>NC_143013.1:229198246-229564496 GCF_055824585.1 Amblyomma mixtum
ATAGGTCTGGAAGACTACTAAGGCATGCGTTCCCCAGATCATCTACTCTGATGCTCTCATCTTTCCTCTGAGACGCGGCGCCCGGCGAACTGTACGCGTCCATATCCTCATCTCTTTCGCTCTCGCAACTATTGCTGGTTTCCCGCGGGCGTGTGACCGTTCGCGGTCAATCTTCTCTCCTCCCGTTGTGTCTTTTCGTTGTGGTAGCCGCGGGAATGACACCGATCTCGTTCTGTGGCTGTTGTGGGCCTGTTCCTGCTGCTGATCCCATCTGCTTCGTCTATTCGTTCTAGTTGTGGTTGCCGTTTCGAATGCTTCATTCCGCAGTTTCGCCTCTCATCGGCGTTTCTTTACCATGTAGGGAGTTCGGAGGACCACTTTACACTTGTAGTCTCCAGTAAGATGTCCCTTGCCACATAGTTTGCACTTTGGGTTGCACGCGTGGTCCGCTGGTGGATTCTCAAGTCCACATCCCCTACACTTTGGGTGTCCGCTTGTACATACATCACAACGGTGTCCAAGGTTGCCACACCGATAGCAGACATCATATTTTTTCTTTTACAGGGTACACTTTTATGGGCAGCTGCAGAAGTACACCCTTCTCGGGACCGCTTCATCTCTGAACACAATGATGATTGAGGTAGAGTTGCCCATTGTCACAAAATTCGGCGCAATTTTGGAAACAAAGAAGCAAAAACAGCGCCGCGCGGACGCGTCTCGCCGGCGCGAGCCGAACGGGGGAGGAGGAAACCCCCGCGGAGCGCCTAGCCTGTGTGCGTGTGCTCTCTCTCCCCTCCACCACCGCTCACCGACACGGCGTGCGCCGAGGGAATGAGTCATCCACGCCGATTTCTCTAGAACGTGCGAGTCGTTTCTACTGTTAACCGGGGGAAGAGGGGGAAGCCTTGCGAGCGCTAAGACATGTCCCCCTCCTCTGCACTCGGACGTCGGCGACGGCGCCACGCGAGAACACGCTCGAAACTTCGAGATGCGACCCCCGTACTCTGACCAATGGGGATGCGCGGCCGGCGATAGAAAGAAAGGGAAACTACACGGGAGATGCTGCGTGTATGTGCGCGCCTACTTTGGCGCGTACAACAAACAGACGGGAGAGCGAGCCTATAAAAGAAGGACGTTGACCGCTCTCGTCAGTCCGCCTCCTCAGCTGCCCCCACTCACGCATGGGGAAGACCGCCATTGCCTTCGAACAACTGGTGGGAGGGCAGACAGAGCATCTACCCACCCCTCCACGGCCTGACCAGGGACATCAGTTCCGGGTCCTCCTACCAGCACGAGGGGCCAGGCCCAAGCGCCAGACACCTGCGGTCGGCCTCCGTCAGGAGGCAGCGGAAACCATGGAGGACGACCTGGCTGGCTGCACACAGTTGTTCACGGACGGCTCCGTCCTGAAGGGGGCCTGCCCATCTGCAGCGGCTGCCTGCATCTCACCTGCCCTGGGCGAAACAAGACAGGCGAGACTCCCCTTCGTGGCCAGCTCCACCACAGCCGAGTTGGCAGCCCTGCACCTGGCGGCGGACATCCTGGATGCACGGCCTGCTGTGCAGTCTGTGGCCATCTTGTCCGACTCCAGGGTGGCCCTCCAGCTCCTGCAGGAGCCCCGGTGCCGACTCCCCATTGTCTGCAAGCTGGCGGCGCGGCTTAACACCCTCTGCTCCCGCGGCTGCTCCATCTCCCTGGCCTGGGTCCCCAGCCATGTGGGAATTCAGGGCAACGAGGCTGCCGATGCCCTGGCCAAGGCAGCCCACGAGGCCTCCACGCCCTGCTGCACCTCAGTCGTTCCCCTGGACGCTGCCCGATCCATCACGGAGCGGCTACTCCTGCTGGAACACCCCGACACCAGGGTTGCCCAAGGGACACCCCCCCCCGCTCCTGCCGGACAAGGGACTTGCAAGACGGGAGAGGTCCCTCCTTCTCCGGCTCCGTGTGGGCTGCGCCTGGACCGGGGCAAGACTCTTCCGCAAGGGCCTGGCTACTTGTGCAGACTGCCCCCGCTGTAGTGACCCGGAGGAGACAACAGAACACCTCCTGTGCGGTTGTCCTGCCCTGGCCGCACAACAGGCTAGGCTCTCAGCTGGCTACCGGGCACTGGGTCTCCCAGCTGACACGTCACGGGCCCTGCTCTTCCCGTCCGGACCCAACACCAGCAAGGCCCTTCGGTCCCTCCTTGCCTTCCTGGAGGACACGGGCTTGGACAGCTATTGCTAGTCCTTGGCGGCTGATGACAGCGACGGTGCCTCTATAGACGCTCTTCTTTCCCTTCCCTTTACTTCTTTCTTATCCCCTCTACCTATCCTCCTCCCTATCTGCACGCCGGCAGTGGTGGTGGCGATAACTCGCCAGTCACAGGCCCGTGCTAGTTTCCTTTCCTCTTCCTTCATGCACTTACTACTACTACTACTCTCGTCAGTCCGGACCGCCGTTTAAGCTTCATCGAAGCGCGCCCGTTCGACTCCCGGGAAAACACCACTCGGCCAGCATCGGACCAACGAGGTAACGTTCGCCAGTCTGCGGGACGGCATCGTCGTGGAACTCTGGTCGTCGGACTGCCGCAGTGCCCGGTGAACAAATTGTGTTTTGTTTGTTCACCTCTCTCTCTTTAGGTGCAATATTGCCATTGTATTGTATTCTCTCTCGAGTTTAACTTTGCACGAGTTGCATTGTTTTGATAATCACTTTGTATATGTTTGTACTAGTGATTGTGAAATCCTCTGTATCGTCTGTTTGCTGTATAAACTTTGTTTTGTTTGTGAACCTTTGGCTCCGACCCATTCTCTGGCTTGCGACCAGCGAAAGCTGGGCACCGAACGCCCAAAAACCTCTTGTCACTTAGTAGCTGGTCTACGCTGAGCTTGCCACGCTGAGTCGAGGGCATCTCCTTCGAGTCCGAGACCGCTACCCCCATACGCTCTAAGGGTGTCTGGGAGCTTCCCACGTAAAAGTGCGCGAAGTCTGGGTGACACCCATCCGTCGAGCTCCAATTATCTCCGGGTTCCGAGGATCATCCAGATACCTCTCCAGTTCTTCGTATTTAATGTCCTTCTCTATGCCGTGCATCACTCCTCTTCCGTTGCTGTCTAAGGGGGATGCATACGGTGTGAGCTGAATCTCTTCAGAACCTATTTGCATGTGGGTGACTCGAACCAACTTCAACGCTCGATCTTCGTCCGGCGTGCTGTACACAAAGATGTTCTGCCTGTCGTTGATAACGATGGAATCTTGTCCCTTCCCTTCTTCGGGTCCGATGCCAGCCGCTCTCCCGATCGCCTCCAACAACTGCCGCGGTGCGACCGTGCGGAGCACAAGGCCCCCTCTGGGGCGAAAAATAACCTTTAAATCGTCTCCTGGTAGCCTTGGTTGGTTTGACGCCACCGAACGGAGGGCCCTTGTCAATCCAATCCTCTTATATGCCGTTTGCTGGTCGACCTTCTGTTGCGTTCCAGCGTGATCAGGCTCCTCCGGCGTTCGGTAGGTCTCGCGGGCTTGTCCGCGTTTACGGCTGATTTTGGTTATCCAACCGCGCTGCACATCTTCTGCGGACGAAGTTTCCACCCCCTCAGCAACAACGTCCATTTTTCCTTCACTTGCCGGGCCTAGCGTCTCGCTTGACTCGGCTTCGGCGTCCGTCGACATCGCGCCCGCCGCTCTGGCCAGGTTAGGCCTGGCGCGGCGTCCTACGCACGAAAAGTTCAGTAAAGCACGGCGTGGCAGAAAATTCACTCACTGCGGGAGTCTGGCTTCGTGAGTCTGCACAAGTCCCGAGGCGTGTAGAGAGCGAAGTGCCTCAGCGTAGCCTGATCGTTCCGCTCGATCTGGTCGCCGTTTGCGGAGGCCAAATGTAAAGCACGTCTATACGCGCCGCTTGCCAGATCCGGTCTCCGGCTCGTCGGCGCGGTCCCAGGGTAACCACGCCGTGCCGCGCACCTGTGCTGCGCGCCGCAGCCGCGAGGAGGCGCTCGCTGTGGTGACGTAACACAAAGTATAGAGAAAACTGGAGACCAGCTCGGCTCGTCGCCGCAGTCCAGTGATGCCAACCCTAGGGATTTATCCCTAGATCTAGGGGTTTTTTCTTTGCTTCAGGGATCTAGCATCTTTTTTGGGAAATCTAGGGATTTTGAGAGGCCGTAGAATTGCTACTCTAAGCGGCTTAATGGCAGGTGTATCTGATTATTTTGCGCTTGGAACAGAAAAAAACTATGAAAAATGCTAATTACTGCTCCTTTACTTTTAATGTTCTGCCGAGCCGAGAGAGTGCGAAAGCAGTTCTGCAATGCGAAATTATCGACTATAGCACAGGGAGGAAAAACGAAACCATGTGACTTTCAAACTGTTTAACGTGCGTGCCATCTCTGGCGCTTCTAGTGACTGCTCCTCTACAAAAGATGAAGTTGAATTTTAACTTGTAGTGCCTGGATCAACGCGCTACGTTTACGCTCATCGCTTACCTTTACCAAAAAGCGCTACAATTGTTCGCATTCTCCACGTATGCTAGACCACTTCATTTAAACGTGCTGTTCAACCAAAAAACATATTCCAACTTGTAAGGAATCACTTTCTGATTTTGTAATTACCAATCCTACGTCTGTATCATTGCTATGTAACTTTAACAAGATTACATTTTTGGTTATGCCAGTTTCTCGTGATGTCAATCCTTAGTAGCTCCAAAACTATGTGACGGTCTTTGATTGCGACTATGATTAATAAATAACTGTGAGGTGAGATAAGCCATTTCACCGCTTCTGAATGTTCTCTATGAGGCGAGAAGGGGTCTTTCATGAATTTAAGCATTTTCGCCTTTCTGTGTGCCTCTTAAAACAATCCTTAAAACAACCCTTAATGGTGTCTGAATAAAATACTTTCATGTGTTGACGGGGCTTAGCGGAAAATGCCGGCTCTTTCAACTTGGGATCAACTGCATTTATTTTTCAAAGGGCTGCATAGGTTCTTTGCGCGTAATGATAAGCCGGCTGAAGGAGCAGCTCAAAGGCCGGTGCGGTGAAACGGAAGTCGTCTGCTGGAAGTTCATTTTAGATAGAGGGGGAGTCGGCAGAGCGTCGTTGCTCACTGTCTTTCTCTCCAGTGACCACACGTCTCTGTAAAAGCTGGTGCCATATGTGGGCCCTTTATGTAAGGTAAATCTACAAAAAAAAACGAAAAAAAGCTGCAATTGCGGCTACCACGCTTTTATTTATCACTGACAAAATGTATAAACAATGGAGAGAGAGAGATAAAACTTTATTTACAAAGGAATTCGGGGCACGGCCCAGGGTCCCCGCACGACCCCACTGCACTCAAGTGTTTATGTTCCTAAGGTCCATAACACTGGCAGCACGGCCGGTGGCGATGGTCTGCACGGCCGGGTCCTCCGAGTGCAGCAGGGTCTCCCAGTCCTCCCAGGTCTTGAGGTTCTCTAGGTCCCGCGGGGGAGGGTCCGCCGGGCAGAGGGAAAGGATGTGGAGGGAAGAAGCAAAGGGTTCTGGGCATAGGGCGCAAGCAGGAGTGGGGAAGGAGGGATGATAGTGGGTTAGGGTAAGGGGCGAGGGGAGAGTATGTGTTTGTAATCTGCGCCAGAGTGTTGCGTGTCTGTTATCTAGGGAGGGGTGGGGCGGGAGGTAGAGCTGGCGAGAGGCTCTGTATGCCTAGGTCAGCTCACTGAATGAGTGCATGCGATCCTTCGTGAATCCCCGATCCGAGGCCACCTGAGCCCGGTTTAAAGAACCTCGGGCTAAAAGATTGGCGGCCTCGTTTCCGGGATTCCCGGAGTGCGCGGGCACCCATATCAGCTCCACTTGGCGGGGCGGGGGTGCATCGGGCGAGTCCAGTATGCCAAAAGCAGGGACATGAACTCGGCCTCGAGCAAAATTTAGAATCGCAGTTTTAGAGTCAGTTAAAATATACCGGGCTTCCGTGCGGGTTATAGCAAGTGCAATGGCGGCTTCCTCTGCAGCCTCTGGGGACGTATCTGGAGGGAGAGGTAGTGTGAGGAGGGTGGATGAAGAGGAGCCCACCGCAGCTGCTGTCGCTTCATCACCCGTGCAGGCAGCGTCCACCCATACGGCGTCCGGCTGGGGGCCGTACGCTCGATGGAGTGCCTTCGCACGGGCTCTGCGGCGCTGCTCATGGTGGGACGGGTGCATACTCCTCGGGAGCGGCCTGATGAGAAGCTCTCGGTGAAGGGATCGTGGGATGGCGAGAAGGGTTGGGTCGTTGGCCGGTATTTTGATTCCGAGGGAGTCCAGGATATACCGACCTGTGGAAGTTTTTGTGAGCCTGATGTATTGGGCCTGTCGGTGGGCCTCCACCAGTTCCCCGATCGTGTTGTGGAGGCCCAGGCCTAGTAATCTGTCTGTGGGTGTGTTGAGGGGAAGATGAAGTGCTACCTTGAATGCCTTGCGAATCAAAGCATCCAAAGCGTTTATGTCATGTTTGGATAGTTGTAAGTATGGGGTAGTGTACAGTACACGGCTGAGGACAAAGGCATGAATGAGGCGACATAGGTCGCGCTCCTTCATGCCTCTATGATGTCCCGAAACCCTGCGGATGAGGTGCGATATCGCGCCTGCAACCTGCTTGAGTTTCTTGAGGGTAGTGGTGTTTTTGCCATCGTTCTGGATGTGCAAGCCCAATACAAGGAGGGTGCCAACCTCAGGTACCGGGTAACCATTCAATTCAATGGCAATGGGGGAGCGGGGACAGCGGTGGTTCTTAGGCCGGATGAGGAGCAGTTCGGACTTCTCTGGGGAGCAAGACAGTCCGATGGTCCGTGCGTAATTTTGGGTGAGGGTGGCTGCTTCCTGTAAGGTGTTCTCTATGTCGCCGTCACTGCCGTGGGTGGTCCACAGGGTGATATCGTCGGCATAAAGAGTGTGCTTGAGGTGGGGAATAGTTGCCAATTTCCGGGCGAGGGGTATGAGGGTTATGTTAAAGAGAAAGGGGGAAAGGACGGACCCTTGAGGGGTGCCGACACTCTGAAGTGTGTAGGAGGTGGAAGACAGAGGGCCGAAGTGTATCTCAGCCGTGCGGTCAGTCAGGAATGCTTGAATGTAGGCATACGTGCGCACACCCACATTCAATGGGGATAGAGCAGTCAGGATCGCCTGATGTTCAATGCGATCAAAAGCTTTGGAGAGATCCAAAGCTAAGACTGCCTTGGTGTGACCTGGAAGAAGCGGGTCAAAAAGGTCGTGTGTGAGTTGCAGCATGGCATCCTGTGCGGATAGATGAGGGCGGAATCCCACCATGCTATGCGGGTAGAGATTGTTGTCCGCCATGTGACTTGTGAGTCTCGCTAACACAACATGCTCGAGGAGCTTCCCGAGGCATGAGATTAGCGAAATCGGGCGAAGGTTTTGAATGGTGAGTGGTTTGTTGGGTTTTGGTATAAATATTACCTTCGCGTGGCGCCAGGACTGCGGGAGGTTACCCTCCCTCCAGCACTGGTTGAAGTATTTCGTAATGTGGGTGATCGATTGGTCATCCAGATTACGGAGCATGGAGTTTGTGATTTGGTCTGCACCAGGTGCGGAGTTGGCGCGGAGAGTCAGGAGGGCCGCTCTGACTTCCGTCTCCGTGATGTCGGTGTCGAGTGTTGGATTTTCTTGTCCTGTGTAGTGCGGTAGAGGTATGGGGCCGCCTGGGGATGTGTACATGGTTTGAAGTGTGTCTAGAAGGGTGTCGGGATCGTCAATGTGTTCATGTGTGAGGCGTGTCACGTGGTGCTGTGCTGCTGATTTGGTGCGCGTGGGGTCAATGAGGTGTCGGAGGAGTTGCCATGCACGTTTGCTGGACAGGTTTCCGGCGATGCCGTCACATATCTGTCCCCAGTTGGATCGACAGAGCTCCTCAGAGTGCTGTTGGATTTGTGTCTGCAGCGCGGCCAGCCGCTTTTTAAGCGTTCTGTTGTGTTTGTTGCCTTTCCAGCGTTCCAGGATGCTGTGATAAGCCTCCCAGAGGTGGGCTAGGCGTGTGTGAAGGGTCGGTGTTTCGGTTGTAGTTTCAATGTGTCGCGTGTTGTGGTGAACGTCATGCTTGAGTGATTGCACCCATGCATCGATGTCTGCGATGGGAGTGTCTGGGAGGGCGGTGCGTGCAGCGCGAAAGGCATCCCAGTTAATGAGTTCGTGTGTCATATTTGCGTGACGGGGTGGTTTGTATGGGACAGTGATTTGTATAATGTAATGATCACTGCCCAGTGTATGTTGTGTTCTGTTCCAGGTAACGCCGCGGATACAGCGGCTCAGCGTCAGGTCCGGACTGGTGTCCATGCTGACACTGTTGCCGATCCGCGTAGGCGTCTGAAACGTGTTGTGCACAGTGAGTTGGAGGTTCTGCAGGAGCAGCCACAGCCTGCGACCTCGATGTGTCGTGGTTGTGTATCCCCAGTCAGTATGCTGACTGTTGAAGTCCCCACCGATGAGTAGGGGATGTTTCCCTGCTAGATGGTGTAGCTTTCGCAGAAGTGATTCTAGCGGGGTCATCGGCAGGGACGGGGGGTGGTATATGTTTGCTATAAATATAGAAGGAAGTGAATGTGTGTGATGTATAATTTCCGTGATCACGCAGGGCGTCTCAGACGTAATGTGATGAGTTTTGTAGGTGAGGCTGCGGTGGATGAGTGTGGACGCCCTGGGTGTGTTAGTGGTATCCGAGTGTGTAGATGTGTAGCTGGGGAGGGTTGCTCGGTGTGCAGTCTCCTGGAGAAGAAGTATGTGGGGCGTGGGTGTGATCGAGGGAAGGAGAAGTTGCAGAGGTGCGCGCTTTGCCCGGAAGCCGCGGCAGTTCCAAGTTATAATGGGGAGATAATTAGTGTTCCCCCCCGCCATATTGGATGGTGGGGGGATTGAGGAGGGTATTAAGACGGGTGTCAATTGGTATGTGTGGCTCAGAGAAGGTGTTTTGTGCTTGTGGAGGTAGGATGGGGGGAGTGGAGGAGGTTTGAAGTTGGGTGAAGCGATGGGTAAGATTATGCTTCAAGAGCTCCATCATCTTGGTAAGCATAGCATAAACAATGGACGAAACAGTGAACTGGCTGAGACTTTGTTAAAGCTGAAATGGTCGCATTAACAATTAACCAATTACAGGCTAGCGATTTTTCTTCAATCTAGGGAATTTTTGGGGTTTATGCTAGGGAGAAAACGTTCGCCTGAGTTGGCATCACTGCCGCAGTCCCAGGGTAACAACGCCGTGCCGCGCACCTGTGCTGCGCGCCGCAGCCGCGAGGAGGCGCTCGCTGTGGTGACGTCACACAAAGCGGAGAGAAAACTGGAGACCAGCTCAGCTCGTCGCCGCAGTCCCAGGGTAACCACGCCGCTGCTGCTGCTCTCTCTCTCGCCTTCCCTTCCTCTTTCTGAGAGAAGATTACGTGTGGATGTGTATATATTATAAGGTGTTTCGACCAAGGCCTCGTTTGCTTTCGCAACCTACCGGGCTTAACCAAGCTAAGCCTCTGCCAATTTTTTCAGAACCAGGCTTTGGTGCTGCAAGTCGAGCATATATTTATGTATTTCTCCGACCACAGAGCTTCCTTCATGACAATCAAGAACTGTTAATGGAGTGTTTCTTGAGGATGGAATATGTGTGAAAAAATTTGGCAGAGAGCTTGGTTAAGCCCGGTAAGTTGCGAAAGCAATAGCCCTGGCTGCGCCTGGTTTGCCTGGTGGTGTGTCTTGGTAGTGCGCTTAGTAAAGCTTATTTATGAAAGTTTTGCCCATTTGTTTTACATGGCATCATACTCACTACACGAGGGCCCCCACGTGCTGGGAGATTTATGCGTGCCTCGGTCGCCAAAACGAGCGGCTGACGCTAAGGGATGATTGTCTAGAAGCTTCCCTCTTCTTTCACTCCCACTTCCTCCCTTCCTGTACGGTGCAGTTCGGGGATCCACCGAGATGACAGAGAATTTCCTTTCCTCAAAAAGCGTTGCGTTCAAAGGGCAAGGCATCGCGCCGAACGGGTGGTGACGTTCCTCCCTTCCTGTGGTTCGTGTGTCCACCGAGATGACAAATAATTACTGCACCATGCCTTGCCCTTTTAACGCACCGCTTTTTGAGGGAAGAAAATGGCGCAGTAATTCTCTGTCATATCGGTGGACACCCGAACCGACCGCCAGGAGCGGGAGTTAGGCCGCGCTTGGTAGCTGCGGCCTCGCTACGCGACGGCGCAAGTTGGAGCCCCGCTCTTGCAGCTGTGACGTCAGACCGCTAAGCGCGCCGCGCGTGGCAGGAGCAGGAGTTAGGCCGCGCTTGGTAGCTGCGGCCTCGCTACGCGACGGCGCGAGTTGGAGCCCCGCTCTTGTAGCTGTGACGTCAGACCGCTAAGCGCGCCGCGCGTGGCATGAGCAGGAGTTAGGCCGCGCTTTGTAGCTACCGGCCTAGCTACGCGACGGGCTGAAAGTGCAAGCAGTATTGCTTTCGCAATAAAATAAAAAATTGTCTGTAATAGACCCTTTACAAAAGTTAGCGCCATCTAGTGAGAAAAACATGAACAGCGCACGGCGGCCATGTTTGGTTCAGTCCGTCCGCGCCGCCCGGAGCATAGAGCTAATATACCAACTCGCAGGACAGTTCACTGTACCCGGAGAGTACGCGCCAACATGAGCCCTCGTGGAACTCGTGCACGCACAGCGAGCTTCATTGGAATTCCCGCAAGTGATTGCTTCATTTGTTAGCATCACAACAGTCGGTGCTAGCACCAAGCTCCATTCGGAATGCCAGCATGTTGCTGCGTGCCTTTCTGCAGCCAGCGCAGCGTCGTAGACGCGCACGGAAACAAGGTGTGTATACGACCGTTCGTTTGCATTCTTGATCGGCTTTACAAGTGTCACTTGACTGGCAGATAGCTCTGACTGGCAGATAGCTCATAGAACGCGATCGCGATCACCTGAAACAGCGAGGTTGTTTTGCGTGCAATGGAGCCTTGTGAACTTCACGAAAGCTTGTGCTGAGATGGAAAATGACACTTGAGAAGGAGAAATACATGTGTAACGAACGCTAAAGCTCGAATAGATCCGTTGGAGCCTTTTGTACGTTGATTGCATTCGCCATTCTCTATTTGACTTATTACAAGGGCATGATTACCGAAGCTAGTTTTCAAACCATTGTGTGAAATGGCCGTGCATTGTGCAGATGGCAAAAAGGTTGCCTAGGGCGCCCAAGCTGCCTATTTCACGCTACAAAAGCGCCTGCCAAAGCCGCGGCGTCCTGTAAAGCAGGAAAAGATGAGGCATCACATCCAGCCCGTTTCAAAAGATGTTATCGCCTGATGACGCGTGCGAAGTGCGGTACGCGTCCAGAGCGCGCAGCTCAGGTTTGTAGTCTGTGCCTATGAATACTTGCCAGCGCGATCCACAAAATAACGAAGCTTGCGTTTCACTCTAGTGGGTTTTCTCGAATCCCATGATGGTTTCTTAGTTGACAGCCACCCGAAAAGTCAGTTGGTTTTGTAAAGATGACGATTTCTTGTTTATTTCCTCTTTTAGTAGACATTTCAGGCTTTAACCTCATATGCAAGAGCTGAAATGGGCGGCCTCGGGAAAAGGGAACTGTGCTGAAATGATAAGGAATTTTAAAAATCAGCTATCACCGCGCCATGCCTGCTTCGCGCAAGAGTTCGTGTGATCAGATTTTCCAGTATTGCTATAAAGTATAGCATCCACAGCTATAATGTGGTGCTTGTTGACAAAACCTGTTTATTATTTGTGCATGTCTCCTTCCATGGTTTCCCAAGCAACCCGGCTTTGAGAAAGAAGTGGATTATTGCAATACGCAGAGATGTGGGGAAAGACTTCACTATAACGCATCACACCACGCCTCGGCTCTCAAAATATGCCTCTAGCCGTCGCTGGCAGAAACCGTCAGGGACAAAAGAGAGGTCCCTAGACCAGGAAAGGACTTCGCTTGACATTGAAAATCCGTTCCACGCACAGTGCACTTGGCGACAACGTTACAAGCACGGACACAACGGCGGGCACTGACGGCCGGACACGGAGCGGACGGACGAAGCGATCCAAAGATGGCCGCCACCTCGGGGTCAGGCGAGGTCAGCGTGCCTGTCACTGTGGCCAGACCTACTTTTGTAAACCCTCTATTGTACACGCATGTCTTGCTCGAATTCTTTGCCTCAATCTATCGAAAAGCTGGAACAGCTGATGTGCTGCGCTGAAACTTCGCATTAGGAAGTAGCGTAATCGTCGGCAGTTTTTGAAGCGAAAAGCTTCACTACGAAGGGTCGGAAGCGAGCTTCGCGTATGCCGTGAAACCGAATGGCGAGATCTGCGCATCCGCGAAACCGAGTGACGTCACGCGCGGCGCAGGCGGCCGCTGCCGTCGCCGCCGCCTCGTCACTACATAAAAAATTGGCAGTGGTTTAGCTCTGGTTAAACCGGGTAAATTGCGTAAGCAATGGTGTGCCCGTTCTTCTGGCGATTCTTCGGCGCGTTGCCTTCGCCTGGTAGCACTGCGGCGTTCCTGAGCAGTCAGCTGTTGAGATTCATCGGTGACCGATGATGTGGAACCACTCTGCTCGGTAGAACGTTGTCGCCGAGCCGCATCCTTAGCACGACGCTTTGCAAGACGTTCTTCAGGCTCTTCTGGCGTCTCTTGTGCACGTTGTCGCTTTCTCGCTTCTTCTTGTCGTTGTCACTTCTCCTTAGAGGACTGCGTAGCAAAGCATTCACGCCAAGGCAAGCGCACATTTGTAGACGCTTAACAGCGCGGGAACATGGGCGCCGCCATATTTGGTCACGTGACAATTCTGCCACGCTGCCATGGAGTCCACAGAACGCCATCGCCCGTGCTCTAAGCCTAGGTCATCGGTAAATTGGTTTTTGAGGAAAGTCAATGTATCTGTCTCGCATATCTTGGTGGACACATGTACCTCGCCGTAACGGGAATGGAGGAAGATGGGAGTGAACGAAGAAACCGTATTCAATAGACGCGCCTTTGTTAATTCCAAACTATCGAGGTGGCATGGCGGATCAAAACAAGCAATAAAGACAAAAAGAGCTGGCATGGCGGAGTGCTCGTCTCTCACTCCGGAGACCCTGTTCGATTCCCCAACTCGACCAATTTCGTACTCGGTGTTATTTTTTATTTATGTGGTCTGACTAGAAATGAGGCTAATTGCTTCACCGATATCATTCGAATGCCACCGAAGCACTGCACGCCAATGCTGCTAACGCCGGCTTCGAAGCCCAAAAGTGGAGGACCTCCTAGTGGCGCCATCTGTCGTAGTCGGAGCAAACTGGCCGGCGCCGCTGCCACGCGGATGGATGGATGGATGGGATGGGATGGGATTGGATGGATTGGATTGGATGGGATTGTATGGAATTGGATTAGATGGATTGGATTGTATGGGATTGGATTGGATTGGATTGGATTGGATTGGATGGATGGATGGATGGATGGATGGATGGATGGATGGATGGATGGATGGATGGATGGATGGATGGATGGATGGATGGATATGGATGGATGGATGGATAGATGGATGGATGGATGGATGGATGGATGGATGGATGGTTGGATAGATGGATGGATGGATGGATGGATGGGTGGATGGATGGATGGATGGATGGATGGATGGATGGATGGATGGATGGATGGACGGACGGACGGACGGACGGACGGACGGACGGACGGACGGACGGACGGGAGCGCCCCCTTTGAAACGGGGTGGTGGCAATTGGCAACATGCTCAGCTTTTCTTTATTATTTTTTGTTTACTGTGTTGGCAATTCTCATTAAGATTCACCATTATCTTCACCTACGGTTTCCTACAATTCTAACCTCATGCCACATCTCTGCTTTTCAGCCACCAATCCTCCAATCGCTTTTTGCTAACATCCACTGCAGATTTATTTACATGACCATTGTTATCTTTAAACCCTAGGGCCTCAGAAAGAGTGACTGTGCCTGCATCGACATCCGGATGGATACCATCACATTTGATTATGAGGTGTTCAATTGTTTCCACAGATCTACCACACACTGCACATGTGTCATCTTCTTCGTTAAATTTCTTTTTGTAGCTGCGCGTTCTAAGACACCCTGACCTAGCTTCAAAAAGTAGGGCACTGCCTCTTGAGTTGTCAGAGAAAAATTCTTTCCTGATCTGCCTTTTCCAGTATCGATATAGTTCTACACTATGTTTCTTTTCCATTGAATTCATCCAATTTTTATCTTCCGCGTTTTTAACCTGTCGTTTAATGCTCTTTCTTTCTCCGTCCTCATGACCGGCATACTTACTGGTTAGTTTTCTAGTTCTTTTCCGCCACTGTGAGTCAACGCTCTTTCTGTATAAATATTTAAATACCTTAGCTGCCCACCTGTTATCGTCCAATTTCCTCAGGCGTTCTTCATATAGTATTTTACTCTTAGCTTCCCGTGCTTCGAACGATGCCCAGCCCATTACCCCTTGTACTGCCTCGTTTGTGGTTTTGCGTGGGCACCTAGTGCTAATCTTCCGACAGCTCTCTGATTTACGTCTAATCTCGACTGAACTTCTGCCCTTAAGCACAGAACCGCATGGCCGAAAAGAAGTCCCGGCACCATTATTCCTTTCCAAATACCTCTTAGCACTTCATATTTGTTGTAACCCCATAATGCCCTATGTTTCATTATCCCGGCGTCTCTTCGTCCTTTTGCCCTAAGAGCCTGTTCATGCTTTTCCGTGTATATCTGCCCTTCGTTTAGCCATAACCCGAGGTATTTGTATTCGGCCACATTGGGTATTTCGTGGCCTTGTATTGTAAGCACCTGATCAGTTGTATCGTTAAAAATCATCACACCTGATTTAGTTGCGCTAAAACTGAATCCTAGAGCGTCTCCTTCGTCTCCACAGCAATTAACCAAAGTTTGTAAATCTTCCTGGCTATCTGCTAACAGTACAGTATCGTCCGCATACATTAAACCCGGGAGTCGCTGCTCAACTACATCTCCGCCTAATATGTACGACAGATTATAACCTAGATTACTTTCTTCTAGCCTTCTTTCCATATTTATCACGTAAAGCATGAACAGCAGTGGTGATAGAGGACAACCTTGCCTTAATCCTTGTGCACCCCCACAGTTGTGGTACTTTTTTTCCCTTCTCACGTAATTTCAACTTCATTATCTCGGTAGATTTCCTGTAGAAAATCAATTACCTCATGACCGATACCAAAATCTTTCAATATGCTCCACAGGAGTTCCCTGTTCACGTTATCGTATGCACCGCTTATGTCCAGAAAGGCTAAAAGCAGAGGTCTGTTTTCCGCCTTAGCTATTTCTATGCATTGGGTAAGTACGAACAGGCTATCATCTAAGCGCCTACCCCTTCTGAACCCATTCTGAACTTCTCCGAGTATTCGATTACCTTCTACCCATGAACAGCTGCATTTTTAATTTCACCGCCTGCGTTGCCAGCCTGTACATAACAGATGATATCGTAATCGGACGGAACGATTTTATGTTCATGTTATCTCCTTTCCCTTTATAAGTCAAATTCATTTTACTCTGTCTCCAGCTGTGCGGAATTTGCTGATTTGTTATGACTGTCTCCAATGCTTTTATCAGCGCTTCCTTGCTTCTTGGGCCAAGTTCATTAATTAGCTTAATTGGAATTTCGTCTATCCCTGCGGATGTGGTTTTAGGAATATTCGCTTCCGCCTTTTCCCAGTTAAGACTAGTCAGTTCTAAGCTGTTCTCTTTTGTGCTGTCCTGTGTTGCCGCCTCACTTGGGGAGATTACCCCATTGTCGTTGCTAAAAGACGCAGCTATAAATGACGTAATGTAGTTCACAGCATCGTCTCCCTCTAAACATTTTCCCTCAGCATCTATAATCTGTTCCTGCGTTCTTTGATTTGTTTTTCCCAACCAGCTTATATGGTTCCAGAATTTTCTTGGCCCCCCTTTATTTGCCTCGCGAACCTCAGCCAGCCATTTATCAGAGGACTGCTTCATTTTAGCCTGGACTAGGACCTGAACTTGCTGTTTCTTTTGTCGATAAGATTCTCATTTTTCGCCTATTTTCTCTTCAGATAACTGCGCCCTCTTTGCTTCACTGTGTTCCCTTCAAGCCACCCTTCGTTGTTCGATGGCCTCCTTAATTTCCATATTCCAGCAGCTTCGTGGCTTCCTCTTTCCTCTCCAGCAGTTTACTCCTTTCACTTGTTTCGCCGCCGCGGTGGCTCAGTGGCTATGGTGCTCGGCTGCTGGCCCGAAAGACGCGGGTTCGATCCCGGCCGCGGCGGTTGAATTTCTTTGGAGGAGAAATTCGAGGCCCGTGTACTGTGCGATGTCAGTGCACGTTAAAGAACCCCAGGTGGTCGAAATTTCCGGAGCCCTCCACTACGGCGTCTCTCATAGCCTCAGTCGCTTTGGGACGTTAAACCTCATAAACCAACCAACCAACCTTTCACTTGTTTCATTTTTGTAGCGATGATCAGTTCGAACTAATTATAATCCCACTTTTCCATGGGGCGTTCCTCGATTACTTCTCCTATATCGGCTGATATAAGCGCGCCAACGCGGCGCGCCAACGGCGCTGCCATCTGGCGGAGCGCGGCTGGAGTAATTAACGCCGTTCAAGGTCAACCGTGGCCACCGCCGGGGCCAACGTTACTAGATAAAGACAGTTGATGATGATGATGAAAACGTTTATTTAAAGCCACAATGCCTTAGCTGAAGGGAAGGCTGATCGGGTCCCTAGTCCGGGACGCCGTTGGTAGAAGCCGCTGCCCGTGCTCATAAAGACAGTTGGAAAACTTGCTCCGGGTATGCGGCCCCTTTCTGTCGCCGATTTCATCTCAAAGAGATGCAAGCGCCATCTCTCAGGTAGTGGGAATATCGCGTTTGTTTTCTCATGGCCTAATCTCAGAGGCCACAATTTCTTTTCACCGCCACGGCGCCCATTGGCTGCGCTTGGTCACAGATTGCTGCGCGAATGATTAACGTTAGCTCGCGCCTCGCATCGTCTGCGCCGGGGGCGGCTGCTTCTAGCCGCGCTCATCTACGAATTGCGAAGTCCGCGTGCACTCTACGTCTGTGGTACGTGAGGGCAGGATACTCGAGGTTGAGTTTTTAGCTGTAAATATCGAAAAAAAACTGGAAGCCCTCCTTTCCGCGGTTTAGAGAAACATGACGTACCGCTTGCCTCCTCGTAGTTTATCTTGATAATATTCCTCGGGTGGGTAATATGCGGTTTTGCAGAGTAATTACCAAGTCTGCTGTCGGCCATGTCCAGACTATTCTAGGCACTATATCCAGCCAGACCGCTCCTCAAGCTGGGAGTAGCAGACGACGCGCTCATCCTAAAGCGACCGCAGCGCCACCGCCTAGACGGCGATCGCGTGGGGCATGGCGAATATCGAGAATCGGGCCCAGGTATCGAAACCATAGAGTTTCCTAGGAAAGCTGGCGGCGCTGCACAGTCACCATGGCCGCTAAAAGCATCATGGGGCGGTGAGCTACTTGTTGCGGAACAGTCGTAGTTTTTCGGGAACACAGAGTGGCACTACTAAGAAGTTTCATTCCGAAAACGTTGTTCGTGTGTGCGCAGACGACTTTCGCGCGAACGCAGTGTGCAAAAGTCACAGTAGTGAAAACGCTTAGACACACGACGCCAATAAAAGGTTTCACTTTTCCGAAATGCCATTAAAAAACTTCTTAAAGTATCTAAGCAACAACATTTTTTTTGAAAACATATTTACTTTTAAAAATGCGCTTGTTAATTACGAAATATTAGTTTTTATAGTGTTCATTACTTGGCCAATAGGAGAGCGAGTCGTCTCTTATTTTGGGCAAACTTTGCACTTAAATGCTTTTCTGCTCGTTTGTAGCAATCACTAGACAAGATATTGAATGTTAGGACGTTTGTAGTTATTGAACACCTTTATTTTTTATTATTTTTTTGGCCAAAAGTTGCAGTTCCGCAACAAGTAGCTCACCGCCCCATGATGCTTTGAGCGCCCATGGTGGCTGAAGTCATAGAGTTTCTTACGAAACTCTATGGCTGAAGTGGTCTCGAGCATGGTCTCGAGGGGTCGCCATGCAAACTCCCATAGAGGGGTCGCCAGCTTTCCCTCTAGGTAATAGTAAGAAACTCTATGATCGAAACTAAAATCATGTATAGGCTTAGCTGCCGCTGCTGCTAAATCTTGCCTGCCTGGGTCTCAAAAACACAACACCGGGTCCGGGGTGGTAGTTGCACATCCAGGGCAGAAAGGTGAACGTAAAGTGGGCGCGAACACGGAATTTCGCCGCAGAAATACGGAACGCATGAAAGGTGCGTCCGTACGCTCCGAGCGCTCCGCGTTGACGGCGCTGGCGCGGCGAACCAATGATGGCATTCCGCTGCTGACGTAAAGAGCGCTAAGTGACACAATGCGCACGGATTCGGGCGAAAGCTCGCCACCGCTGGTCGCCGCGAAGCGCGGAAGCGGGACTTCTTAAAATTGTGTAATTTATCGGCTCGCTTTTGATGTCTTGTACGCGGCATGAACGCTCGGTGGCCTGTACTCTACATAATGCAAGTATTTTATAGCCAACCTCCAACATCCTTTCCAGGGACACTTTAACTCTGTGTTTGGGGCAAACTTTGCATTTACATGCTTATATTGTAGTTCGTGTTTTTTTTATGACCTGCAATTACAGTTGGCATTAAATGAATAATTTGCATTATCTTTTGTTTTGTTCTCTGCACCCTCTGTAAGAGGGTAGGCTGAAAAGCTGTGTTACATATTTGTCTTCCTCAGTAATAGAGATCAACTTTTAGGTAGGAGTTATTTTTCGAACAGCCTAACCCATCAGCACACAATTTTGTTGACAGAATAGGAAATACACGGATAGCCAACGTTAAAAACCGCGTTGTTTTTTTTAACAAAACCCTCTATGGTCGATTTTTTTTTCGAAAAGCGTGACTTTTCAATGCCGATTAATTCGGTTTCGAATTTAAAATTTTCAGAATTACTGCAGTTTTTTAATGACTAAAATCCAATCTTTTTTGCACAGGTTTACATGCAAGGTTTATTAATGAATACCGATTGGCTTGAATAAAATAAATATGAAAAAAGATATGTAGAATTGTGTTTCACAAACTGAGGAATCGCAGGAGAGTAAGCGGTGCGTATGTCCAGGGCGCAAGCCAAGTGTGCATGCGTGCGCACGCAAGAACATTCGGTGGTTGTGCGCCCCTCATAAAAATGAAACGAGTGAGAAACTTCCAATAATCCTTTATGCTATCGCCAACGAGGGGCGATTCGTTTTCTTTGGCCTCGAAAAAGAAAACGCAGGAGCAGTGGCAACGTCGGTGTACGGCGGCATCATTTGTATATACTAGCGCCCGCCCCATAAGCAGATGTAATTGCGCCCTTGTGAGCAATAAACGGGCGAGCAACTCGCAGTTACCCTTTGAAAGATTAGAAAGCAAACAGACACCAGTTTTTGCGAGCAGAAGAAGCGGAAGCAGCCCGCGCGACCATAGCGAAACCAGCCGCAGCGCTCGAGTGGCTGACGACACGCGGGCCTTAACAGAACGTGGGAATTAAAATCCAAATATCGTGAGAAAAAAAAGAGAGCGATTTCTTCTATCCGCATGGAGCAGCAGCACCTGCCCGGCAACAGATATTTAAAATATTAGCGCGTTTTTCAAACCAACAGATGGAAGAGTAAATGTTCAACCTCGACCACCTGGAGCTGTAAAATTATGTCATGCAATTTCGTCTTCGACCCTTGGATGTTAAAATGGCTATTATGAGTGAAAAGAAACGCAGTGCGATGTTGATGAAAAAGACTTCCAGTCAAAAGCACTCTCACGCCCGCCGAAAGTACGAGTGGCGCCGTTACACACGCTAGCGCAGCTGATCCCGTGTGATTCAATATGGCGGCGCCCGCGATGTTGTCTCCACCCTGTACGGCGGCGCTGGCATCGAGGCACCCTAAACAGCTGTGAAAGCTGGGGCTCAACTCGTGCGCTCGCTTGCGGACGCGCAGCCTCCACCGGCGGCCTAACTCCCGCTCCTTCCGCTAGGGGCGCTGACGTCACAACAGCTGTGAAAGCTGGGGCTCAACTCGTGCGCTCGCTTGCGGACGCGCAGCCTCCACGGGCGGCCTAACTCCCGCTCCTTCCGCTAGGGGCGCTGACGTCACAACAGCTGTGAAAGCTGGGGCTCAACTCGTGCGCTCGCTTGCGGATGCGCAGCCTCCACCGGCGGTATGCTTCGCATCCTAGGCTTAACCATAAGCTAAGTCAGGCCATTTTTTTAGAGGGGAATAACTTTTATATCGCGTGTTGCGTAAATCAGAGAAAATCGAAAAAAAATTCTCTCGGCCTAACCGCACGTTTGTTCGGGCTCAAATTTCGCACACAGGTTGCATTTGATGGTCAGTTCTGTTTGACACTAATTTAGGCGGGGTACTTGCCTGATTCGGTCAGAATTGTTTGGAAATCCCAATTGTCTGCGGCAACGGGGAACCAAAACCGAAAGACTTCGCAGCAGTGGTACCCGTGGCGCCATCTCGCACCCACCGGAGAAACCTGGCTGTGCTAAGTTGGTAAGCAAATTATCTTTGCTTGGTGCTCTCTGCTGCGAAGCAGCGCAAGACATCACCGAAAATGCGGTCGTACAGCGATCAAGAGAAGGCCATGCCCGCGACTTGGCTATGCGAGTCCAACTCCTCCCCGGTAGCAACGTTACTAGATTACCTGCCCGGTAGAGGGCTCGTTTTTCTGGTAAGTGCGAGATGGCGCCACGGGAACCAGTGCTGCGAAGCCACTGATCTCCACTAGGGGAGCTGGATGCCGCATCGGGCGCCCAAAAGTGAAGCCACCGGAAGTAAGCGGTCTTGTCCCGGAAGTCAGCCTTTGGCAGTGCATGAAATCAGACCTCAGCACGGTTTTTTAGTTCCAGTTTTGTTTTCCCACTTAGCATTTCGTCTTTTCGTCGTTCTCGTCTTTTTACATGACAATGCCTACCTGTTGCGCCGTCAACTGAGCGAGGAGACCAGCGAAGTCTTCGGGAAAGACGTTTCAAAAATAAGGGCCCATTGCATTGCAATGGGACGACACTAGCAGACGACAGGACGTCGCTACACGCAGCAAGTATGGAACCTCGTCTGCTCAGCTCTGTGTCGTCCCGTCGCCAACACTGCTCTTTACTGTGATGCACGTTCCCGCGCTCAAGCCCAAGTTATGCCATCAGTGGGGGATAAATTTAAGAAAGAATAGATGGAAACCTTCACCAGGCAGCTGACCTTGCAGCGACCATTTCACCGAATTATGTTTAGACAGAACCGGAGCGGGGGCTATAGGTTACTATCTGGTGAGGTGTCAATGGTGTTCAGTTGGTTCGCATTAGCGCCTCCAAAAGGTATGGTAGTGTTTTTTCGACGGAGCGTATCATGTACTGTTTCATATTGGAGCAAGTTAAGCCTGAATGGGCTTGTATTCGTGGCTGTTGATGCAGTTAACTTCTAACAGCGCTTCTCTTGCGCACTGCAGAATTCGTCTTCCTTGTCAGTCGTTCCTCTCGCGCTGTGCCTTTTCTTTGCTGCACGAAAATTCGGTTTTAAGATGGCCTAGCCTCATCGTCATTCCACTACTTTTCCTTCACGATCGGAAGACAAGAACCAGGCAAGAACATCGTGTTTAATGCACGTACCCCTTTGCCGAGGCAGGGTGAGACGTGCATGCCTGTTTTCTTCTGTTTCTCAGAAATTACAGGGTTCTGCACACAATGATCACATTTCTCGCGTTCGGCTTGCTTGTTCCTTTCATATAACAGCAGAAATTACACGAGAACAACGCAAAAAACTGCGAACGCAAGGGCGAAAGACGCGACTTATTGCATTGAAATACACAGCAGACACCCGACTTCCGGGACAAGCAGTCCAACTTCCGGTAGCTTCACTCGCGCTCGTCTCTGGCGAGAATGCGGTATCCAGCCACCTAGTGGAGATCAGTGTGCGGCGAAGCCTTTCGGTTTTGGTTCCCCGGCATCGCAGACGATGGAGATATAAAACAAAACTGACCGCCAAATGTTACCTCTTTGCGAAATTTTAACCCGAACAAACGCGCAGTTAGGCGGAGAGAATTTTTTTTTCGATTTTCTCCGATTTACGCAACAGTCGGTATCGTGAGTGCTCTCGTAGCGAGCGGCTCACGTATCGACATCAGCATCACGTTTTCATGGCGACGTGCATGTGAATTATTTGTTCTCCTCTTGCGCGTTAATTTCTTCAGTTGTGCTTCAGTTGTGATTTTCATGCGGTGATGTTTCTCGGTATGTGCTGCTAACCTGTGCGTATCAGCTACATCGAACTACTGGCCCTGAAGTCGCACCTACAATGAGCCGGGACAAGAAAGTAAAGCGCTCGAAGACTGCCAACGATGTCTCCAACTCGGCCGTGGCGCCGGTAAGCCTGGCTTTCTTGTCTTTCGTGGCTTGCGAGCTGAGATGTACCATTGTTGAAATTACAGCTAATGCTCTCGGAGGCCAATACTTGTGTTGAGATTGCTTTGATGTCATTACGGTCATCTGTAAGGAACAGAAAGACAGACTTAGCGAAGTGCAGCAGTTCTCGTGATTACGTTTGGCGGTTTCAAACCATTCGCCCAACTCTCCTCTCCGCCTTATTTTCCTTCTTTTTCAGAAACTTGCTGAAAGGGCAGGCGCGGGACAGGTGAGCTGCATGGATAAAAGTATCAGTTGTAGGGTTTTACACCACCGTCTGACAGTGTTATGCTCACTTTCGTGTTAAGCCGTAAGTGCGTGCAGTAGTGGTTTTATATCGGATGACAGTTAAATAGTTACTGATACCACGGACGAGGAGCATGTATAATATACAACACATATCGTCATAGATGAGTGTGATCTTTTTATTTTTTTAAGTGTCCTGGCCGCCTTATTACCGAGAGGAAGCAGGGCGTATTTTGCTTGTCTCCACTGGCGGACTTTGCCGGGATTCTTTCTTTTTAAGAGTGATGTTTATTGCCGCATGGCATAAAAGGGGTATGTGATAATGATAGGTACATATTCTCGTTTTAACTGAGAGCTCTTTGCAAAAGGAACTGCCTGACGCACGAGCTATATTTTGCAGTTTGCCATTGGATATACTCTTCTGAGCGCTAGCTTGATTGTTTTACCAAGTCCGTGGTTGTCGCTAACAGTACTTACCTCCTTCCTAAATAATAATAGTAACAATAATAATAATCTTTATTCGACCATCATGCTGTGTATGATGACAGGGGACCGGAGTCGCTGCCCATTGACAGCTTGCCAAAGTCCCGGACCCCCGACATTCAAGTTGTAATTAAGTTGTACAGAAATCAGTATGGAACTTGCAGTGTGGCTTTGAAGAGCTTGAAAAAAAAAAAAAAAGGTAGCAGGCAGCGGTCCGTTTCGCAAAGTGTTTGTGCAGAATACATCAGGAGTTTTAATGGAGGCCGCATGGAAGCTGGCATTGTTTTCAGTAGTACGGTGCCTTTGAATTATTTATAGCTGCCATGGGTAGGATCTAAGCCAGGTGCCTGGCTACTGCAGTGGACAGCTCGTGTTACGTCAAGTTTTGCATTGAACAGATTAACATAATTCTATGAATTGTTTTAAAGTTATTACCGTGCACACAAAATTTTCTTTTTTTACTATCACTACTCTGAACGTCCCCCTCCCCCCCCCCCCCCCTTTTCTTCATTTTGTATTTTTTTGTAATGCCCAGTGGACCATTTCTGGACATTAAAACAAGTGAAATAAAATTCTTGTAGAATATTTCAGTTTATTTTTTTTTTGGCTGTGGTTTGCGAAATGTGCTTTTTTTTTTCTTCACACTGCCCGCATTTTTTTGTGTTTTCATAGTTCGAAATTATTTGAAAATATTTGCTTTACGGCCGAAACTTTGATACTCGCACACCCCCAAGGTTCTTGGCCCGGAAGACCAAGGCTGAGCCACTGGTCAGAGGCCCCTGTTTCTTTCTGCATTCTTCCTTTCTCGGTCTTAGAGGCTTAGCGGCCAGAGTTGTGTGAAGTGCTGCACCGTAACAATAATAATAACAATAATGCAGAGCAGCGAAAACACCGTGCAGAGCAGCGAAAAAGGGCATGCTTTGCAGTGCATAAACACGGAAGTTGGTTCACTCGTTGTATAGTACACAGCATGAGCTACGGACCATGCCAACTGCTGGCTGGTAGCGCTTATTACATATTCTTACATGCCATGTCTCCATATATCTGAATCTTGTCGCAGAAACCTTTTGAGCTAAGCGGTGATAAGCAAGGTGCTTGTTAGTTTATTATACAGCATGAAAACCTGTAAATCATGCTGCTATTTAGAGACATGCGAGCTTGTTTAAAGGAAGATTTGCCGCGCTGTGCTCATGCTCTTAAGTTGCTCCTGGAATGCTGATGTTACTGCTCCAAAATTATTATATTTCTGCTCCATAGCTGCTCTATAATTAGGGTTGTTCGTTTTCGGGTAAAACCCGATTTTACCCGATTTTTGCACCCCGAACGTGGTCCTAAAATTTCAGGTAAAACCTAAAGTGACCAGACGTCCCGATTTAGGCGGGACATGTCCCTCTTTTGCGTTCGTAGTCCCGCTGTCCCGCCAGCACGCGTGTGGGACGGCGTTTTGTCCCACCTTCGCTGCACTGGCTACACCCGCTCTGCGTAGCTCCACCGAACCAGCCTAAATAATGGAAGAAACAAGCCATAGCCAGGCGGCTCGCAGAAAAGCACCCGCGACCATGAGTCGCGCCTTTTCGCCCTTTCCAAAATGGGCTCCCTGGGCGCTGCCATATTGTTCACTGAACTGCAGTGGGCACCTAGCGCTAGCACGGTGGAAGCGGAGGCAACTCGTTTTCGGCAGTCCAGAGAGGGGGCGTTTCGACAACATCCTCGCCCGATGGAAAGGTCTATACAAAGAAACTTTTAGTGTGTTGATGAGCTAGCGAGCCTAAGTCAAAGTCTGGTCCAAAGCTCGTTTTCCCATGCGTTCGCCCATGCTGTTCGCGCCGCGTGCTTACTTTTGTTGGTTTTAATGTTTTAATGCATGTCTAAACTACTAGTCGTGTCATTCAGAGGGACCACCCCCCCCCCCCCCTCAGTGTCCCGCTTTGGGGTCTGAGGAATATGGTCACTTTAGTAAAACCTGATTTTTCCCGATTTCTGAAACAATTGTGCCCATGGAATTGCTCTGCCTCCAGTCTCAGACAAAGAAGAAAACCAGTTGACATTGTAGAAACTGGGAGCCGTACTCGATCCGTTCCAGAGCGGCTGCTGAGTCAGGCGTTTGATGACTACCGACCTCTCTTTATTTCCGCGATGGACGATGTAGCTCGCTTCGCGGGGAGTTTAACCACATACTTTCTTAAAAGCAGCCCGAAATATAGCCCTAATTGTTACCCACCGGTTAGAGCAAATGGAACAAATGATTAGTTTGCAAATTTAACCCGATAAAACCCGAATTTCGGAGATTTTCCACAAAAAACCCGATTTCTCCCCTATTATCGAGCCGAAAAATAACGCCCGATTTTTACCCCCCGAATTTGGAAAAATATAAAACCCGAAAACGAATAACCCTATCTATAATGTGTATTTTCCTGCTCCAAGGGATGCTACTGACCAAACCCTGCAACTGACTAAAGTAGCGCACATCCACAATGGTGCTTGCTGGAGCAGGGTTGGACAACTCGTCTGCTTCTTCTCCTGTGCAGAATCTTCTCTTTGACTACTTCCAAATGGAGGAAGAAGAGGCGAAGCTGCGGGACTCTCAGGATGATGAAGTTGTCTTCAGGAAGACCTGCGCTGAGATCCAGAGAAACATGAAGAAGATCCTCGACATGAAGCTGCAACGGAGACCATTGGTATGACCTGTTCCAAGCCTGTCAAGGTTGCCGTCCTGGCTGTATAGCACTAGAAAACGCAGCCTCAGCACTTGTGGGCCAGTCATTTAACATGATTGCCATTGCTTACTGCTTTTTGCATCTGCTGGGCTACATATTTCAATGTCTGCTTTGTTTTATGGTCTGGTCCTGTGAACTCTTGACTGAGAAGCACTCTTCCCGATTAATGAGCATACATCTCGACTTGGTATTGGCCATTTTCATACATATTTGGTGCACTGAGCCATGATCCTACAGGAGCTGCCAGTGACAAGCTTGAAGTGCTAAAAGCTAAAATGTTGTTATTTAGTGCATTATTGTATATTTTTTTTATGATATGTAGTTATGTTACGCACCCTCCAGAGTTACGTTCTACCTAAAAATTCATTGTAGTGTTTGGAAACCTTGTTTATATTGGCTGCGAGGTTCTTGATGTGGATGCTAAAAGTATGTTCAGCTGTTGACCAAGCAGAACTCTCGTTTAAAGTAGTATGTGGCCGGTACACTGCGACATTTTTGTCTCTTTGCTCGGTGTGACAGCAGTTGATGTTCACCCTGTCATACAAACATTACTAACAGGAAGCTCCAAGGATTGACAGCTTTGGCAAGTCTTTTGTTCCTGACGTATGAAACTTGTTTTTGCTTCACTGCTTCCCCTGGCTAATGATGTTTTTGTGTGACCCTGGCAGGCTGACATAGAGGAACTTCGTGTGGAGACTTCCCTGCTGTTCCTGACACTAAAGAAGGTCAACCGCTTGGACAAGCATCGACTCAAAGTGGCCAAAGATGCTGTCAATGAGGTTGTGTAGCATTTTCAGTTCAGTTCAGTTTTATTCCTTAAAGGCCCCCTTTTCAGGGGCTGTTACATGAGGGGTGGGAATACACTTGGAAATGTGAAAAAACAGCAATGATTATTTAACATTGAAGATGATCTGTTACACGCGCTTGAAAAACAGATGGCGAAGCGATGATCGTGCTGTA
The DNA here is from genome assembly GCF_055824585.1 of Amblyomma mixtum. Lineage (NCBI taxonomy): Eukaryota > Metazoa > Arthropoda > Arachnida > Ixodida > Ixodidae > Amblyomma > Amblyomma mixtum. Next base: position 229,225,097 of record NC_143013.1, read on the forward strand.
GGGGATGGCACCTGTCTCAAAAAGGGTTGCTTTAACAGCGTTCTTCTTTATCGTGGGTCCAACAAGGTCCTAAGTGTGACACATACGTCACTAAAAAAGATGGCCAATGCATGTGCTTCGCTGTTCACGTTTTTTTTTGTGTCTATTTTTTGCGCTATGCACTTCACTTTTAATCATAGAGAACCAACCAGCTCCATAGGTTCCTCTGAGAGATTTTTTCCTATACCAACAGGTGGCATGTCTGTTTGGGAATGTTGTACACTTCATTGCTTTTCCAGTAACATACTGACAGTAAATTTGTTTAGTCATTAAAGGGAAGCTGAAACGGTTTTTTGAGAATTCGAGATTATGCAAGAATTCCAATCTTTCAAGCTTCTAGATAAACCATGCAAAGTATTTTTGCACTAGCATTTAAAATGGTGACATAAGCGTCGATTAAATCCGCGACGATGTTTAGGCTTCTCCTCACTACGTCGGAGAAGTGCGAAGAAACTCGGCAGTGACGTCATTGTTGCCGAAATTTCAAAGTCCGCTGCTTACGCCTGCATGTTGCTGTGCGTCGTCAGATGGCGCCAAACAATGCATTGTGAGCTTTACCTTCGATTGCGTCGGTTTTCTTCCATGGAATAACCGCTTCTTCACTGGAAACGTAGTGCCGTCATACGTGACGTCATTATCGGGGCCTCTGCCAGTCGCTGTGCACTTCAGAGAAGCTGAACGCCAACGTCGACTTTATTCGGCGATTACGCCACCATTTCAAATGCTAGAGCAAAACGATTTCGCAGGATTTACCAGTGCATTTCGAACATTCGGCAACCTTAAACTCATCGAATTCTAAAACCGCTTCAGTTGCCCTTTAAGAGGTTGCCAAGTTTAAGAACAGCATCTGGCAAAACCATACATTGCTGAACTAGACTGTCGTGGTGCTTATTGAGAGTGCAGTTATCTATCCAGCTTGTCCATATGCTGATGTGATGTTCTTGGCAGTTACAGGAAAATACCCAAACGTCTTATAGCAGTAGCTCTTACTGTTAGGAAATATTTTCCGTGTGTACCCTTGGAAAGCATGTCTGACTATGCCCTTAGCATTTCTTTTGCTCTATCACTGTTTCATTTCCACTTCAATGCCTCTTTTCTAACTTTTTCTACTTGTGTTGCACGGTTGAGGTCCTTTTAGACGATCTCTCTGGCCATAAGAAAAGTTGCTTTTGCCTTGCTTTACTCATTTGTGCTCCTAAAAGGGTGACTGTTTGTCAGGCTTGTACAAGGCATTGAATTTTATTCTATTTGTATCCAAAACTTTGCTCCGCATGGAGCATTATTCAATTGCTTTGGCAGCTAGATATAACCCAATGAGCCCCTTTACTGAGAGCAGCTGTCGTAATGCAAAGGTTGCATAAATCCAGGTTTAATATTGAAGAGCCAGAAATGCATTACAAGATATGAATGGCAGCCGGGAGCTTAGCACCTGGCCTTCAGTATTAAGCTTTTCAAGAAGGGTGTCACCACATCGCGCACCTTAGCGTGCCTTCCCTGACACCTTAGAGTGTGTGGGGGTAGCGGTCTCGGACTCAAAGGAGATGCCCTCGACTCAGCGTGGCAAGCTCAGCGGAGACCGGCTACCAAGTGACAAGAGGTTTTTGGTCATTTGGTGCCCAGCTTTCGCCGGTCGCAAGCCAGAGAATGGGTCGGAGCCAAAGGTTCACAAGCAAAACAAAGTTTCTACAGCAAAGAGACGGTACAGAGGTTTTCACAATCACTTGTATAAGCTCATACAGAGTGATTAACAAAACAATGCAACTCGTGCAAGCTACACTCGAGAGAGATTTCAGTGCAAAAAAATTATTGCACCTAAAGTGCACTAACACAAGAGAGAGGCAAACAAACAAAATACAATTTGTTAACCGGCACTGCGACAGTCCGACGACCAGAGGTTAATGACAATGCCATCCCGCAGACTGGTGCGCGCTGTCTCGTTGGACAAAACACAATTTGTTAACCGGGCACTGTGACAGTCCGACGACCAGAGGTTAATGAAGGATTCCATCCCGCAGACTGGTGCGCGCTGTCTCGTTGGACAAAACACAATTTGTTAACCGGGCACTGTGACAGTCCGACGACCAGAGGTTAATGACGATGCCATCCCGCAGACTGGTGCGCGCTGTCTCGTTGGACAAAACACAATTTGTTAACCTGGCACTGCGACAGTCCGACGACCAGAGGTTAATGACAATGTTATCCCGCAGACTGGCGCGCGCTGCCTCGTTGGACAAAACACAATTTGTTAACCGGGCACTGTGACAGGACGACGACCAGAGGTTAATGACGATTCCATCCCGCAGACTGGTGCGCGCTGTCTCGTTGGACAAAACACAATTTGTTAACCGGGCACTGTGACAGTCCGACGACCAGAGGTTAATGACGATGCCATCCCACAGACTGGCGCGCGCTGCCTCGTTGGACCGTGGCTGGGGCGAGTAGTGCTGTCTCGGGAGTCGAGCGGGCGTGCTTCTCGGAAGCTTAAACGGCGGCTTGGGCTGACTGACAGCGGGCAACACCCTTCTTATATAGGCTTGTTCCACGTCTGTTTGTTCTACGCGCCAAGGCAGGCGTGCACGTACGCACAGTACAGGCTGTTCAGTCTCCTTCTCCTTCTCGCACCTGGCGCGTGTCCCCATTGGTCAGATGCCAAGACTGGCTTCGAGTTGCTTGCAGATTTTTCCTGTCTGGCGCCGCCGCTGCTGCGCCAGGGAAGAGAAGGAGAACATCTGTTAGCGCACTCAAGGCTACACCCTCTCTACCGGCATTGACATTGTAGAGGTTTTAACGTCATGGCTCTGCAATCCCCTTAACGTTGCGCCGGCGAGCGGTGGTGGAGGGGGCAGCCACACACACAAGGCTAGTCACTCTCCGGGGTTTTCTTCTCTCCTCTTTCTAACGACGCGTGCTGGCGAGACTGCTTGTGCGCAGCGCTGTTTTTTTTTTTTTTTTTTCAAAAATGCGCTGGATTTTTTCCCAAAGGGCTGTGCATTGCATTTTTTTTTCTGCAGTGAATTAGGTGTGTGTACACTTTCGTTGTTGTTTTGGGGCAGCTAAGCATGAGCTTTCATTTCATAGCATCATTGCAGTTTATTTTTTATTTATTTGTACATACTGCAGCTGATGGTGAAGCTGTTGCAGGGGTTGGGCTAAAAAAAAAAACTATGGGGACACTTCAGTCTTTTTAAAAGTGCACTGTGATAGCATTAGATTTAGCATCTGTCGCAGCTTCTGTTGCACCCTCTGTGTCTGTTTGAGTCAGCTTCCTTGCAATTGTTGGTCCGTCAATTGCGATATTCAGAGACTGCTAGCTGTAGTAGCAGGCATCTGCTATGCTGTGACAATGCAGACATTTGCATCCTAGTGTATTAGGGGTTGCTCACAACCTGGTGGGCAGGTTGTTATGTCACAAGGTCATGTGACCTCTCTCTACCAATCAGCAAATTTCGTGACACGCAGCCATTTTTATGGAATGTGGACTTTAATGCTGTTGTATTAAAACGGACTGCACACTTATATGGCAGGGTACAATGCAAAAGTATAATAGGGTAACATGTGTAGCAGATATGGTATAATAGCGATGATTTATTTTTATTTATTGTATATACTTGTGTAAGGGTCACACTCCCAACTTGGCTGCCAGTATTTAGAAAAAAAAAAAAGGTCAGCCAAGAATTGCTTCATGTATGCTTAATTTTGGCCACATTGTACGTCACATTGGGAGCTGACGGTGCATAACTGTCTGTGACACTCGATACGACCACGCATGCCGGACTCCACCCGTAACCATCAACATGTGGCACTGCAGCGCTGCTGACTCGCCTTGTGTGCTCGGCGTTTGCACCAGAAAAGACAAAACAAGCAAATGTGAATGACAAGACAATTGCGACCTTGACAGGCGGAATTGACGCGAGAGTGGGAACGTAATGAAAATTATATTTGTAAATTATCGGCTTGCTTTTGAGGACTCGTACGTGCCGTGAATGTTCAGTAGGCGTTACTCTATGTAACGCGCACATTTTACAGCCTCTTTCAAAACTGTTTCACGGCCCTTTCAAGGCTGAAGAACAACAAAAGGTTTGTGAGCTCGCAGCGTATGCAAGCTTTCCGAGCAGAGAAAGAAAGCTAGGGTCAAAAGCACGTGCCAGAATTAAATTATACAGGCGAGATTTTTGTGTGTTGAAGTAATCATTGAGGGCGTGCAACGTTTCACCAGATGAACCAGGAGGACGATAAAGAATACTGACCTGATTGGGGTGCTTACTGAGGTAAAGTTTGTAGCACATGGATGAAAGTTCTGATGTAGCTGGTGAGGCTGTAAACTTGAGCTTATAGCGAAAGAAACACAACACCTTCCCCTTTCCCACATCATCTTTCTGCTCATAACACCATGTAGCCAAGAAGAGCAAATTATTAATCATGGATGCCGACACATAGTCATGTTTCCATGATGCTCACAGTATGTAGGGAACCTGATCCGGTAAGGGACAGGAAATAAGAAAATGTGTTAGGTATATTTTTTCATGTTAATGTTCAAGACGGACAGGCTGTGAAGCAGAGGGTGTATAAGAATGCAGCTACGGTCCTTCTCAAGGGTATTAGAAATAGTTTTCCGGCTGTAAAGAATGTTGCCAGTGAAAATGTGTTCAAAGCTTAGCCTCACTACAGAACCGTTGTCATGAAATGACTTTGGCGTTTTCTGAAGTTTTTTGCCGAGAGAGTGGAATTTAAGAGTTAAATCTTCATATACATAGAAGCCAGAGGATCTGAATTCAGCATTTTTAATGTAAGAATTTCCCGGAGTGATACGCGATTTCATGATGACAGGACATGGATGGTCATTGCTTGGCTTTGCCAGTCCTGTGACACTTCAGTTGGGCAGTTGTTCGTCAATTTTCCGGAAACGAGATTTGAAGCCTCGTTCAATAAACCCTTGACGCCTTCACTTTTTTCTTCTTGGAGGCCATGCAGGATTGTTTTTTTATGCCGAGACCAGTTTTCTAGGTCAACCTGCCGCGGTGGCTCAGTGGCCCTGGCTTTGGGCGACTGATCCCAAGGGTAGTTGTTTGATCCCGGCTGCAGTGGCTATATATCGATTTGGGCAAAATAGAAGAATGCACGTGTGCTGTGTTGTGTCAGTACACAGTAAAGAACTCCAAGTGGCCGAAATTATTCCGGAGCCTTCCATTAAATACGGTATCCCTCAAATTGAAAATTGGACTTTGAGGTAAGAAATGGCGCAGTATCTGTCTCGCATACCTCGGCGGACACCTCAACCGCGCCGTAAGGGAAGGGAGGAAGGTGGGAGTGAGAGAAGAAAGAGAGAAAGAGGTGCCATAGTGGAGGTCTCCGGAATAATTTCGACCACCTGGGGATCTTTACCGTGCACCGACATCCCACAGTACAGGGCTGCCTTTTGCGTTTCGCTTCCATCGAAACGCTGCCGCCGCGGTCGGATACGAACCCGTGTACTCCGGCTCGATAAACGAGTGCCTTAACCTCTGAGCCACCGTGGCAGGGTTTCCTCAGGGCCTATGTGTCAGTTCGGCGCATTAAGCCTCGTTATTATCAATTTAAAGTTTTTTAGATTGTCGTTGTTTTTAATTGGATCTGCTGTGGCATCATTTAGAGAACCAATCTTTTCGAAATTTTTGATGTGTGTCAATAATTCTTTGAGTGCATCTCCGCGCTGAGTGGCTGGCGCCTGTTTTGAATCGCAGAGAAAGCAGAAAGTGGACAACTTTCACCTCCAGCTGCAGAACCTCACCTATGAGATGATGCACCTGCAGAAGGAGGTCACCAAGTGCATGGAGTTTAGGTGAGCTGCCGCCAAGCTTGACTGTTCTCGTGGAGTTCTCAAAATTTCTTTGTGTATGTGACCGAGCATGTAGGCTCTTGCTTGCTCCAACTTGCTTTGCTCCAATTCTTGGCATGGTTATCCATTTACAGGGGGGGACACTGGTCTTTGAGACCAAAAAATAAAATGACCAAAAATTTGATGTTCAAAAGGCATTTGTGGAATCTGCAGCTATTATTTTTCAACTGTGGCAATTTTTTTCCTTCGTGAAATCTGCATTTCGACCGTAATATTAAATTCAGATCATCGTACGGGCTGAATTTATGCAGGAGCGGACATCTTGAATAAACAGCGCGAACGAAGACGAGCACAAAAGACAAGGAAACGGACGACACTGCGCTGTGTCGTCCGTTTCCTTGTCTTTTGTGCTCGTCTTCGTTCGCGCTGTTTATTCAAGATGCTTAACCAACTAGCCCGCCAAAACGTGTTAAAGGAGGAGACAATTTAATGGCATGAAAATTTTGGACAACTGGCTGCCTTAGTATGTCAATTTCTCGACATCTAGCTCAAACAGAGATGTCATATTGTTTGCTAAGGGAAGCCAAAGTCGCAGTGTGTGCAATAATCAAAGCAGGTTTGTTCAATCGCGCTTCAGAAATTTATAATTTCGCAAAGTTTATCAACGCATTACATTCACACCTTGAACATTGATAGTCCAAGTGCAGTAAAATTACTAATGAGGGTAAAATGAAAAAATCATTTTGATTATTGCACTCTTTACTCACCATACTATGCAGCCATGGATTGAAAATTACTTTTTATTGAGCAGTTTTTTTGCACCAAACTACTAATGAATGACTAATTAAAGTTAATTATCTTGGGAACCGACTAATTTATGAGAAAGGTAATTTCATTGTTGAAATGAGTATAAAGAACTGTGCAAGATGGTACAGTTTCATTAGGATTGGACTAAAAATAATGAAAACAGGTCTAAGACCAGTGTCCCCCCTTAATAGGTGGTGGTTTTGTAAGTGATTAGCAGTGTATGCTAGCAAAAATGTGAACAACGACATCATCTTTCGGTCGCACGTAGCACTTACGTGACTGAAGACGCACAGCTCGCCTACATTGGCAACTTTCTCCTTTTTTGGTGTGTGAACCCTTTGGTCATAATATGACAAATCTAGTGTGTGGCTGCCGCTAACAGTAGCAGCCGCTGCGACAAAACCACCACTGGTCCCACTGACAAATGTTAAACATCAAGGACATATGTGTCCCTTACACCTCAAGAAGCTTATGGATAGTTTTGTTTGTTTATGCTTTCCATATAATTGCTTTCTTTCAGTGAAAGGGCCTTGAACTTTGGCTTATCTTCAGTGAGCTGGTGGCACAGTACATGCGCTGCTATATTAATCTGCCCGACACTGCTTTGTCTCTCTTTCGTTACTTCCTGTCTCGCTTGTTGACATCACCGTGAAAGGCAGCTAGCTGGATTTAGTCTTACGACATCGCTGGTAACCTGCGTGCACCTCTGCCTTGAAGGTCCAGGGACGAGGAGATTGACCTGGTGCCCGTGGAGGAATTCCGCCGAGAGGCTCCCGCAGATGTGCTCAAGCGGGTGAGTGTGTGCATTGCCTTTCTCTTGTCCGTCATGCTTTCACTCGGCTTCCTCTCTTTTGCATGCCGGCGCGGAAAGGAAGCTCGCAGAACCGCAAGTGTGTGCGTTGAAAAGAGGCCGGTGCAAAATGAGCGCTGGTTTATTTGAGACACTATTCGACCGTTGCTGAGGTTTTCATGAAAGAGCTTTCTTTTTGTACCGCGATTAAGTAACGTTTTAAGGTTGATTGGATTTTTATCTGCTGGCAGTATAAAAATAGTTTGGCTATGCATGTCGCGCACAATTACGGCGCACCACAACGGGCGTGTGAATTCGCTGCCGTTCTTCAGAATGTGTCCTGAAAAAGCAGTGATCATGTAAGAACCCCATGTGACCAAAATGAACCGAGAGCCATTACAACATGCCTCATAGGATGGGTGGAGCTTACGGCACATGAAAGCCAATATAGAGTGGAACCTCTATTATGCGACTCCTGTTCATGCAACGACCCGCATTTTACGACCCATTGGCATGAGCCCAGCAAGCCTTTCATAGAGGTAATTCATTAAAAATCGCTATTATACGGTGCACCATTATATGCACCCCGCTTCATACGACTGCCGGCGAGAAGTGTCCATTGAAAGAGGCTGGTGGCGTGGTTTATTGCCCACCATGGCAGGTTGCAGTTTAATGATTCCCAGGGATCTGCCGCCGCGGTGGCTCAGTGGCTATGGTACTCGGCTGCTGGCCCAAAAGACACGGGTTCGATCCCGGCCGCAGCGGCTGGAATTTCTTTGCAGGAGAAATTCTAGAGGCCCGTGTACTGTGCGATGTCAGCGCACGTTAAGGAACCCCAGGTGGTCGAAATTTCCGGAGCCCTTCACTACGGCGTCTCTCATAGCCTCAGTCGCTTTGGGACGTTAAACCCCAGAAACCAACCGATTCCCAGGGATCTGTGAATGTAAAGTAGAGATTGACAAACTCTGCATATGTGGAAATTAACCCACTGCGCTATCACGTCATGCCCTTAAGGCGAAGGTTAAGTGTCTCCTCCAGTCTTTGTGCTGTTGGTAACCGGTAACAAGATTAGAACTTTTGTGATCAGCGGTGGCAAGTTCGAAAACACTTTCAGCTGCGGCTTCAACATGGAGCACATTAGGCCTAGCTACACTGAGCGAGCGGAGTAGCGTGATTACGTTTGGCTGGCCGCACACCGCTGCACAAATTGCGCCACAGGCGTCGGTGCACTGCAGTCCTGTATTAACGTCGTGACTACGTTTCTTTTTTCATAATGATGAGAACGCCTAGTGCAATCAGTGTGCAAATCGCCGAGTGATAGCAGTTCTTCCGGAATCTGAACAGAACAACACATCGCGGGCTTGTGCGTTCTGTGCATCGCAAAATGTCTTCTAAAGTTCGAAGCAGCCTTATTTCTGGTGCGCCGTCCAAAGCAGTGGCTAAGCACATGGGACCCCTACTAAACGCGTAATGATGGGAGTGCATGCGAGCTACGTTGGCGCGGAAATGCCAAATGATGCGTAGTCTCAGTAGGAATTTTCGAAGAAGGAAAATGTGGAGGCGTCTATAGCGTGTGGATGAAAAGAAATACAGTTCGTTTTGACAGCCAGAGCAGTGGGTGCATTAATCATGCGAATGCATTCATTGTGCAAGGTTTCCGGTTACGCGACGCTCAGATTATAGCGAGACGGTTTTGTGCGCTTCCCTGAAAGTCATATAATTAGTCTTCTACTGTACCAATGAATTTTTTTCGTTGTTTTTTTTTCTGCCTGCGCCTTGCGTCCTTGAGGACACAGACTGTTCTAAGATGGGTGTGGTGGGAAATGCTTTTGAAGATTTATCGTCATTGATTTGCACACCGATTTTCCCGTTCTGTGACTTCCACAATTACATAGGATGTGACTGATGCCGATCCGCATCAGTTGACCCTGGCCAGGCTTCAATGGGAACTGGTCCAAAGGAAGCAGTAAGTCTGTCACTGTCTACTTTCATAGCTTGGGTGCTGCTTTGCAAGTTGTGGTGACTCCACAACCATTTCTTTTTCTTGGAAAGCTCTTATAGTCCTCCTATGCTGACTTTGTGCATTATATGCCTTAGCGAGCCATTAGAGTACAAGACTTACCCTTCTGTCAACACATCTTTCTTGCGCTATGGAGTGATGCAATATTAGTGGCTTGTGCATTCTGTGCTCTTGCTGCTTTTGTTATTTAAGTGTGTGAAGAAGTGCACGATGTGCTGAAGCTTGTCAATTTTGTTGCCCGAGTCCTTTTTTTTTTCATGTTGGTTGCAAAGAACTTTGATGTCGGCACCTTTATCGTGAGTAGAAACTGTGATGATGAGGACACCTGAAAACAGGTGCAACAACTGCTTAGCTGCTTAGCTAATGCAAAAAATTCTAAATTTTAAATTTCAGGGTTTAATGTCCCAAAGTAGAGAAAAGTATACAACAGCTGCATCTTACCGGTACTCACCTATGGGGCAGAAACGTGGAGGCTAACAAAGAGGGTTCAGCTTAAGTTAAGGACAACGCAGCGAGCTATGGAAAGAAAAATGATAGGTGTAGCGTTAAGAGATCGGAAGAGGGCGGAGTGGGTGAGGGAACAAACGCGGGTTAGTGACATCCTGGTCAATATTAGGAGGAAGAAGTGGGCCTGGGCAGGGCATGTAATGCGAAGGCAAGATGACCGCTGGTCCTTAAGGGTAACGGAGTGGATTCCAAGAGAAGGCAAGCGTAGCGGGGGCGGCAGAAAGTTAGGTGGGCGGATGAGATTAAGAAGTTTGCGGGAATACGGTGGCCGCAACTGGCGAAGGACAGGGTTAATTAGAGAGACATGGGAGAGGCCTTTGCCCTGCAGTGGGCGTAGTCAGTCTGATGATGATGATGAGACTGTAGTGGAGGGCTCCCGAATAATTTAGACCACTTAGGGTTCTTTAATGTGTGCTGACATCGCACAGCACACGGGCGCCTTTTGTGTTTCACCTCCATTAAAACGTGGTGGCCGCGGTTGGGTTCGAACACAGGTGCTGTGGCGCGGTAGCCAAGCAGCCTAAGCTTCAAGCCACCACAGTGGAAGCAAGATAGCCATTGGTCCTTAAGGGTAACGGAATGGATTCGAAGTGAGGGCAAGCATATTAGTTGGTGTCGGAGAGTCAGATGGGTGGATGAAATTGAGAAGTTTGTGGGGATACGGTGGCTGCAGCTGGCACAGGACAGGGTTAGTAATTGGAGGGGGGGGGGGGGGGGGGAGAAAGGGGAGAGGGGGGGAGGGGAGGCATTTGTCCTGCAGTTGATGTAGTTAGCCTGCTCCTGCTCTTGCTGATGGTGGAGTGGAGCAAGGACACAGCCCTAAATTTTGTTAAGTCATTCTTTCCAGTCTCATAAATGCTTGGTCAAACTCTCCTCTTGAAGCGACAAGCGGACGTGAAGCACAAGGACAAAAGGCTGGTCTGGTGCCACTGTCGTAATACGTTTGCAAGCAGACAAAGCTTTTATTGACAACTAAACTTGGTCTGTGCGGAAATGGGCTTACTACTATGTCTGTACTAATATTAGTCTTTCATCCTTTGATACGTTCAGTATGGCAGTGATTTTTGGAGTGCTAATTCCTGTGTGTCATGGCCCACCCTGTTTCTGTCTGCAAAGAAACTGCGTTTTCTTGATGACAATAGAAATGTGCGCAGGTGTTCTTGTGTCACTGTAGCTCTCGCTCAGGAACTGTCATTCCCGAAATTTTGTGTATCTGTGTTTTTTTTCATTTGAGATTGGTTGCCACTGTACTTAAGGAGTGAAAATCGCCTCAATGAAACCAGTTGCAAGTTCAGCGCCGTGTCTGTGAACTTTGCTCGTCCTTTTGTCCCTTGCGCTGCGAAAAATAATGTCACACCAACTTTCCCCAGCTTCTACAGTAATTGCTAAATGATCAGAAGCTGGCGCATATCATCGAGCACAAGCATGCTCCCTGCCAGCTGCAAGTTCTTCTCGCTGCTTGGCTGTAGGAGTGCACGCAGAGATTGCGTGTAGTGGCCTTTGGGTAAACCGTCCCGATCCAATGTGTGTTGTCCCAGCTCATTTCCCCAGGAACTGCTGCAATAAGTTTGCTGCATTCGCCTGAAGTTGTGTGTTGCTGCTGACTCTGTTCGGCGGCTGATGGCGTTGCCTGTCCTCCTCCAACCAGGCTGTCGCAGAAGCTGCGGGGCCTGGAGTCGATGCGTGCTGCGTACGAGCGGGAGATTGGGAAGAAGCGCGAGTGCCTCTCGGGCATCCAGCCCACGCTGCAGGCGGTGCTGGAGGCTGCCCAGCCCCTGCAGGCCGACCTGGGGCTGCCCCTGCAGGCCCACCAGGCGGAGCACGCCAGTGCCCAGTACCTGGCACGGCCCCTGTACGTGCTGTACGTGCAGGCCGCCGCCTACCAGCACGCCTACGGTGAGGCCTCGAGATTTCAACCGTTCAGTTCCGTTTGAAGAAACCAAAAGCTGAAAAATTTGTCACTTTTTCTTATTGTGTATATTTTTTGTGCCGTATAATGCAGAATATAGGTCGAGGCGGAATATAGGTCGACCCCCTTACGTTGAAGCAAAAAAGTCAACATAAAAATTATGAGGCACAAAACTCCGTTTTATTCACTGGTGCCACCAGACTCGTAGCCTCCTCATTCGTCCAAGCTGTCTGAGCTCTCATCCGAAGACGACTGCTTTGCGCTGGCTGTGTCCCACAGCATGTCGTCCTCGGTACCGTCCAACGAGTTGCTAATGCAACATTTCTTGAATGCCCGCATACCTTGTCTTCAAGCTCAGGGTGCACCGTGCGGCGCCCGCGAAAGGACGCCTTCCGCGCGTTTCAGGCAGACAGCTCGATTTTCTGCGCTCGCCAGTACCGTACGCTCTTCTCCGAGACGCCAAAGTGTCGCTGGGCGGACATGTTCCCATACTCTTCGGCGAATTCGATAACTTTTTTTTTTTGAACGCCGCGGTGAACTGGCGTCGAGCACCGGTACTCATTTTGCGGGCTGTCGCGAAATTAATATGTTACAACACCAAGAACGATTACCGCCGTCAACGTTTGGTCACGTCGGTCGACAAAGAGGAAGGAAAGAATCGTCAACATGGAAGCGATAACGATGCGGATTCCAAAATGTCCGCGGCTCGCACATGTTGCCAGACGACTATTCAGTTTGTGCCAAAGGCCGGTATATAAGTCGAGGGGTGACCTTTTGGTAATATTTTTCGGAAAAAACCTCAACCTATATTCCGCACTATATGGTACCTCACAGGCCACGAAGCATTGGATGAGGAGCATATCGAAACAGGAATATGCAGAAGGAAAAAAACAGTACGACTAACGCGGTACAAGGCAAATACACGCAAGGAACACGAAACTGATGCAAAACAGAGTTAAAATAACATCAAACACAAAAATAGAAAGAAAAAAGAAAAACACGAACATGTGAAAAAAAAGGCAACCAGGGGCAACGGAAGCAGTATTAAATGGGAAAACAACGTTAAGAGCAAATGAAAGAGTCGTACGTTTCGAACATTACTAGGGCAATAAATGTATACATAGATGTTTTTTAAACTCTCTAGGAACAGTGAAAGAGATTGTGTTGTCAGGAAGATCATTGCAGAGTTTAATTGCTCTAGGTGATGCTGAAGAATTAAATGACAGGGTCTTTTCGTATATCCAGTTGAAGCTGAGTTGATTATGTAAGCGTTGTGAAGAGCGGAAAGGTGATTCCAGAGGTAACAACAAAGGACGGGTGTGAACATATTTGTGGAATAAACACAGAAGTGAAATGGAGCAACCAATTTCAAGCATCTGTCTATCATTAAGGTTTTTAATTTTTAAGCTGGGAGACACTGAGCAGAACATTTATTTCAGATGTTCCTACCGTTGCATTGCGTGAACGTGCATCTCTTGTTTCAGGTGTCACTTTGAAGCTGGATAGTAGGGTTGTGATTGTCAATTACAGTATAATCATGTTACAACAGACCCCGACGATGTTCAAGATTTTGGTATGTTGTAAGTAGAAATGCTGCTACACAGGCCTTTATTGTAACCGTAGGTGAGTCTGTTACAACCAGAGTGACCTTCAAGCCTGTATACCTGTATACAAGACATCTTATTCAGTTTCAACACCTCTTAACACATTCACTGCGTCGTAACCCACCGGTGGGTCACGCAACGCAGTCCAGCCGTGCTGGCGCAAACAACGAGGTGTTTCTTGCAGTGCGGCGATGATATGCTTGCACAAATACGTGAAAATGCGTTCCCACTATCATATCACAGATGGCGGTAGAGATATAAAGCGCGCCTGTATTTATTGACTGGCTCTTGCAATTCGTCTGATGATAAAGCTGACGGCTATCAGGAAACGGCGCATAAAATGTTCCAGCTACCCGCTCCAGCCTTTTGTTCGGGCACTTTCCACATGCGCAACATACTTTTGAAAAGTGCTCACAATGTGTGCAAGAGCTCAGCTGAAGAATTAGTCTGTCCTATTCGCAATAACGTGGCTCACTCTCAGTGCCAAGCCTCGTGTCCTCATCCTTGTGCTTGCCATTTTTTACGAGCATTCAAAAATCGTGATGGACTGTCAAAAATTCGACGGAGGTACAGAAAACCAGAAAAGACCCTGCGTTGGAAGCGGATCCGCCGGGACACACGGCAGCCCAAATAAGAGTAGAACTCCTGAACATAGACTACGCTTTAGACATCGTGAGCTGGTGGCACGTAAGACGTTTAGTTGCAAACGCTGTGATTTGAACTGTTCTTTTTCTCGGAAAATTATTCTGGAAGTACTTCAATAACATGTCGAGTTTGAGGTCTTGTTCTTGAGTCTTGGTGCTTAGTGAACGCTGAAACACAGGGTTACGTGGCGTTGCCCCACAAAGGGGAGCTGGTCGGTGGTAGTAAACGTAGCAGGCAACGGCTTCAAAACGCAAACTCTTTATTGTGGAAACTTGTGCATGCCCCGGAAAAGAAAGAAGATTCGAGGGCGCGAGAGCAGCAAAACGACCGAAACTCTTGGCCGCACTCTAGTTACATAAAGCAGAAATTTTGTAGATAGAAAGAGCACCGTTTTTCAAGGACATCCTTGAGAACGTGCTTCAGTCTCGTTCACTGGGGATGAAGCGAGCAGAGTCGCGGTAACAAATGAGTCGATAAATTCTACAGATGCCTTGTGCTACAAGGATCCATTATCCATTTTGTTTTTATGATCCATTTGGTCTTCTACGTCAGCTCATTATTGTTTGATGACGTAGCCGTGCCGTTCAAACGTCCGTGGGAAGCGACCTGACTATTGGCTCATTGGAGACAAGGCCTCACTATTGGATGCACCTTGCAACCAATATTGGCTATATTGGCGAAGGCTATCGAATTGGCGAAGGCTATCGAATTGGCGAAGGCTATCGTCAACGCGATTATCCGCTGCCTTTCATTTCTGTGATTGGTCGACTGCTGCTTCCTTCTGATGATTCTATCATGCTTACGTCACGTGAAGCAGAGAATGTACAACGGATTCTTATAAAATACGGCCTCAGGTAAAGCAACTTCCTGGAAATGCACGGGCCAAGTGAACCACGCGATGAATTTCTGCGCTGGCATACATATTTCAAGTAGCCCGCACATGCTATGGACCACCGAAAATACCAGTAGAGCCATCTTTCAGCAGGTGGAAAAAATAGGTTCAGAAGTGTGCCCCACCTGTGTGTCATGCCGCACCCGAAGGAAGCATCAGGTGACCCACCGGTGGGCCACGACGCACAGAGATCAAAACTATGATAAGGGGCTACGCGGCACGTGTTAAAAGATGGTGGCTCTATCGCTAGTAGGTTTCGACATTATATTTGAGCATTTGTTTTCAGGTTATTCCGGGGCCAAGCCACGGATTGAAAATGAACGTAGAAATTCGGGGAAGAGAAGGGACCTGTGTCCAGAGCCGAGACATTTGCGCTATATTTGCAGGGCCAGAGGCAGTTTTGGCCTGCCCGCGCATTATAGTGGGCCCCTGGTGTGCTTAAGTCTCTAGGTAGCGTCACTGATTAAAGGGGGGAAGATGGTCTTAGAAAAAATTTTTATTAATGAAGTTACAACTACGAAATGTCCAGGGAACACACATTTTTGCGTGCTGATTCAAAATATGTAATTTAATTTTATGTACAACAATTCCTTGTGCACTTATGCAATATGTTAGGTAACTTTTTGCCGAGAGTTACAAAGAAATTCTACTGCAGGGAACTTGTTAGATTGCATGCCATTGGTTTCTCTTGACATCAACCTATGCAACAATGGTAAAATTATCATCCTGCCTGTTATAGAAGGTTAATTATAGAATTTTGAAATCGTCAGTTTCTTCCCGTTTGTGAAGTGGCAAATTCAAAACCCTGTAACTCAACTTCTACGATAGGCAGGATAATAATTTTGCCCTTATTGCATAGTTTGATGCCAAGACAAGCCAATGACGTGCGTCCTAGCAAGTTTCCTGCAGCAAAATTTATTGAAAGCTCTCGGCAAGAAGTTGCTTAACATATTACATAAGTGCAAAGGACTTATTGCACATAAAATTAAATTACATATTTGGAATCAGCATGAAAAAGTACATGTTTCTTGAAGATTCCATTATTGTGACTTCATTAGCAAAATTTATTTTTCTAAGACCAGCTTCCCCTGTTAAAAGCTGCGGGTGAGCTCAATGTCGCAGGATCAAATCCTTGCTGCGGCGACCACATTTCATCGGTATGGCTGCGGTGGACGCTTTGGGCCACTGCATCGGATTCCTCAGCGATGCAGTCGGTTTCCGCCACCGACATTTTGAACTGTGCGCTGTAGCTGTCTTCACGACTCGCTAATGCTGGCAGTGGTTTTCCTGTAAGGGTGATAAGTGGCCCCAGCAAAAACTTCCATAGTTTGGGAGAGCGTGCGTCACGTGCATCGCACTGAAATCTGAAACTACAGCCACAGCAACCACAGGACTGTTGGTAGTGCATGGCAGTTCCGTCGGTTAGTTTCACCACTCACCGGCTTAATCAGTCGCGATTTCAGAACAAGCGAGTTTAGAAGGTGCACCGTTTTACGGTCTGCGATTTCTGGCGGCCCCTGACAGTTGCTCTTGTAATTACACCATCGCTTATGTTAGTGTTTCTTTGCGACATCCCAGCCTTCACACGTGCCGCAATACCAGCGTCCTGCGGGACGTAAAGCACTCAGTGAAAAGTTGATGACTGCACAGGAGTTTGGTAAATGAAAGGTGATCTGACGTGGGTTCACAAAGATCTTCATGCCAAGGAGCACGCTGCAGACACATATACGCCTTTCATTGGCAAGCTAAGGCTTAGCGTGCTGACACCCAACTTAAGTCAGTACGCGTGTATTGACTTATGTTTAATGTCGGCTGTATTTCTCTCTTTTTTTTTGAGCAAGGCCCCTGAGTTGGGCAACGGTTGACTTTTAGTTGCAGTTCATTCATGCACAGAAGTTCACGGCAATAAGAAGATGGCTGCCGCCATTGTAAGTGCTGCCGTTGACGATGCACACCGAAGAGTACACTAAGTTCAGCATTCGCTGCTGAAAAGTCCACTGTCACAAAGCGCGAACTAGCTTATTAGCCACCTGATTGATCTGTACTGCCCAAATGTACGTTGTGCCCGAATCCTCAGTAAATGGAGTTCAGTCAATGCCAAAGATTGGATGGTCAACCAAACATGGCAGATTGGTATGTTATATCTGAGTATCCGTTGAAACCGGAGCCTTTGTAATGAGATTATACTTTATTGCAAAAATGAAGCCGCAGAAGAGAGAGTTTTGCAGAAGTCCTTTACAAGGTTGAATGCTTGCTTGGAGTTAAGTCCACTTTGTCATTCTGACTCTATCAGTATTGCTTTTGGCATGCTACTGGCTCTATGACTATAGTGTGTAAATAAGGCAATATCAGGCTAAAGGGGCGGGGTACCGCCTTTGGTTTCATTAAAGGGCTTTTCTCCCTTCCCAGTTTCACAGGCTCGTTGGGGCTTGTCCTTGAGCCAGAAGCTTTGCATCCAGATTTTCTTGACGGGTCTCAGAGGAAATAGGTTTGGTTTTGTACGAATGCTAACGACACTGTTTGCCTTGCAATTGTGTTGTTACGTTTTCTGTTACTTTGAGGTGCACGTGCCGCAGTTACTCATCAGTCGTCAAGAGACTGATGAGTAATGTGAAAACAGACATGATTGCGCTCAAGTTTTCTGCGCAAATTGTGCTTTCTATATTTCCTTGGAGTGTGAAAATCGGGTGCACACTGGTATTGGGATGTGTTGCAGTCGAGGGCGCATTAGAATAAGGTAACTGTGGTCGTTGCAGTTTCAGTTCTGTTTAATCAATGGGGCAAAAATTTGGTTCTGATTAACGAGATCCCACCTTAATACAAAAACCGTGTAACTCTGAAGCTGGGACTCTGAGGCTGATGCTCTATTTATGCAGTGACTTCTGTTTAATCAATTTCCGTCTATCGAGATTCTGCTGCATTTGTATTGGGAACAGTGGCTGTGCTTTTCATGCTTATCCCTGCCCTTCTCTCTCTCTCTTTTTTTTTTCCAGCTGTGCCTTGTAAGTACTACTGCTAAAGAATGCTGTTCTAATATAATATGGCTCATATAATGCCATGTTACTGCAAAGTTCAAGTACTGCTTAATGGTTGAAGTCAACTTTTTAATGAACGTTTTGCTCACATTGGACAAATCTAAGCACGGGTAGCATCCCTGAAATCAGGTGGGGTCATTGGCCACCATCGTTCAACAACAGCTGTGGTGCATTTCGAACAAAGACTAGTGCTGAAGAAGACGTGCCTATTATACGTCCTTGAGTGGTGAAAATGAAGAAAAACCTTAGTTTGCTCACTGCAAGAGCGTGTATGTTAAGCTTGTGAGACAAGAGCAGTTGTTAAGCTTGTGTTGACATCGTACGTAAGGATTTTGTTACTTTTACGTCATGCACTTTTGTCCACCGTTTCACTCGTGTAACGCAGTTGTTGGATGCAGCTGGTGCCTTCGTTGTGCAGTGCCTCCATTGCCTGCTTTGACTGACTGTCATTGTTGCACAGGTGACTGCTTTGAGGTTGGCATGGAGGGCAGTGTGGAGGAGTCCAAGGCCCTGCTGGAAACAACACAGGAGAACCAAGGTGTGTGTGTGAGATTGTTTGCAACTCTCTCTCTTTCTTTTTTTTTTAGTGTGTTAGCAGTGTAGTCCTCTTTCATCAGCAAACGAGCTGCGTTGTGCGCAAGTTTTTGAGTGGGCGAAACCTCCACCCATTGAGTAGCCTAACGAAACAGAGACACAGTTCAGAGACTCAAATCAGATAGCACAATTCAGGTAGCATATCTGCCATTAATTTACCTCCATTGTCACAGTTTTGTTTTCCATGGGACAAGAGCACAAAGGAAGCATGTGGTGTGTGCGGCCGGTGCTGTGACCATTGTTGACTGCAGTGTATACAGTGAATCAAGTGACTGAACTAGGAATGTGAGTGCTAGTGCTAGGGGGTGTGCGAATATTCAATAATTTTGAATACTCGGTCGCATAGTAAAGTGTTTGATGTTCGATTTGATCCGAATACTTGGTATTCGGAAGTATTCGTCTCGTGCGAGTAACGTTTCTGGAACACTTGCTTTGTGTGGTTCCGGTTCAGCGTACCTCCTCCGGGATGGCACCACAGTGCGTGCACAGCCGCAATGCTGAATGTGTTTGCACCTGCCAGGCATATGCGCCACGTGCCCGCGTGTATGCAGTACCTGACACGGGGTGGCTCGTGTAACACCCCTCAAGCTTCGTGACATAACTGTCAGCCTTCCAAGAATGCCACCCCAAGCTCGCCTCTCGGTCTTTCTTTTTTCCTCACGCTGTGCGGGACCGTCCCCGTGCCTTACATTGGGTGCCATCTTTGGTGCAGAAACGACACTTGCAGGAGAGAGAGAGAGAGAGAGAGGAGCAAATAGAGGAGAGGGGGGGAGATGTTGGTACTTTGCAGAGTTTGAGGGGTTTTAGGTGCGCACTGCGTACACCTGACAGGTGTTTATGGAGTCACTGCTAAAATACAACGCCTGCGCAACGTCGCGGTCGCAATTAAGAACTGCAGTTGGTGGCACCACATGTAGGCCTCACACCCCACAATAAGGTAATCAGCGCATGTAGGTCGAGTGCTCCAGTTGCCGATGGCAGTTTTTGCAGAAAGTTGGCATAACCTCAGTGAGTTGACAAAGCTTCCGTCCACTCTCCTGTTTTTTTGTTTTTTTATTAATGGCCTCGTGTGTTAGAAAAACGTGATTTTGAAAATGCTGTAAGGACAGTTGGGGGGGGTTTGATGCTCCAACGGGCAGCGCCGACAAAGCTGACGAAGCTTGGGTTGGCGCTCATGGATGCTGGTCTACTGAGCAGCACTGTTGCAACAAAGATTGTGGCCATCCACTTAAATTGTTTGAGTTTCCTGTTGACAGTGCTTTTTAGCATATTTACTCGCATAATAGGCGCACCCCCAGTTTCGTCATGAAAAATCAGATTTTTTTATTTCCGCACATAATAGGCGCACTCCGAACTAGGAACTGTGATCAATACTGTATTTACACGATTGCAAACGGACACCTCCCCCCTCCCCCAATTTTTATTTTAACAAAGTTTTTGCTGTACTGACTACTGGTCCTCACTAGTGCTGCTGCGGACCCACAGCACGTACAACGACATCGCGTGGAACAGCTGCACACAGTTTTCAGGGATGCTCACTTTAAGAGTCTGTTTGGAAAGCTTCATCCCCAGCTGGAAACCTTCCTGACTTAGGCCCACGAAAACCTCGCCGCTAGGAGTCACATACGAAAATTTAGGCACGCCGCAGTCGCAACTGCCGCACTTCTCAGCCACGTCGAATTTCCGGCCTGCCGTATTCAAGAGCAAACTCCCGGCTGTGTAGCTATTAAGGTGCTTGCCCGTCGTGCTAAAATAGCAATACTCAGCAGCAGCACACGAAAGCCACAACTACGATGAACTAACACACTACCACAGATCCCGTGCCTTTGACAGCCACAAAAAAAAACTGGAGCTGGTGATGCTGATGGCGATAGGGACAGCGAAAGCTCATGGGGAAGGAAAAAGCTGATGATGATGAGCTTGATATCGGGCACTATCCGTGGGCGGCACCTGGAAGCTCCTGTGCGCGTGTGTGGCCTCCGCGATCAAGTGCCTGTTGCTCGCAGCCGGAGCCGATGGCGGAGGCCACGGCGCATGCATTTCGAAGGCTATTCCTGCGGGGGTCGTGGAAAGTTTGAGTGCGGCCTTTACACGGACCTTTTTTCTTTTTAACATTCCCTTCGGGCAAACAGGGTGTGGACTGTACACAGGTGCGTTTATGCGGTACGCTCAGTTTTGCGAGTCGAAAAATTTCCGAAAATTTTACCCCGCATTATAGGCACACCCTGAACTTTAAGCAAGACTTTCTGGAAAAAAAGTGCGCCTACTATGCGAGTAAATATGGTATGTCATTCAGCCTTCTTTTTTGCATGCCTTATGTATTCAAGATGGTCACTTCAAAGTTATTCGAAAAAAATTGCTAGTCACTTTGAATTCGCTTCGAACCGAAAACCCACTATTATGCGCACGCCTAGTCAGTGCCTCTGAGCTCTTAAGGGGGGACACTGGTCTTTGAGACCGAAAGATGACCAAAAAATCGATTTTGAAAAAATGACATTTGTGCAATCTAGAGCTAACTCTATTTTCCAACTGTATCGATTTTTTCCTTCAAGAAATCAACATTTTGACCATAATATTAAATTCAGATCATAGTATGGGCTGAATTTATGCAGGAGCAGACAATTTAATGGAATGAAAATTTCAGACATCTGGCTGTCTTAGCATGTTGATATCTGAACATCTAGGACAGAGGGAGATGTCATACTTTTTGCTAGGGGAAGCTGAAGGCACAGTGTGTGCAGTAATCGAGGCAGATTTGTTCAATCGCAGTTCAAAAATTTATGATTTCGCAAAGTTTATAGATGCATTACATTCACACCTAGAACATTGATATTCCAAGTGCTGTAAAATTACTAATGAGGGTAAAATGAAAAAAGGGTTTTGATTATTGCACTCTTTACTCACCATACTACGTAGCCATGGATTAAATATGCTTTTTTATTGAGCAGTTTTTTTTGCACCGAGGTACTAATGAATGACAAATTAAAATTAATTATCTTGGGAACGGACTTATTTATGAGAAAGGTAATTTTCATTATTGAAATCAGTGTAAGAAACTGGGCAAGGTGGTGCAGTTTCATTAGGATGGGACTAAAAATAAGAAAGATAGGTCTAAGACCAGTCTCCCCCCTTTGCGTGCTGCAGAGGGCACACTTCATAACTGAAGCGTACCACAGTTCGGGAGTCTTTTCCTCTTTGCTTTATGCTAAAGGCCGCTCGTGTGCACTTGGTGTGGGAATTTACTGAACCCATTCCCTTTTTCTCGGCTGCAGAGGAGGACAGTGGGGAATCGGACCAAGAGGAATCGAACACAGGGGTGAGTCATCAACCATTCTAGCATGGCTAATGTCAGTGGGACGCTGCACTGTTTGTGGCATATTTCTCGAAATGTGTTTATATTGTGGAATTTTATTCTGTGGCTCGGAAGCCTGAAAGGAAAAGTTGCAGCTAAACTTGGATATCATCTTCTGCAGTGAAACCTTTTCTTTGTTTTTTGTGAGGGAGCACTGTTTCTTTTGAGGGGGGACGAGGACATTAAAACTAACCTTCTTGTTTATGGCTAGAAGCTCATGAAATTTTGTACGCAGATGCGTTTTTCTCTTCAGATTTCAAATATATGATCATAATTGAGCTGGTGGTCTTAAGTCTTGCAAAGTCTATATTGTAATTAGGTAATTTTTGCGCAGCTTTAATGAACTTTCTCATTGCATTTTGTTGCTTTTAATTACATGAGTTGATAGCCAGAGAGTTCGCATACCCGGTGACATTCTTCGTTTTTCTCTAAAGGCATGTGATCCTGATATACTATGTCAAGAGTAAAAGGCCACAGTATTTGACTTGTTAAGCTAATTGTGAATTGCTATTTATATGTGGCCTAAACGAAAAAAAAAGTAAGAATGTCATCAGGTATGGAAATTCTCTGGCTTTGAGTTCATGTAACTGAAAGCAACAAAACATGATTAAAGCTGTGCAAGAAATTACCTAATTACACTCTAAAATTTAAGATAACTTTTGATCTAAGACCACCAGCTCAATTATGGTTACATTTTTGGAATCAGAAGAGAAAAATACATCTGTGTGCAAAATTTCATGAGATTCTATCCATAAATAAAAAGGTTAGTTCTAAGACCCTCGTCCCCCCTTAACTTTATTTTTGATGTGTGAAACTTGTATAATTTTGACCTGTTATAGCTGGGTAACTGGTTCAGTCGAAGAAAATATATTTGTGTTGCTGCAGGCTACATTACTGACTAGTGTAACGGGGCTAAGGCCTCGTCAGACTTTTGGGCCTTTCGCCAATCACGAGGATCCACCTGTATTGCTTCCTACAAATGCTAAAAACCGTTTTTATTTCAGCTGCAACACTGTGACTGTTTTCTAGCTCAGGGTTGCCTACAATGCCTTGTCCTTAGCAGTACATAGATGATCTCTTGAATTGTCTTGTAAAGTATGATCCCCAGTGGCAGCAGGTGCCCTCTCGTTTTTTTTTTGTCAGCAGCTGCAAATGTTTTTCTGGGCCTGGTGCTCGGCTTCTACTTTTGCACCATTAAAGGGGGACGTGGGGATCAGATCGCAAAAACCACGAAAAAGTCAATTTTTGAAAAGCACACTTTTTTGCCATCTCCAACACTGTTTCTATGTTGTACTGAAATATTTCACCCAAAAATAAACTCTAAGCGCTCCAAATAAATATATTTGTCGGCATCTGGACATAGACAGTGTGTGCTAGCTTAGAACTTTCAGGCTTGTTTTCTTGAAAGTTTGTTCTGAGCTTAATACCTTGCTCATGGAAAGCGTAGCACAGCAATGGTTGCATGGATTTTTTTCCCCGTTTGTTTTGTTGTGATCACTGAAATGTGGTCTGTGTTACAGTCTCAGATTTACCACTTAGACTCGCATATTTTTATTACACGGTAATTAGAGCATGATAATTCTAAACATAGAAGAAGGTGCATATTGTGTCCTTTAAAAAAATGAGCCGGAAAATTTAAAAAACAGTTAAGAGTGTCTTGATCTACACCACACTTCTTAGTAAATATTTCAAGCCTTTACAGACCTGCAGCCTGTTTTTTTGTCATGCTAGGCTTTCCACAAGCAGGCAGCATGGGGACAACATATAAACAATGATAAAAGGGAACCCACTGAAGCTGTCATTGTAAAACTTTATATCTGATTGTGTGATGCTGTTTTAAGCCAGTCTGCCAAATTTCATCACTCTGAGTTGAAAAATAGAAAAGTTGCCTGTGATCCCCTCATCCCCCCTTAATGAGTTGTCATCATCATCATCAGTTTTTTTTTGCTTGTAGCTTTTGCACTGACTGTCTCTTGCAGAGTTCAGTTTTGTTACTCTTGTGCTAGTTTTTTTTTTTCAGAGCTGCTTTTCTCTGCGATGGGTGAAGCATCTTTCTCCGTTTTCTTCTTTTTTGGAATCGAAGGGCGTTGAGCTCGTCTCAGAGCCTCTTGTTTTCCTGTCTCTGTGCTCAGAAGCGGCACAGGCGGCTGACACGCAGTGGAGCCGGCTCGTCCAGCGTTGCCAAGTGCCTCCAGAAGCACCCGCTCACCGTGGTGCTCACCCTGCAGCACAAAGGTGGGTGGGCACCGCTGCAGCTGCGCGCACTGGCACGGCTGCGGTTCACGCCAGCCGAGGTCGTCGTCGGTTGTGCAGTGCAGTCTGTTTGGTGCTCAGGGTTGTCCCTGTTGCTTGAAACGCTTTCAGGACAGAAGAGAGGCGCCCAAACAAGCAGCAAGTATTTCGCTTCGTGCTCTTTGTGCGGCGATGAAGAACGTTGTCGGGAACACCCCTTTGCTGCCACAGGGTTGGGATTAGCTCGATGGTGAGGGTGAGGCAAGGCCGCAGGTGGCACAGGGGATATGGGAAAGGCCTTTATCCTGCAGTAAATATCAGTTAGGCTGATGATAGCTGCCGCAGTGGCTCAGTGGTTATGGCGCTTGGCTGCTGACCCGAAAGACGCGGGTTCGATCCCGGCCGCAGCGGCCGGGTTTCGATGGAGGCGAAATTCTAGAGGCCCGTGTACTGTGCGATGTCGATGCACGTTAAAGAACCCCAGGTGGTCGAAATTTCCGGAGCCCTTAACTACGGCGTCCCTCATAGCCTTAGTCGCTTTGGGACGTTAAACCCCATAAACCAAACCTAAAGCAGTTAGGCTGATGATGATGATGGCGACAACTATATTCTTTCTCTCAGCGCCATATAACGTAGCAGTGGTTTTCCTCAGCCTGGCTTGTTTTTGTTTTCAATGCTCATTTAAGTGACTGAAAAATAAGTTTGCCTTTCCGGGACGAGCACATGAACAGAGTATTATGCACCTTGTCAAGCTACCTCTGTGCATGCTTCTTGTTCTGTAATTTGGCCTGTGTTGTTGCGTGTTTCAGGGTACAGACTGCAGATGACATTTACGTACGTCATTCCCTTGCACATCGTCACGGTCACAGCTAACGTCTCCGAGCCACATGGAGTCTCAAGCGGTGTTTCTGCAAGGTAGGCATTCGGGTTACCTGTAGCATGACAAGTCTCCTTTTCAATTGGTTCATAACACTGCTCTTGGTGCTCATGGGGGTGTTCTTAAGCGTTTGAAAGCTGTTCCTTTACGGCACTGCATTAATTTGTTGTAATACCTGAATCGGTGATTGTTATAACATTGCTGCGGTCGCGTTTTCTCGTGCACAGTTTGACAGTTGAGTTTACTTGTTTTGGGGTTTGTTCTACTCTTAAAACATATTCATTGCTCGAAATTTGTTTGTTAATGTGCATACTTAACTGTAAGCCAATTCAGCACGCCATGTGAGGGTTACTATGTAATTAAATGTGCATTGAAGAGGAATTTGAACTCTCATTTTTACCGCTGTAACTCGATCTACACGTTCCAAGCGTTCTTGGAAACTTCGAATATTTCCCTTTGTGGCCGATTTCCCTAATTTAAATCCGATTAAATGTTCCGGCTCCTGTCTTTTTTTATTTTAATTTTCCACATACGGTGGGAGGAGTGTACCAACCTTTCAGCCAGTCCCCTGGCGGCTTGCTGCTCTGCCATTGGCGGAGTGATACGTAGTGATTTGCGAAAGCAAAGAGTCCACATGTATTTTTAGTTCCATGGGCGTAATTTGCAACTATGTTGTCTCTGACTGGGTCTATTTATTCACAGAAACCTAAAAAAAGAAAATAAAAACGAAAGCAAAGCCGCCACGTGGCTGCCTGAAAGGCACTCCACGCGTTGGTTGACTCCTCCCACCGTCTGCAGGGAATTAAAAAAAAAAGGCGGGAGCCGGACGTTAATCCGATTTAAATTAGGAAAATCGGCCGCACTGGCCAATCATTCGAGGTTCCCTTGGCAAAACGACAAGTTCAGATCTCTCTTCAGTGCACTTTTAAGTTTTTCCAGTTCCTGCTCCCCCCCCCCCCCCCCTTCTTCTTCCTTTGATGCCAGAACATATTTTGCCCATGAAGCACTGCCTATCTCTCTTGTTGCACTGCACTTGTGTCTGAGCCCATGAGTCTGTGTAGCTGGCCCTACTTGTGGCCCAGGTCACAGGGGCTTCTAGGACTGCTGATATAATTGTCTCCTCACCGTCACGGTAGCTCAGTGATTATGGCGTTCAGCTGCTGACCCCAAAGACGCGGGTTGAATTCCGGCCTCGATGGTCGCATTTTGATGGAGGCGAAATGCTAGAGGCCCATGTGCTGTACGATTTCAGTGCGCACTTTTACTTTTTATTTCTTTATTTGCCCCGCTGCGGTGGCTCAGTGGTTACGGCGCTCGGCTGCTGACCCGAAAGACGCAGGTTCGATCCCGGCCGCGGCGGCTGAATTTCGATAAAGGCAAAATTCCAGAGACCCGTGTACTGTGTGATGTCAGTGCACGTTAAAGAACCCCAGGTGGTCGAAATTTCCGGAGCCCTTCACTACGGCGTCTCTCATAGCCTCAGTTGCTTTGGGACGTTAAACCCCAATAAACCAAACCAACCAACCAATTTCTTTATTTACCGTATTTACCCAATTCCAATGTGCACCCAATTTATGGCACCAAGAAAAAAAAAATTTCAAGCTCTAATTCTTGCGCGCACCCGATTTCGGTGACGAAAAAAAAAAAAAAACTACAAGCCCCGCTTCTAACGTGCATGTGATTTCTGTGAGTGAAAATAATTTGCAACCGTTATTATATTTTCAGGCGAGAACAGGCTGTTTATTAGCCCGAACTTCATTCACTGTCACTTTCGGACCGCTCGTTCTCGCTCTCCGACTACAACATCTCGTTTTCAGTGCCGTCCATGGCATTAGAAATTCCGCATTTCTTGAAAGCACCTCGGTGGGGACGGGCATGTGATCCACATAAAGCTGCCGCATGAAGTCAGCCAGCTCATCTTCAAAGTCGGAAAACCTCCCCGCTTGCAGACCGTGGCAGCCTTTGCTTGATATTTTGCACTCAAAGATTGACTTTTTCAGTCTTTGCTAGTCGCGAACACAAGTCTCTGGCACATGAAAATGATGGGCAGCATGCCTATTGCCGCTCTGTTCTGCGTGCAGAATACTAACTTTGTGCTTAAAGTTATTCTCGTGGCGGACACGACGTCTCTTCGTGGCCGCTGCATCCATTCCCAAAAACGATATTGCACGGAGAGCCCGCCGGAGAACACCACCGTCACGCTACAGACGACGCTATAGCTTGCTATTCACGTTGTAAACGCAGCAAAAGTGAGGCGAGGCGGTTCGTCCTGTGAATTCTTTTGTGCCACGCTCGCTGACAGAAATGACAAGCACCACACCGGTTGAAAATGGCTCCTGCGACGCAGAAAACGACGAGCAAACGTGTCCCATTGTTGCCAGCAATTAGTGAGCTCCCACATCGTATAATGGTGATTACGATGGGCAGCTATGGGGCAGTTTTGGTTTGTACTCGAATCCAATGCGCATGAGATTTTGAGACTTATTTTCCCCGAAAAAAGGTGCGCGTTGGAATTGGGTAAATACGGTATTTTATCCTCATGGTGAAATTATCTATTATGTATTATGTATGTAGGATGGGGTATAGCTGATAATGATGGAAGCGTGCACAGCATCTAGTGGCAGGTCGGCCACACTAGTCAGATTCCTAGCGGTAGGAGACCACATTGCACTTTCCGCACAAGGGCTTTGTAGAGCACGGCTCTGCGATGTTGTCCATGCGAATGAAATCAACGGAGGTAACATCTGCTGTCTCGACGGTTACCTGCAACCTAGGAGCTAGAATGCATTGCACCCAAGCTTCAACTTTACTTCTTCAACTGAAGTGCCACTGGCCCGCATCCTGGCAGCACACCGCTTGCAAGGCATCGCTAGGCCTAACCTGCTTTGCATGGAAGCCGCTGCGGACGCTGGTTTGGAGCTATCCGCTGCCGTCGTTAAGATGTCTAATCTTGTTGCCAGTGTACTGTGAATAGAATAATCGCTTATTAATATTGAAGCACATTTGGTATGTATCCACAGCACCTTTGGCATCGAAGAAAGCCATGGTAGGGCCACTGCAGGGCTGTGGTTAGGTTGGCTTCATTGCATGACAGTGATGTGGCATAAAAAATGACTATAAGAGACTGAAGGCCTGCCTCAAGCACACTCCACGTTCACCCTGTCATGCGCTGTCAGCTGACGCTAAAGGCCGCACCTCTCGTGTCTGCGCATGGAAAGTGATCGAACTGTGTCGTTACGAAAAGCGCCACTAGCCGGCGCACGGCGCGTGGCGCACAGTTCGATACGTCAAACGGCTGACGAAATTGCGGTTCAATATACAACGTAGCTTTCTTACACTTTTACGCAAGATTTTCAGGGGGATAACCTGTGGGTTTGATATGTAGCCAATAATTTGAAGTATTCAGGTTCGATATTTATTTATTTATTTATTCATACTGTTAACCCTCTGCATGAGGGTCATTACAGGGAGGGAAACATATACAGACACAAGTGCAATTCTCTTCGCTAAAATATCTGTGATATATCTGTGCTCGACTCTGTAGTTAAAAAACAATATTTTTTTCTGCGCCATGTGGTGTTTTTTATTCTACACCTGATATTTTGTTTTTAGCCGTTCAACATCCAGCTACAATAGAATCTCAGTGATAAGAATGCAATTCATACGAGTTTCTGGATGATACGACTTCGCGAAATTCCCTAGCAGAGTGCGTTTCGTACAACATGCAAAAACTCAGATGTTCCAAACACGCTCCCGGGCCACAGCTGACAATATGAACACGTGAGCCGCGACAGCATACGTGATCACTAAGCTCTGCTTGTACATCGCCGACTCGGTGATCGCCAGTCATGCTGTACGCTTAGGGAGCTGTGAGTGGCAACGTACAGCCTGCACGTCACCGACATCACGATCTCCAGTCGTGCTGTATGCATCGCAAGTAGTGAGCTGTGCCAGACTAGCCTTAAATAAATCCCGTCAGCCATAAGCAGATCTGTGTGAATGCATCTCCCATGCTTTTGCATGCGGATTTTGCTAGTTTGGATGATACAAAATTTTGGGTGGCAGAAATTTTTTCACGACCCCTTGAGATTCGTATCAAGATTCTGCTTTGGATGACATACAGGGGTAATTCAACGGTGTTCATACCTTGTTGTGCTACATCTTCACGCAAGGTACCACATTTCTTGCAAAACTAATGCAGACATTGCTGGTCTTACCAGTCTTAGGATCTGAAACCAAGATGCAATCTGACAGCACTTGTTCACGTGGGTGTGTATGAAAATAGCGCATAGTAGTTATCGTTGTTGAATTGATGGGCACGTGTAAATCTTTTCTCCTTGTTCCGTGCAGCCCAGTTATGTGTCCATCCACCATTCTCGACAACATGTTTGGGGATGACAATGGGCTCTGTTCGCCCAACCCTGCCAACCACTTCCAGCTCAAGAAAAATGGGTGAGAAAGTATGATTTATGCTGAGTTGCGTTTTCACTGTCTGAATAGAGCTGCATCACATGGCATGCCTTATGAAGCGTATTGTCTAACATATGCGTAGATACAGTATACAACAGCTGTATCTTGCCGGTATTCACCTCTGGGGCAGAAACGTGGAGGCTAACAAAGAGGGTTCAGCCTAAGTTAAGGACAACGCAGCGAGCTATGGAAAGAAAAATGATAGATGTAAAGTTAAGAGATCGGAAGCGGGTGGAGTGGATGAGGGAACAAACACGAGTTAATGACATCCTAGTCGAAATCAAGAGGAAGAAGTGGGCTTGGGCAGGGCATGTAATGCGAAGGCAAGATAACCACTGGTCTTTAAGGGTAACGGAGTGGATTCCAATAGA
This sequence comes from Amblyomma mixtum, assembly GCF_055824585.1. Lineage (NCBI taxonomy): Eukaryota > Metazoa > Arthropoda > Arachnida > Ixodida > Ixodidae > Amblyomma > Amblyomma mixtum. Next base: position 229,255,056 of record NC_143013.1, read on the forward strand.
AGGCAAGCGTAGCAGGGGGCGGCAGAGTGTTAGGTGGGCGGATGAGATGAAGTTTGCGGGGATACGGGGCCGCAGCTGGCAAAGGACAGGGTTAGTTGGAGAGGCATGGGAGAGGCATTTGCCCTGCAGTGGGCGTGGTCAGGCTGGTGATGATGATGATGAGTAGCACCTGAGGTCCCTTCCTTTAGTCCACGTCTTTCATGGATTGGAGACTCAACAGAGCTGCTGTGCAGCTTCAAACTTGTATAAAGTAGTAATCACAATGTATGATCATAATGAACCCACAGTGTGTGATCACAATGTATGGGTATATATAAACCTGGCCTCAAAAGCAAGAAAGAAATGATTTTATTGTTGCTTTTGCATGCAAACTGGAATAGCAGCCTCATTCTGTGTGTGTAATTTAATGAGTGCACCATTAAGGGGGCAAGCTGGTCTTAGAAAAAAAAAAAAAAATTTAATGAAGTCTCAATAATGGAGTCTTCAAGAAACGTATTTTTGCGTCCTGATTTCAAATATGTAATTTAATTATAAGTAAAGCAAGGCCTTGTGCACTTATATAATATGTTATGTAACTTTTTGCCAAGAACTTTCATTAAATTTTGCTGCAGGAAACTAGCTAGGACGCATGCCATTAGACTGTCTTGACATCAAACTATGCAATAAGGGCAAAATTATTATCCTGTCTATCATAGAAGTTGAGTTGGAGGGTTTTGAATTGGCGGCTTCACAAACGGGAAGAAACTGATTGTTTCACAATCCTATAACTCACCTTCTATAACAGGCAGGATGATAATTTTACCCTTATTGCATAGCTTGATGTCAAGAGAAACCAATGGCATGCATTCTAACCAGTTGCCTGCAGTAGAATTTCTTTCACTCTCTCGGCAAAAGTTATCAAACATATTGCGTAAGTGCACAACGACTTGTTGTACATAAAATTAGATTAAATATTTGGAATCAGCATGCAAAAATGCGTGTTCTCTGAACATTTAATTGTTGTGACTTCATTAATAAAAATTTATTCCTAAGACCCTCTTCCCCCCTTAAATCTCAAGCAGTGGGCCCTGAGTGTAGAGTGATTAACTACCTTCGCTGGAGTCATATTTTACGAAGTTATGGCAGTGGCTGTGCTGCTTGGCGTTGCATTGCTGCTTGGTAGTATGTTACCTCTGTTGGGCTGTGCAGCATTTGCAACGTTCATCTTCCGACCCCTGCCCAGGCTGGAGGACTTCTCCCAGGTGGTGTCCGAGGTGGGCAAGGCGTACCGGTGGGCACAGCGCCTCGCAGGCCTGGAGTTCCTGCAGGGCTGCGGTTCCGCTGCCGTGGTGGCCAGTCACGAGGTGGGCCGGGCGTTTGTCGAGGAGCTCGTGCAGACCGTCACCACCCGCTTCGCGGCACGTGTGGGCCTCTACGAGCAGCTGCTCTCACTGGGTGAGGGCACAGCCATGCTGGGCCTTTTCTCCTTCATCCCTTCTTTCATGGCACGGTTGAGGTGCTCACTGAGATATTCATTCTTTTTTTCTTGGTGCGGTTGAGGTGTTCGCTGAGATATTCATCCCTTCTTCCATGGCACGGTTGAGGTGTCCATTGAGATATTCATCCCTTCTTTCATAGCACAGTTGAGGTGTTCGCTGAGATATTCATCCCTTATTTCATGTCACAGTTGAGGTGTTCGCTGAGATGTTCATCCCTTCTTTCGTGGCGTAGTTGAGGTGTTCGTTAAGATATTCACCCCTTTCATGGCGCGGTTGAGGTGTTTGCTGAGATATTCACCCCTTTCATGGCGCGGTTGAGGTGTTTGCTGAGATATTCACCCCTTTCATGGCGCGGTTGAGGTGTTTGCTGAGATATTCACCCCTTCTTTCGTGGCACAGTTGAGGTGTTCGCTTGGATAGGATACAGGCGCTGTGCCTTTTTTTTTTTCACTGGCCAAATCACTTTCAAGGCGAAGTGGGTGAAGGTAGTGTAAGGGTGGAGAAGTGCGTAAATTTAGGTGGACAAGGGATTCGAAAAAGCACTCTAAGGAACCCAAAGGTAGTGTGGAACGGGGTGAGAACTGCGGGCTGCCAGTAGGACTCGGCGAGCTCCACGGCTGCATTACTGCTTCTTTGATAATGATCAGTGGAGGATGGTCGCACTCACGCGAATCCAACCGTTCTGCCGTGTTAACGTGTGTGTAATAATTGGAGCTACTACTTCGAGGGCTTCTTTCTTCAAGTGGGTGGTTCACTTGCAAAAGCCCTTTATCTTGCCTCTCTGCTCTTGCTATGCCCCTCTTATCGCAAACCTTTTTGTAGCGTGAGCCATATTGTCCACAGTTTCACCGTTTCGCATACTCCCTCCGTCGACCATACTGCGCATGCGCGAGGAGCGAGTGATGTCACTGTGCACAGCTGGTGCGTCTCGCCGCGCGTGCTTGTCATCGCCTCGCTGCACGCGCTCGCCACTGCCGCTGGCGCAGAGCCACGTGATGTCACTGCTCACGCTACGAATATCCTGGCATAGCAGAGCTAAGCCACTGCCAACTTTTTTGTGCTGCAAGATTGCGCATGACACTTCCTTGGTGCTGATCTTGGTGCAGAAAAGGGCGTGGTGCCAGTTCCTGCACAGCTGTCCGACCAGTTCCCCAGCAAGGTGACCTCGGTGCTGAAGCAGTGGACGCAGGTGACGCACGCCGATGTGGAGGTGAGCAGCTGCCATGCCTGGTGGTTTGTCTCTCTCTACCCGCTCATCGGTGGGCTGCCACCTAGGGTGGAAAGTCTGCGAGGTGTGCTTCTTGACGAAGTGAAGTGAGCAGTGTACCCACACTCTGACAGACAAGGGCTATCATCCCTTAAGGGGTTCAGGCTGGAGCTGACTGTTGCGTGCACTGTGGAAAAATGGTAGCTAGGGCAGCCACACTATGGTGACTAGTGTGATTCAGTTAAAAGCCGTGACTGCTGGTTCACGGCTGTAGAGACAGCTTTCTTTATGCACCGTATTTGTTACATGAAGTTTGAGTGTGACAGCATTATATATCGCATCGCGCAATTTTGCGTCCTGCTTTAGTCACAAAATCTACTGATTGGTCGAAAGGGCCATGATGTCACACGGTCATGACGCCATCACAACCTGCCCACTGTGACTGGGGGAAGTTAACTCCGTTAAAGTCAATTCAGTTGCCACATGTCCACCGTGGCACCTTGCATCATGCGATTTCATGCCTTGCCTTAGTCACAAAAGTCGCTGATTGGTCTAAAGGGTGATGACATCAGAAGGTCACATGACTAGGGCATGAAAAAAACTGAAACAAGAGGGAAGCGCACACTGGGAAACGGCGACGCAAGCAGGTTGGAACAGGTTATCGGCGGACTCACTCAGCGTATGATTGTGTGTGCAAATAAAGATGCTATGGCAGTGATAACGTTGTGTATGGTGTGAAAGAACTGACACTGATGCATAAACATGTAGCAGCAATGTTGCTTCTAATATGCAACTGCATAAATTTTTTCTCCAGTTCATCGGTTACTGAATGCATCTCGCATTATGTATATTCAGAACAAAGGTATGAATACAATGCGGTTATGAGTGTGCGAACGGTCAAAGTCTTGAATATGAATTAAATTTGTTTTATGTTGAGTTCATATTTGTAGGGGTGTGCGAATATTCGATAATTTCGAATATTCGATCGAATAGCACAGTATTCGATATTCGCTTCGAAACGATTTCTCGGTATTCGAAATTTCGAAGTATTCGCCTCGCGCGAATAGTGTTTCTGGGGCGCTTGCCCGCTTGCTTTATGTGGTTTCAGTTCCGAGTATTGCCGCATAGATGGCTTTTTTTTATCACGCTTTCAACGCTCGGGGGTCAGTCAATACACGAATCACAACCAGGTCGGGGTGCGAACCCAGCTACAAACGAAATAAAGGTGAGGGCGACGCGCTCTTGCGGAAGATCCTGCGTTCTGGCCGTCTCCGAGCCTCCGCACTAAAGGCTGCCATAAGCCGCGTCGCTGCCACCGTGTCGTGTCGAGGCAGACGCAAAGAAGGAAGAGCACAGCCATCAGTCGTCTAAGCTTCAAAACAAGAAACCTCAGTTTACTGTTGTTGTTGTTGCGACTGAGCGAAGGATGAAAAGGAAAGTGCACGGGCCTGCCGACTGGCTCTAGCCGAGCCACCACCGCTGCCACGTGCAGATAGAGGAGAGTTCAAAGATCAGAGGAAAGAAAGAAAAACGTAAAAAGATGCGCGTCACACAACGCAACAACCGCGTCCACCGCGGACGCTGGCTGGAAAATCAGATAAGCACCGAAGCCGCGCCCGCTCCACCGCCTCTCGATTTTTTTTCCCGTTAGAGTTGCGGAAAAGATTACCAGATAGGACAGATGCGAAGATAAACACGCAGCCCTACCGCGCTATCGCTTCACCCAGTCAGGTGACGAATCATGCGTACGGAACATGAGCGACCGTTCTCGGCAGCTTTCAAGCAAGCCATCATATTACCGGCGGAGGCGCGAAAAATTCAGCGGCAGCGCGGGGACTCGATGTCGCCGAAGTGTATACTTACGTCAATGGGAAGGGCGCCTTTAGCGTGTGATAATGCTAAGCTTATTGTGCACCTGTGGAGGATTACTGCCGTTAACGCTCGGCATCTACGACTGGCGTCTTTTCTTGCTATTCTGACTGCTTGCGCGTTGGTGGGAATGGAAGGCCGCCGTAATCAGGGCATTGAGCCATCTTCGGTGGTGTGCCGAACTCCGTCGCCGCAACTCGGGCACTCCTAAACGTTGGAGGCTGAGAGCATTCTTGATGGAAGCGCGATGCTGAGTGCTGCTCAGAGGTACTACCGGGGACAATTTTGCCAGGACGCGCGAGCGGTGTGAATGACGTTTCGCTTGCGGCGCGAGTTTTGTACAGCCGTTTCCATTCTTGCTTGAGGGAATGCAAGTCTGGGAATGTAAAAGTTGTTCTTCCAGTATAAATTGCCAGTAAAAATTGTTCTTCACTCTAGGTGTTAAAATTTTGAAGTGTGGTTTTAAATAAAGCCTCAGAGCAGTGTGTAATGGAATCGTGTGTTGGGAAAATAAATGGTTTTGGAAATGCCTACTGTCACTCAGCCTCCTTTTAGTGCCAGAAGTACTATTCGAACTATTCGCTTCGAAATTATTCGAAGAAAATCGCTATTCGCTTCGAATTCGCTTCGAATCAAAAAACCACTATTCGCACACCCCTACATTTGTATTCGAGAAATTGATATTCAAGAATTTCCGAATACTCAAAAGTTCCTGAATAATCACCAGCGATTGTATATGTACTGCGTTGACTGTCATGAATTTGGCCATGGCAAAAGCACAATATCTGGACAAATTATCTAAGAGTCGAGTTTAAAGTGTGAGGAAAACAAAACAAGTGCGCGCTCTTTGCTTTCTGCTTCGGCATTTATCGCGTCGAAGGAGTTTATGGGCTGATCAGTCCTGCACTGTGGAACATGAACATTTGGGTGGTGATCTCTGCAAGACGAGTGCATTGGAGGAATAAATGTATTGCGTTAGCTTATTGTTAGTGTAATATTTTGTGAAAGTGCACAGGTGAGAAATGCAACATTGCATGGAAAGTGTTCTTTTCAGTTTTGAAACATTGGCATGACGTTGAGTAACTAGACACTGTAAATCTTGCAGACCGAGTTTGCACTGATTCAAGCAAGGCACTGAGAGAGTCACATCAACAGGGCCACAAAAAGTCAAACGATTGAATTCTACTAAGAATAAAAACTGAATAAAGTTGCCTGCAGTGTCCCTTTATTGTTATTGCTTAGGCTAAAAAGGCATCCCTTGGAAGTTTAGATTTTGTGTAGAACATAAGGTGCCTTTCATTTATGAAAACCACACTTTATGAAAATTGGTTGCCGCCATTTGTCTGGAGGGCTTCCTTTGAGGCGCATCTGCCACTTCGTTCTTGAATTGTATCCAACGATAGTTGTTGGTTAGTGCTGGCATGCTTGCGCAGTCTCAAGCACTGCGCTCTTGCTGATTGTGTGCCTCATTGTCCATTCAGAACCACCCGTCTCACAAGGAAATGGAGGACCTGGGCGTGATACGAGGTGACGAGCTTGTGTACCAGGCTGTGTTTCGGCGAGGATCCGGTACGTTGCTGGGGACGTTTTGCACTGAGGTTGACTTGGCTCAGAACAAAATCAGACATACTCAGACAAGCAAGCTAGCATGATGTCACAAATGTCATTTTCTTGTCCGGTGCGTGGTTTCAGTGGTGCAGGTGGTGATAAACCGATTAGACATCCGCGTTGCCTTTTGCATTCTCCATGGGCAATAAAATGGCAGGTACTGTGACATTGGTGAATACCGTATTTACTCGCGTAATAGGCGCACATCTAGTTAGGGCGCGAAAAATCAGATTTTTTTTATTTCCGCGCATAATAGGCGCGCCCCGAACTTGGCACTGTGATCAATACTGTATTTACACGATTGCAAGCCGACGCCTCACCACCCCCCGCTTCCCAATCTTTTTTTTAACAAAGTTTTTGCTGAACTGACTACTAGTCCCTACTAGTGCTGCTGCCGTCGCAGCTGCTGCGGACCCACAGCACGTACAACGACATCACGTAGAACAGCCGCACACAGTTTTCAGGGAGGCTCACTTTAAACGTCTGTTTGGAAAGCTTCATCTCCAGCCGGAAACGTTCCCGACTTAGGCCCACGAAAACCTCGGCGCTTGGAGTCGCGTACGAAAATTTAGGGACGCCGCAGTCGCAACTGCCGCACTTCTCGGCCAAGTCGTATTTTCCGACCTGCCGCACGCTTGCCGTGTTCGAGAGCAAACTCCCAGCCGTGTAGCTGTTAAGGTGCTTGCCCGTCCAGCTAAAACAGCAACGCTTCGCGGCAAAGCCATAAACCACGATAACTATCGCGCTACCGCAAGTCCCGACACTTGACAGCAACAACAACAACGAAAAAAAAACTGGAGCTGGTGATGCTGATGGCGATATAGATAGCAAAAGCTCGCGGCGAAGGAAAACGATGATGATGATGATGAGCTTAGCCTTGGGCGCTCTCCGTGGGCGGGGTCTGGAAGCTCCTGTGCACGTGTGTGGCCTCCGCAATCAAGCGCCCGTTGCGCGCAGCCGGAGCCGATCGCGGAGGCCTCGGCGCGTGCATTCCGAAGGCTATTCCCGCGTGTCGTGGAAAGTTTCGGTGCGGCCCTTACACGGATCTTTTTTTTTTTTTTTTTAACATTTTCTCCGCGAAAACGGGGTGCGGCCCGTACTTGAGTGCGTTTGCGCGGTGTGTTCAATTTTGCGAGTCGAAAAATTTCCGGAAATTTTACCCCGCGTAATAGGCGCACCCTGAACTTTGAGCCGGATTTTTTGTGAGCCGGATTTTCTGGAAAAAAAGTGCGCCTATTATGCGAGTAAATACGGTACTCTCTGTGAGGTCCTGCACTGCCTCTGTGCACTGTATTTCGAAGTCTCATGGAAGAACTAAATGATTACGTCTTTGCAGCTGTAAAGGGAAGAAAAACTATGTTACTCATTGGGAAACTCTTTTTTTTTTCCTTTGTGGTGGTTGTTGTCATTCCCGCTGAGCCCAGTGATCGCAATTCTGACCTGACTGTGTTCCTGGCTCCCTCAAGCTCACTGTCTACTGTGTGCAAGCACCACTGGGCTAACCTTGTGAAATCACAGAGGGAGCAGTAACAGTTGCCAAAAACAAAGTATTTGTTTTTAGCAACTGTTATCATCATGTTTATGTTATCATAGAAGGTACCAAGTGCAGGCTGTTAAACATTATCACAGTGGGATTCCTGAAGGACCCCGAAATTTTGCTGTAGCATCTGGAGCGATAAAAACATCAGTCATTCACTGCATAGCTCGTGCCATTGAAAACATTTACAGCCAGCCTTGCACATGCTACAGCTGCCTGAAATCGTTGATGCAAGTTTCATATATGAGTGGGAAATTAGTCTGGGGATCATGGATTACTGCCCGCATTGTAATCGTGTAACTTTTAGCACCGTCTGACGATTTTCCTGCATTGTGGGTGCTGAAAATGAAACAAGCAAACATTTGGACTAGTTTGCTGCTCATTCACTTGCAAAGGCATGTCTTTATGTCGTCATTCCATTGAACAAAACAGTACTGTGTGGCTTGATGAGGTCACCAAAACTTTTCCCACCTTCAAGCAGCAGTTACCTTGAGTTGTACGTTGGGCTGCCATTGCCACTGTGATCCCGAGCAGCAGTGGCATGACAGGCTTACCTTTCAGCATTCTTCCTTAGCCCTGCTCTCCTCTCCATTTTTGTGCGCAGCTATGCTCAAGGCCTTGGTGCTCTTGCACGACAACTACCCACGCGACGCACCGCTGTTACTGCTGACGCTTCACCTTCGCGAGGAGTGCTCCAGCCGAGATGACGACGCTGTAAAAGTGAGTGGCGTTACACATTGCGGGTGAAACCTCTCAATACCCAGCAGCAGTTCGAATGTGGTCGCTTCGAACGTGATGGCAGCCCCGCTACCAGCTTTGCTCTGCTCACAGAATTGCGCAAAAATCCAGTTGATGTCTGTTAAAAGAACATGTGAGCCTTGTGTGTACTGTTTAACTGGCCTGTTTTGTGTAAAGTGTCGGTTCACTGGGTGTCCACTCTAGCATATATGCGGGGGTGGCTCTTTTTGCATTTGTGTAAGGCTCAAGAGGGTTCAGCTTAAGTTAAGGAGAATGCAGCGAGCTATGGAAAGAAAAATGATAGGTGTAACATTAAGAGATCGGAAGCGGGCGGAGTGGGTGAGGGAACAAACACAGGTTAATGACATCCTAGTCGAAATAAAGAGGAAGAAATGGGCTTGGGCAGGGCATGTAATGCGAAGGCAAGGTAACCGCTGGTCCTTGAGGGTAACGGAGTGGATTCCAATAGAAGGCAAGCGTAGCAGGGTACGGCAGAAAGTTAGGTGGGCGGATGAGATTAAGAAGTTTGCGGGGATACAGTGGCCGCAGCTGGCAAAGGACAGTGTTAATTGGAGAGACATGGGAGAGGCCTTTGCCCTGCAGTGGGGTAGTCAGGCTGATGATGGTGATGATGAAGGCCCAAAAGATGTATTCCTGCACATGCAGTCAGCACAGCAAACGAGTTTTTGAAACAGGAGGGAGCAAAGTATCAGCTGTGGTTTTGTTCAATGAACTCGGTAGTTCCTGCTCTATTTTTTTTTTCCGCACTCTTTTCACTTGTTTGCAACTTGGGCTAGCTACCCTTGCGATGGACTTGCTGCGTGGTCTATTGATTCATGTCAGGGCTTTTTTTCCACAGCTAGAGTCATCTTTACCAGGACTGTAGCAGTAAATGCAAGCTAGTAAAGGTGTTGCCAGTCACTTACAAGTTCCCATTGTGTTGTCACCTTCCTGTTCTTGTCCTGTCCTTAACTGCCATTAATTTCATTTTGTTTTCAACATGTTCCAACTAGCCAAGAACACACTTTACTTCTGGGTACCAGCACAGGGCTTCTTTCAATGTTTGCAGCGTGAAAAGTGCTGTCTTTGTAAATTGCATAGAAGTTTGGCAAATCAAAACCCGCTGTGGTGGCTCAGTAGTTACGGTGCTCAGCTACTGAGCGGGAGGACCCGGGTTTAATCCTGGCCACTGCGGCCATGTTTGATGCAGGTGAAACACAAACCCCGGCCCGACCCGAGGTGGTCTAAACTAATCCTGAACACTTCACTGCAGCACACATCATAGCCCATATATCGCTATGCGACGTTAACCCTTTGCGGTCCTTAACTTTTACCCGCTTCACAGCCGTTCCGGTCCGAAACTATTTTGCTCATTCTCGGTGCTGTGGAAGAAAACAAAGAAAAAACTGTGCAAGAACATTTCCAGAAATATTTATTTTTGAGGCTTCTGTTCCTGCCCAAAACCCTCGACGGTGCTATCGCAGGGTGCGATGTCGCTCGAAGCATTTGCCTGGGTGCAGTCAGGGATTTTGACGGCGCATTTCGCAGAAAAACACTGTTTCCTTCCTGCCCCCTTTGGCTTTGCGGTCAACCGTACAATCTTTGCTGCTTCAGCCTGTGAGCTTGTAGATGAAGTGAGGCCTGCCATCTAGCCTTTCCTCACCGTTAAAACGAGCAGGTTGGCCCCGTTTTTTTAGCACGGGCCCTCGCGTCACCGACCAGCTGTTGAGTGAAGTTTCGCCAGGACTGGAGGTGTCGCTGCCTTTTTAGGCCCTGTCTGAGTTGCCGTAGTCTCATCAAAATGAAGCTGTTTACAGTGGACAAGGTAGCCTCGCCAGACTGTTGCATGTGGTCTCGTGTCACCCACCGGCACCAGCGCAGTTGTCGTTGCCGCCACTTGATTCCGTGATTTGCCTTCTTCGTCATCTGATGAGTGGATTCGAGGTCTCCGTCATCTTATGCTGGCACATAGTTTTCTTCTTCACTGAAATTATCATCACTTTCACTGAAAGCTTGGCAATTTTTGCCGTAGAAGGCACTCTGCGAGAACGTGGCCATGCTGCTTTGCCAGCGGCGTGTAAACAGAACCACAGAACGCTCGTACGCTTGCTTCTGCCGAAGCTTCAAAGCACTTAGGTATGTGCTGCCCTCTAGTGTAACAATTTACAAACGTATGAAAGAAAACTAGTTTAGTATTTGTCTGAGAGATGGCATGTCCTGTGTAGCAAGCCAATACGCGTGCAATTCAACCATGGAAAAGCTTGTTGGGCCGTGCCCTACAGCAGACCGCCACGACCGAGTTGTATTGTCGGGCAGGGCGTGACTAAGGACCACAAAGGGTTAATAGCACAATTTTCAGTTTACAACTTTTTTTTTTTTTTAGATTAATTGATTAGTGCTTTGTTAGATGCAACTACAAGGCCCTGCTGTGCCCTGAGTGGAAGCCCGTTTTACAGGAGCTGGAGCGCGAACTGAACGTGCACTGCGTGGAGCAGGTGCAGGCGCAGGCGGGCAATCAGCTGCTGAGCTGCCAGCTTCAGCACCTGCTGGTCTGCATGGACGTGCTGCTGGAGTCCATGTGCGACCAGCTGGACGCACCGCGAGAGTTCTCCAGGGACAAGGTGCTTGCCCGCGTCGCAAGGTCAGTGACGTTCCGTGTCAGTGGCGACAGCACCAACGCTCTGAAGTCGAACTACCCGCAGTTGCAGTTCTAGAATGCACGGGGGGCTCCGTATGGAGCTGGGGATGATCTGAAATCACTTTACAGTACTCTCTTTTTGGGCCGTGAATCACATGGAGAAAGAGAGAATCGGACTGGGTTGGTATAGTCAGATTGCCAGCACTGGCTCAGATTTCGGGAGAATACATCTTTGATTCAGGCCGCTAGGCGCACATGAAATTATATTTCTTCATCGTGGAGCATTTGCTTAGACGGTTGCAAGTTAAAAAATTGTTTCAATCGAATTGCTCAGTTCAGTTTTTCGAATTGATGAATTCAGTGTTTTGAATTGATAGAACTCCAAATTGAATTTTGAATTGAATTTAAATTGTTTGGGGTGCAGAAAATGGAATAGTGCAGAAGTAGCAAGGGATTGTCTCTCTTTTCGATGTCCTTTTTGGCAACCTAGGCAGCCACAGCTGTTTGCAGTAGCTGTAGCCCACTGCCTCCCATTTGTGTTGAGGTGCTTATAATAGCTCGCAACTCGGCTACCATGCAGTTGATTATGCAGAGATAATCGGGAGCCGTATGTATGAGGGATGAATTTGGAAGGTTCTGAAAGGAGATCAAATTCTGGATTGTTCAGATTTCGGTGTATTCAGATACTCCTCCAGCATCACCCGTTCTAACAAGGATCACCCCATCATGAGTAGCGGTCTTCAGTATTACGTGACTTTAATCTCACAGCACTGCCGTGTTTGTTGCCTGTGCCACTCGAGGGAAGGTCTGAAGAGCATGGGAAGTTTTACCAAATGCACTTGCTTGTAGGTGTTTGTTTTCGGTTGAGCGCATTATCAGATGTAAGTCAACAAATTTATATTCTGGTAAGGAGCGCTTTAATAATACTAGTACTGAAGGAAAAGGATAAGGCAGATTTCAGAGATTTTGTGGCTTTTGGCACAGCTGACTAGACACAGTAATGAGGACACAGCAAAGCGCCGCTCGAGAGATTTGCCGCCGATATTTGACCTTACACAGCATGCATGCACACTTCCAGATTGGCTTGCATTCGTAGGTCACTGATGACGAACGGGAGAAGGTTAAGCCTGGAAAAATGCCTCTTTTTCTGAATGTTCGCATTTTTTTTTTTTCTTCCAATACAGGGGTCCAGGCAGGAGCCGGCCGTATAAGTTTCTCGCCAAGCCAGGCATCTTTACGCAGAGGACATAAACACATATGTGACACTGCACTTTGTAAAAATGTGTGGCCAATAAAACAGAGGTATTGGCAAATCCATTTGTGTGCCCTTGTTCATTATTTGATGTTTACTTTGGCTTTTGTCTCTAGCTACTCTCTATAGTGTGCTTATCTTATCCCGTCACTCACCTAAATATTTGCCATTAATAGTGAGAGAAACGTTTGCATGCCAGAACTGTGCACCTTTGGATCTGTGGATGCCCATTCAGCTCCTTCGAGCTGTCTCTTTACATTCGCATGCAGCATTCAATGCCAAAAGTCGATCATATGTAACCCTCCACCTCCCAAATTAATTTTTTAAAGAGTGGTGAAAAAATGCAGATTTTTTTGCGTTTGATTCTACAAAGAACAGAAACAGCAAAAAGAAGTTAACTGTGTTCACACATAAAACACTGAAATAAATGATTGAATAGTTGAGCTTCCCTACAAACATCTATGGTAGCGCGAAACACGGCACATCTCTTTTGAGTTGGATTAATATGGTACTCTCAAAGCAGATGCTGCACACAGCTCCGCTCCATAGTCTTTGGACCGCGTCCTGGTTTCTTTTCAGTTGCTTTTTGTTTCTTCGCCCTCTGACAAGTTGAAGCGATGACGTCAGTGCTTGAAGTCTGAAGAGTCTTGGGGGGGGCTCTGGGACCCTCACCAGTATTTGGTAAGGAATCCGAGGCTCCCCGTGGCAGAATGTAGGAACTGTATGAATTCGAAGCTGACAACCATTTTTATTCTTGTCAGTGGTGGTCGGGACATTTCTTTGTTATCATTTCGAAAATTTCACTGATTTTTAGTAAGATTCATGAGCATGTTTTGTAAAACCTTAGAAAAAGGAAAATCAAAAGTCGGCAACACTACGCAAAGGTTGGAAGAAAAAGGCAAACCTGTGCCCTCGCACCACTGGTCACCTCAGAGCTAGCACACTGGCAGAGCATGAGGATCGTTTGTTTCAGATCTGTCACAAACTGAGAAGTGACCTTGAAAACTGATTTCTCACCTTCGTATAAAACGATGTGCAAAACAGGCCGCCAGCCATTTTTTGTCCCTCTTTATTCTCTCCACCTGAATCACTAGAGGCCCTCCTTTGATAGAATCAGACTTTAAGCACTGAATGACGTGTGTATGTACCACGGAAAGTGGTGTACGAAAAGACCTGGCACCAAGTTGTTGGACGCACTTTTTCTTATGTCGGCCTTCGAGGTTGTATGCCTCAGCCATCTGAACCTCCACTGCGTTCATCCTGAACCAAGTGTATCTCCTTCCAACCTCTGAATCGAAAACAATAGCAAAGGTGGGGAATTGTCAACGTTGACCCCCATCCATCCACTGCTAGTACACTGAAATGCTGTCTTCAGGATCCATAGTCTCCAAAGTGAAGTACAACAGCTCAGTGGCATCACCCGTACTTTCAGAAGAGAGTTCGATTTCAGCTTCTGAATCTAGGGAAACATCGACGCACCTTCGTTTTCGACCCGTTTTTATAAGCAAACTCGTCCACGTGGGAATTGTCCCCACCGTAGGCCGCCATACGTAGTGGCCTGTTATTAGCATTAAAGTTATTTTTGGCAGGCATTGCTGGACCATCAGGTTTTTTTTTTTTGTTGGAGGGAGGGGGGGAGCGGTGCAAACTGTGGATGATAACGGGTCACAGGTAGTCTTCGGTAGCGAAAGGGTGTAAAAAGAAGCAAACGGAGCCGCTATATGGTCGAGTCTCGACAATTAGAATTCAACAGGGGCCAAACATTTGTGCGAATCAACGATAATTCGGAGGGGCCCAAGCAACGGGCGCTTGCGCCGCTCTCACCATCTCTAGCGACTCTTTAACTCCGCCGTCCGGAACTTTGCCCGCGGTCGGATCTCCGGCCCAGCTGCCCGGCTGCTTGCCACCTTCCCCCCACCCGACCACCCCATTCAGTTAATATGGGTGCCTGCTCACACGGGTCACCCAGGTAACCAAGCAATTAGCCAATCAGGGCCTGCCACCGCCTTGGGGCGATGCTCGCGAGTGTATGATCTCGTATCACGAAATCTCCCTCCATTATCGATGATTTGCAAGCCGTATACCCCCTGCTCACAAATCTTACCAGACTACAATAGGTGACGTGGCGCCATCTTCAGTCCCGCACATTCCCATCCCCTGCTTTTTTGACTTTGGTCCATCCAGGACTGTTCTGGCCAAAGTGTACCCTATGTGGGGCACCTAAAGCAGATTTCAATTGCATCATGTTTGAATGCTCGGAGTTTCACCCTCCAGCCGCTTGGCAACCCTCAGACCTCTGGCAATGGGAGGCTGCAGTGTCCGGCTCTGACCCGGCCATTCAAGAGCGGCTGGTGCACTGGGCTTTGGTAGCCGCTGGGAAGCACCAGCTTCCGGCTACAACACATAGCCTGGAGCCGACCTGTCATTAGGATGTATCCATTTATTTTTCACCACCACCAAAGGCCGAGCATGCCACATTCCTCTGCTCAATCCACACCCTCCTCCTACCGCGGTAACCACCCAACACCTGTTTGCAACCCAAACAATTAACGGGCACTTGCCCCGCACACCGCCTCTGTACAGTCTTTGTCAAAAGTAACCAGGCTGCATGGTTTGCTTCTAGCTCGTACAGTGGAGCCCTTACAGCTTCCCTTAAGCTGAGATGGTCGTTAAAGGTAAGAAATGGGGGTCTTCTTACCTTCCAACACTTTTTGATCTTTAGGAAAGCCACAAGGGCTCCACTATACAATCTAGAAGCAAACCATGCAGCCTGGTTACTTTTGACAAAGACTGTACCTCTCCTCGGACGTCTCATTTGACAGCAGTAGCCGCATACATCATACAACTGGGAAGTGTGTCGCTCGCGGGCAGCGAGCGGGTCGTTTCACCAATGAAAGCTCAGGGCGGCACGAGAAGGTACTGTAAGAGGAGATGTCCTCTGTCACCTTTGTTGTTCATGTTGTACCTACAAGGGTTAAGGCCAAATTAGAGACGAGCAGACTATAGGCTTCAAGCTATCTTTTTTCAAGCAAGACGATCCATCCATCCGTCCGTCCGATCAAGGGGGTCGCCTGTATTTTGGTTAACGAACATGCTGTTCTCACGCGAGAGCGTTACAGGCCCGTTACACAGAAAATCCAGTGTTGGCTTTCTGAGCGAAAAATCGCGAGCATGACGCCGACAGGTGGTAGGCAGATAGCCTTTCGTTAAGAAAACCACGCAGATAAATATGCAACCTAACAATGCTTTTGAGTATTTGTATAAATTTAGATACAAAAAATTGGAGGGGACACTTAAGCTCCGCCTTCAGGGTATGACGCAGTGGCATAAGGGGTTAAGTCCCATATATGCAGAAGGCCCTTCTCTACTTTACATTGATAGATTCCTGGGAGTCCTCATACCCCTCCTGGTGCAGCGGTTAAGACCACTGCGCTGCAATGGCATATGCTCCCAGGGGTGGGCCTCATGTGGCCCAGGTTGCTCTTCCCGATCGAAAAATCATTAACTGCCACCTGCCACGGTGGGCAGGTTGTGGTGACGCTGCAAGATCACGTGGTCTAGGTGGCCTACCTGCCTCCTAGGTTGCTCTCTGGGGACCACCTGCCATATCTATGCTCCTGGTTTTTCACTCGCAACACCGACACCGGATTTTCTGGTGAACGGGGCCTTTAACACTGTCGCGTTAATACTTGAAGAGAATATAAAAAAATGGCTGAGGCTTAGCTAAGGTTAAGTCTAGTCAGATGCGAAGCATATTGATGGCTAGGCTTGGTAATACATGGCTTTCCTTGGTTGAATACTTGGTCATTTTAATATAACCACTAGAAGCCTTCGTCGTGGGGGAAGACAACGGCATGGCTACAGCGGAACGCCAACCCCGAGACGCGCGTTGGGTGAGCGCCTGGATTGCCACGGAAGCCGCGTCCGCCTGCCCGGTGGAGCGAGCGTTTCACCTACACCGAGTGTGAACGCGCGTTCGAAATGCGCTGGAATGCCGCTCGAGGACATTCCGGCGTCTGTGCGATGGCATCGTTCTCCCTCTCCCACCGCGTGACGGCGATCTGTCGTGACGTCATCGTGTCACGTGGTTGGTCGCGTACAGCTCCGAGCGACGGCGCGAGGTGGGGGACCTGTTTCTCATCTGTCATGACGTCATCGTGTGACGTCATCGTGTCACGTGGTTGGTCGCGTACAGCTCCGAGCGACGGCGCGAGGTGGGGGACCTGTTTCTCATCTGTCATGACGTCATCGTGTCACGTGGTGTGACGTCATCGTGTCACGTGGTTGGACGCGTACAGCCACGGTGACGGCGTGGGGCATAGCTCTAGCAATATGCTTCGCATAAAATGCAAAAAATTGATGCCACCTGAAGTAGTTCTCTGCTTTCTTACAGTTTTTGCAGTATTGTTTATTTATCTGTAAACTGTATCTCGAAGAACTTTATATCGCATAATGGATTGCTCTGTGTAGAACATAGCTAAAAATTTTAGCAATTGTAGTTCCTTTCAGTTTGCTCAGACAAAAACCACAAACAGAATCGGTAGAGACACTTAAAGGGATACTGAGGCGGTTTTCGATTCAGCTAACCTTCTAGGGTTTTGAAGTAGTGTCATTGCTGATCACGTCTGTGAAATTATTTTTTCGATTTTGGCTAAAATAGTGGCGCAATCACCAATTAAAAACGCGATGTTTAAATTTCCCGCGCCCCGCGCGCGCGCAGGAGAGGGGAACAGCGGAGAAGGAAACCTCGTCCATGTCGGCCAGCATGACGTCATGTTGAGGAGGCGGGGATGCTTCGGCGCACCCGAGCGCTCTTTCAGCGCGCGTTGTTTCTCATGCTGCATGCGTTGTTCCTCGTACTGCGTGCGTTGGGACGTACAAAGCGTGTCAGCCGACCCTGAGAATCAGATTCAACAAGTACTACTCTGCGTTCGTGTCCACGAACAACTACGGCCGCGACTGTGTCGTCTTCCACTGTTTTCCGCAAGATCACAAGCTCGCAGCGCAACCGCTCGCTGCTGTGACGAAGAATTCAAGCCGACTAAAGCAAGCTTACTCTGCTCGAAACACTTTCGTAAGAGCGGCTACAGGCAGAGCTTGTCCTAGTGTGATCTCTGGAGATTTCTGTCGAAAAGGCGCGGCTGAACCATCACACAGTTCCATCGATTTCCTCGCGCATAAGAGGCGTGTCACATTTCCGAGGAAGCGCCTATTTTAAAAGTAGAAACATGCTCACCTAGCCCCTGAAGAAACCTTATAGATGCTTAAGCATGTGTCGCTCTCCTCAGCTTAGGTGCGGCCAGACCACCTGAGACGTGCTCAGCAAGGCTCGGTTAGTGATTTTATACTCGGTTCGATGTGTCCAAGCAAGCAAGCAAGCAAGCAGAGCAAAGCACAATAAAGCAAAGCAAGCAAGCATCGAAGCTCTTCATATGCGGCATCTCGTTTAATCCTAGCTAAGCAATTAAAATGAAAGCGTTCGACGTTGATTTCGGATGCAAATTTATGAGAGAAATGAATGCCAACCGAGTTTTTGCAAAAAAACACCGCAACCTTACTCGGTTTCTTCATAAAGTTGTGGCAGCAGGCGAGTTGCAGCTAGCTTGGCTTTTAAACACACATATAGTTGGCAACTACTTCACTGAACCTAAACTGCAAATCTAGGAAGGGCGAACGTTTCCGAGGCTTCGATTAATATTTTCTGGCATCTGCTGAACGCGCCAGGAGTGAAGCGTATTTGTGCGCGTATTTGGCTTGGTTTCCAGCGCACCATGATTGCGTCACTATCTTGTGGTCACATGCCTCGCAGTCCTTGGCCACTGCGCTTCGCTAATTTTGACACCAACTTTGTGGTCCTTCATCGTTTCCTTGAAATACTTTCTTGCCCCAACCTGCAACGCCGGGTACTGAGAACAGGATTTTTTGTACACAGTGCTTTGGGCCTTTTCTTTAGGATGACGCTCTTCCGGGCTAGCCAGGAGGCATCCGGTGGTGGTAATTGACTTGAGTATTGTTCGCACCCCTTCCTTTCCGAGAATACGAGCCGAGGTTGTGCTGGCACCTTTTACGCATGGTCTGCATCGCGTCTTTGACGCTGGCGTATGCTTGTGCTAGGCATAGAATTTTTCGCTTGTCTTTTTTGGTTTCAGGCGATACGTGGAATGAGCAAACTGTAGTATCCTTTTCTTCGGTGGTCAGTAAAAAAAAAATAGTCGCCGTATTCGCTTTTACAACGACACGGAAAGCTGCGATCTGCCCTCAACGCAGCGCCGGATCCGCATCGGCCGCTTCTCCAGTCCTCAAAGTGACGTCACGACCTCTCTTGACCAATCACGGGCGGCGGCGCGCCGCGCGGCGTGCTCCGCGGCACAGGCCGCATATTTCGGCTAAAAAAGGCAATTCGCGCTTGTTTTTGCCTTATTTGGATGCGATATTCTAGTATACAGCATGAAAAACTATAGGATGCCGCTGCCAGCTCGATTTTCAGAAAAAGTGCTTCAGTCTCCCTTTAAAGACTGCCTACGTGTGGCAATGCGAAAGCATCAGTTTTTGCGCGACTAAGTTTCTTTCATTAAATTTCTTTCTGCGAAATGGTTTGTCTGCATGGTTAGTTGTGCACGAAGACCGGCACACGTTCGTAGAGCTGTCCACAGTGACTATCAAAGCAAAGCGCGCTACAGGAAGAGCAGATGGCGTCGCGTCTGGAAGGAGCCATGGCAACGACCCTTCAAGTATACACTGTGCTAGAATACTTCAAGGCCAAGCGCACTGCATAGATAGGCCTCGGCGAGAGAGTGCCTTGCGCGCGGGCGATCCCTTCTTGGCTATGACTCGACTGGATGACGTCACTACGCACGCGTCACTTTTCCTCCTCACCTGCCGTCCTCCCCGAATAGGAGCTGGAGTGGGATCGCCCGTGCGCAGGGCCGGTGCCGTGACGTCACCCAACACCCATGCGCCATCTATCGACGCAATGCGTGCGCTTCGCTCAGAGACGGTTTGATGACGTCATCTTTTTGAGACCATCTCTTGGCCTCGTCAACAACGGCGGTCGCCGACGGGATTTTGTCTAATGGGGCCACAGTCGGATACAACTCAAGAAAGAAGCGGCTCTTTCCCGTCAAAGGGCCCTCTTCCAACCAATGGCGCGGAAACACCGTGGCGCTGGGGGAGTTACCTTCCCCGCGGAAGGGCTACTTTGTCCGCGTTGGCCCGCCGCGTTGGCCGCGGGTATAACCTTTAGTAGGCTGCGAGGTCGTTCGAAATCGGGCTTGAACCGCGAGGGGCACAGCGGAGTTTACGGAGCTTCTCCCAAGCGTATGCACCCATAAAGAAAGCCGGGCGCCAGGCTGGGGAACGCTTGTACCCACCCATGTTTACCGATGTGTGTCCGGTGGTGGGTTTCGAACCAACCACCTCCTGCAGTCGCAACGGGCCATGCATGCTCTACCACAAGTGGAGGGCTCCGGCATAATTACGACCAACTGGGGGAACGTGCACTGATATAGTAGGGCACAGGGGCGCGCCTTTGCGTTTCCCCTCCATCGAAACGCTGCCGCCGCGGTCGGGTCCGAATCTGGGAACCCCGGCTCAGTAGTCGAGGGCCCTAGCCACTGAGCCACCGCGGCAGGTGCATATCTCGCTATCATATCCATGTTTCGGTTTAAAATCTAGCTGTTTTCCGAGCAAAGAAATCAGTTGCTAGTGCACACTTCGTCTTTCTAGTGGTTTCTTCTGTGTACTTTCGTCTCGTGGTAACTGGTCCAGCGCGGTTCCCTGCCTCTTTACCTCTATGTTGCTTAGGATACCGAATCTCAAAGTTGTGTCATAGGCTCTTTCTAAGTCGGAGGCGACTGCTATGCATTTTCGTTATGAGAAAAGCCTCCAGCAGTTTTCAAGGTACACAAGTTGGTTGTTGTCAGCACCTTCGTCTAAACTCACACTGGTGAATGTTACAACACTCTCGAGTGATGTTGCAAATATATTCCTATGGAAGAAAATTATGAAATTCCCTACCTCGGCGCAGAATGCTGCGTTCACTGTGTAAAAAAAAAATATTTTGAGAGGAATAGGTCTATATAGCAAGTGGCGGTTTTTCAGGTTTTAAAAGCGGGAGAAAAGTGGCTCACGCCCATACCTGAGGCATCTGTAACGTATCGCATATTTAATGAAAAACTTTAAGAGTCTGGCGAGAGGCGAGAAATTGGATAGCGGACTTACCCGGACAGAGGTCTGCCTGTTTACTGGCAGAAATTACAATATTTACAGAGGGTGAGCGGGCAATTGATGTTTTAGAACAGCGGAGGCATTTGTCCTACATTGGGCATAGTTAGGCTGCTGCTGCTGATGCTGTACTGATTCTCTCTACTGCGTTTTTTTTTTGCTTTCCGGGAGTATACTGTACGTATTTCAGAAATAAAACTGTAGTTTCAGGAACTACAGACGGCATAACAATGTCCAGGTATACTTGTTCGCTTCTTGTTCTAGAGTGTTCTGTGAGTACCGTGTGTTAATACCAAAGGAATTGTGCAATGTGTGTGGTCGACAAATAACCTTCGAACCTCTTACCTGATTTGCTTCGACGGTATTAATCTATTTATCGTCACGGATCATCACTGAATCGTCTGCAAAACGGCGGGTTCATGACATCTGAAAGTCTTAACCTTTATTTAGTTACCTTAGTTTAAACAAAAAAAAAAAAGGACGGCATCCTTTGAATCATCCAGCGCTCAACCGCGGTGTGTTCCACGGCGAGATGGTTCGCACCCTCACCCTCGCGGTCTGTCCACGAGCAGGCGTTGGTGAGAGACCGTGCGCCGAGAACTTCTGAGAACAGTCCGCATTGCGCTGAGTGGAGAGAACAGTAGTTGTTTGCCATATACCTTTGTGTTGTACAAGGGAGACGACGAAGTCGCCACCGCTGCACCTACCGTCTTGCAGTTCATGCTTGCACGACCCCAGCTCGCAATGGACGACGTTCACGGAGCCCTACTGCAAAGGCCTCGGTAGTGTCGACAGCGCCGGCCCCTCTTGCGAACGTGCCATAGGGGAGATAGCAGTCCCTCAGCCTTTGCCCGCTTGCATAGGAAGCCCCGTTGGAGACGTCGAGGAGGGCACTACAGTGCAGCACCTTCACGATCGCGCTCTTTCGGTGGTGGTGGTGATCTCTTTTATTACTCCCAAAAACAGGGGACCAGTCCAAGGACCGGCTGCACTGGCTTAGAGGAGGTCGGCGGGCTGATGGAGTTCCGCGCCCTAAGTGCATGATGCGCCGCTCGCAAACTGGACGCATTGTGCGCCATTGGCGGGCGGACCGACCCACTTCTTTCCCCCTCTCTCTCTTCCCGGGAGTGGGGACGGAGAGCCCGACCTCTCGGAACACAACGACCGACCTGGGTCGCAATATCGCCGGCAGCCGGTGGGCACCCGCCACCTCCGAGTGGAGGAGGTGGAGGAACCGGCGGGTGGTTGCCGTTGAAGAATTCCCACCGGAGGAACTCCCAACCGAAAGATGTTCACTGTGGAAGGAGGGTATGGCGAGAGCGTAGGAGCCGCTGAGGCTTGAACACGAGTTATGGGATGAATTTTTTTGTGGAATGGCCTCATGAGAAAAACGGGACAACTTTGTCTCTTTTTCTTGCGAATACTGTGTGTCCGAGATCCCACCCAGCTCTTTTGGTCACGTCCAATTGATATTACATATTTATTCGAAGATGAAACCGAGCCTTCGTATGAGCCGTAATGGCACGTCCTGATAGATCGTAGAAGCGGCATGCTGTGGTTGCAGCGCGGCGGCCAGTGAGGAATCGGCTACGCTCTTTTCGGTTTGCTGGTTTGACAACTCTTATTATTAACGTACAGTTTTAATTCATGTCTTCTTAAAATTCCTGTTTTACTTGCATTAGCTGTGAAAGGAGGGAGGCATTGTCCTGCCTGCGGGTGTGGGAGCATTGCCTTCGAGTCTTACTCTACCGGGATCTGCTGTAGCAAACACCCTTCACCAATAGCTTTCTGTACCTCGATGCATGCTCTCAGCTGGACACGTAATACGGACTCCACCGTTCCTGCGGCACAAGTCCTTCAAGGAACCAGCAAACGCTGAGCCTTTGATCTGCAGAACCAAAGGTGTCACTAGCAATACTGGAACACGCCTCTGATCTCGGCTGAAGCAAATGGCAAAGGACTCGTTGCAAACAGAAGAGAAAGTGAAAAACTGGATAGGATACTTAGGCTCCGCCTGAAGGGTACATATATTTAGAATTGGTTATTCTCTAACTTACATTAACAGATCCAATTGGGTGTCCTCGTACCACTGCTAGCGCAGTTGTGCAGCGGTTAAGCGATGCGCCACTGCACTGCGACGGCAGGTGCTGACCCCGGTGGGGCTTGTGGGATGCAGGTTGCTACTCCCCAGCAACCTGTCGCGACTGATCATTAATTTAAATGCTGCCTGCCACAATGGGCGGTTGGCTCACAGTCCGGTGGACAGGTTGCGATGATGTCACAAGGTAACCTGACCTACGTGGCCCACCAGCCACCTATAGGTTGCTTCTGTCGGGATTCATTGATGGGTTTTTCGCTCGCGTCCAACGATGCCGGCTTTTCTACGACATTCAGAGCCGTTAAGCTATAGGCAATTACTCCAACGTTTGAGATTAACACGGAAAGTTTACGCCGAACAGGACAAAAATCGAACCATGGAGCAAGGGGTCATCCTAACGAAATTGCAATCAGATACTTGAATCAACTCAGTCAAAATTCAGCAATATGTTTCCAAATTCGTACAATCCGCACTGCGCCACTGCTTTGAAGTGGCTAACTTATTCCTCGTGGTATTGGCATGCCAAACAATCCAGATATTGAGAGAATCAATAGCCCAACAACTGCGGACTGGGAGGCAGCGCTGTCCAGCTCACAACCGGGAGACTAGCTTTTGCTGGTGAACCGGGCAAGAACCGGGGGCTTCATCTCAAATATTTTTCGTTACGTTTTTTTAATAAACGTTGTTCTCCATCTCTGTAACTATCATCACAATTCACTGCATCCACGACGACACGCGAACGAAGTCAGCGTAACCGAGCTTGCTGTACAAAGTGACTTCGCAGAACGTGATCACTGTGAAGTGCAGGGGCAGATGAAAGCTTGAAATTACAGGCATAGGAAACAACCAAGGAGCCAGGTTCGTGCAGTTGACACTGAAACGCCGTATGAACTCTTTTCTTTTTCTGTTTGCTGTGTTGCTATAGCGGCGCAGTATAGTCGGTTATTTACAGTAACAGCGGGTCGCTGAAATCCAAGAACAAGCGACCAGGCCGCTCATATGATGCTGCACTTCTTGTCTTGATAAATGACGAGGTTGTCGTTGCAGGCGAAGTACTTCCCGAACTTATCAAAGTGGGCGAGCGCAATTTCCACCCTGCCAGGCGACAAAAGAAACACCCACGGGATTAGTACTGGGGAAAGAGAGGTGAACTTTGTTTTTGTGAGTTGTTTTTGCAAATTTCCTCCGCTTCTGCACATTTTCAGGGATGCTCGAGTAAATACGCGCTGATCGTTGTTGCATTCAAGATATTTTCCCTTCCTCCCTCTGTCGCTGAACGACAGTGGCGTTTGCACACCCCACATCTGTAGCACCTTCAAAGGCATTTTATCTCAGAACCTAATGGGCACTGGAACTCCTTCGAACGTCCTGCGGACGTCCTGAACGTCCGCAGTACGTTCATGGGACTTTTAATGCCCATTGGGAAGTAAGTCTGCGGAAGTGGTTCCGGTTAACATGGAGACAATTACCCGGGAACTGTACTCCTGCATTAAGGCAGACCGTGGACCACTCAACACAATCGTGTGACCGTACAGGCCACGTTCTATAGACAGCGCTTACTCCACAGCTGACTTGCATCACCTCACTAGCAGCCCAGTCGGAGACCACAACAGAATGTTCTCTGTCGTCACAACAGATATTCTAGTAGTATTTCACTTGTCGTGACGACAGAAATTCTCCAGACGAGACCGCCTCCTGTCGTATTGCACAATCTTCTGTCAACACGACACAACTGCAGCTCCATAGCGGCGCCAGAAGCACACGAAATGCTGTCGTCACGATATCATGACAGAAGTGTTCTGTCGTATCTTGGACACGATTCTGTCATTTTTGATTGGGTGGTTAACATATGAGTGCCCCTTGCACATAATAAGACGAAAGTATCTTTTTACATCAGCGAAAGTTCCCAGTATATACAACTGTGAGAAATGATGTGAGTGCGAAGACGCCACAACAAAGAGAAGCACGCGAACTTCACAAACTCTGACTTCCGGTTTGTCTGCACACGGTTAGTGAAAGGCAACATTTATGAAAGCCTTTGTCTTCGCTTTTGGTCGTGTTATGGGTATTATAAATGTTGAGCTATCAGTAAGACGTCCTATGCCTTCGCCTGCTACGTGTTGTATGGAGAAGATGCAATGTATACCGGATGACATGCACCATCCCTTTCAATCGTTACCAGCGCACTGGTCCTACTGCTAGACCAGGAAGCCCAGGTGTATAGTGGCACCGTTAGCGCGTCCAAGTTCTGAAGTGACGAGGAAGGAAGATCTTGGCTTCCACAGATTTGAAGCTCTGGACTGCCATAGGTGTCATAGGACCGCAAGCGGGCAGAGTGGGTGAGGGAACAAACGCGGGTTAATGACATCCTAGTCGAAATCAAAGGGCAGAAATGGGCTTGGGCAGGGCATGTAATGCGAAGGCAAGATAACCGCTGGTCCTTAAGGGTGACGGAGTGGATTCCAAGAGAAGGCAAGCGTAGGAGGGGGCGGCAGAAAGTTAGGTGGGCGGATGAGATTAAGAAGTTTGCGGGGATACGGTGGCCATAGCTGGCAAAGGACGGGGTTAATTAGAGAGACATGAGAAAGACCTTTGACCTGCAGTGAGCGTAGTCAGGCTGCTGCTGCAGATGATGATGACGATGATGACTGTGCTATTCGAGTGGCACTCCGAGCCAAACCAGGCTATACTTGAAAAAGATAGAGATGCTCTATTACACAAACGCTGATGTAGCTGCGCGGTTCTTGGTCGATCGCACCTCAATAGAAAGGTTTCACCCAAAAACTTGTGTGACTTTGAACAAGGCGCAGGTGCAGAGGGGGTCATGCTTCCTACCTGTATTGTGGGTCCGGAAGTGACGTCACGAGGTTCATGATTTCTCGGAGTCGGCTGGGCACACTCTCGCACCACGTCTGGAGAAGGAAATATTTTCCCGGTTGTTACCGCCCCCCGCTTTCCGTAAGTACAGCAGTTTGCAACGCAGTGCAATGTGCAGTGCGCGTTTTGAATTCAGATGAACGAAGCCGCGGTGCTCTTCAAAAGTGTTGTGGGAACATGGAAGGAAGAATGCGAGGTACAAACCATTGCGAACGAAATAAAAAACAGTTGGTTCTGCGTAAGGTCCAAGTTTTTCAAGCCGCTATGTTCAAATTCTTCCTCGAACTTTCTCATGAAGAGACGAAATCCCTGCAAAGAGACGCGGAGAAGTCGGAATTCAGCTCCCGTACTGAGACAGAGTGAAATCATATAGAGAGCGCTTCACGTAATTTGGGCCAAGGGTTTATATAAGGCGGTAGATCACAGTCTTGTGAAACCAACGAGCTATTGTTTGCAGTCATGAGGCGCTCCTCACAGTGTTTTTTATTCCGCTCAGTTAGTCTACTAAGATGAATTATGCAAATTTTAAAACAATTTAAGGCTAAGGGGGCTCAAAAACAACCGATGGATTTTTCTCGAGCAACGTGCCTCTTACTTGGTCCTCTTTTCCAGCATTTTAGGAAACCACACGAAATATGAACAACAACAAAAAAAAAATGACGGCGCTGATGCTCTATTTATGCAGCGCTCTCAAACGCGTTTTGAACGAACGAAGAATACGCGTTGACCGTGCCCAAGTGAGTGCTGCGCACGGTTCGCAGGATCGACTCCCAGCGTAGCGACTGCATTTAGATATAGGCGAAAACGCACATGTGCTTAGGTACAGGCTGAAGAACCTCAAGCGGGACATGGCGGCGTGTCATTGCCACGGTGCAGCTTTGGCAAGTAAATATCGATTATTTGTGTCGGTTTCACTGCACACAGCATGCAAGTCAGTAGCCGAAAGTTTCCTTAATTTCTAGGCTCATAAAGTTTCCTTAAATCCCGCTCATAATAAGCTCGGCACAAAAGCAGAACCGCCAGAAGAGAGGCATAAAAACGTTATTCTGTGAACTGGCGCTGTGTAACGCTTGGGAAAACGTAATAGTGACGAAACTTGGCGAGAAATTGTGGATGACATTGCATTAGGCTGGATATGGCAGGGAAATATAAAAGAATGTGTGTCCGAGTCAAAATTATCAGCAGGCCCCTAATATTCACAATAGTCGCGCACTACATATGGAACATGACAAGCGAACAGAAAGAGACAAGAAAACGACATGCACGCCTTCAACTTCAGGGATGCTTCAGGAACCGCACTTTAGAAGTTTTCCCGTAAAGCAGATGATTTAAAACACAGTGAAAGAAGCTCCCGACCATTTCCTTTAGTGTGAAGAAAAACTACACAGTGAATGCACAGCGCCCGCCACCCTATGAGAGGACCTTTTTACTGGGCTAGTTGGTCCATTCTGACATCAGTAAAGCAGCGCGAATGAGTGTGCTCGAGGGCGAAGCGAAGGAGGGAAAGGAAAGAGCGCTGAACACATCGTCTACGTGGCCAAAGGAAGGCCGGACTGCGCCGAACAGAACGTTGAGTTAATAGGGTACCAATCCCTTCTTGAGGCAGGAAGTGATATGCCTGCCTCGGCAGGTTGACCACGTGATGTCGTTGACGAGGGAATCCAGCGCTAACTTCATACGAGCCAAGTTAACCTCGGTTATGTGTCTGCACTGGGCTCATACTAACAAGTATTTCCCGCATTTACATGAAAGCCTTATACTGCCCCCCCCCCCCCCCCCCCCCCCCCGGAGATCCTCCCGACGTTTGTTTAATTGCAGTAGTGTTCAGCGCATTCATGGTACCACTAACGCTTTCGATAATTCATTTCTGCCAACTGTTATATCAGAGTGGAATGTACACTTCCTGACGGTATTGTCAATGAAATGAACCCAGTAAAATTTAAACACTTAATGATTGCTTATTTTTTTCCTGAATTCCTGTAGAAAGCCTTTTTATTCGCTTATTTATTGCCTTGTTAATAACTTTGTGACCCGTACCATTTGTAATCCACCCCCCCCCCCCTTATGTAATACCATTGGGGCCTTTAAGGGAAAAAATGATGATGATGAAGTGCTCACTCACTGGATGACGTTCTCATCGGCGGGAAAGTGAAGGTCGGAGCTTAAGGTTACGACATTCTAAACCGGCAGTGATGATGGCACTCTTTGCCATGAAGGAATTAGAAGGTCATCGAGAAAAGATAGGGTGGACACCTGGATCGCTGAGTTACTAAAGCTATGAAACCTGTCTCGAGGCCCGTGCACCCTGCAGGCACAGTTAGGCAGCGCCGTTAGTCGAGCTCCGCAACGCTAGCAGTTCACCACAAACTACATTCCATGATCTGTATTCCATGCCAAGAGTGCTGTCACAGTGAACGCCCTCATCAATTAAGCAGACATGTCCTCTTGCACTCGAAAACCGGAAACAGAAGCGTTCCGAGGCTCACCTTGTAGGCCAGGCCGACGGCAGCCATGCTCGTAACCACCTCCTTGCGGAATGTGTTGATCTCAGTCTGCAGCGGAAACAAGAAGTACTTTCGATTTAAAATTTGTTGAAGCTACGCCCTAAACCTTTTATTTTTCATAGATGTTCCGAAGAGACTGACTGAGCAAACCAGAGAAGTGTAACACAGCGAGTTCAAGTAAATTGTTCATCTTTAACAGAAAAAGATCTCTGCGGACAAGAACCTGATCGTGATCATCTCCAGTTCTTTGCCGATGTGGTGTTATACAGGACTATCGCAAATTACTTTCCTGGTTGTATGGACCACATACTGGCATGATGCTGGCATGCATTGCCGAAAGCAAACGGCATGATACAAGCGACTTGCAGTAGTTTAAATTTTTTGG
Source organism: Amblyomma mixtum (assembly GCF_055824585.1). NCBI lineage: Eukaryota > Metazoa > Arthropoda > Arachnida > Ixodida > Ixodidae > Amblyomma > Amblyomma mixtum. The sequence continues at coordinate 229,283,470 of NC_143013.1, forward strand.
ATACAGGACAAACTGGCTGGTGGTGGAATGTTTTCACGACCTATTGACTCACTGTTGAAATGTTCTTTGTCCTGAAGTGTGCAGGGCTTCTGCGTGTTTCTAGGTGGTCGCACATGCGAATACGTTGCATTTTTGGACATCGGCTCCTCTCTTAGGTGCCCTCAACATCTCTCTCTTCATATGACTCAAGTTGTGGGCTTACCTTATTCACGGGTTTGAAGAGGCTGTTGTAACACACCTCCACCGTGTCACTGTAGTTGCGTATGGTGGACGAGTCCCACCAGCACATGTAGGTGCCGTTCTGGTCGAAGCAACGACCTACGCTTGTAGAAGAGGAGGTACAAAAAAGAGGGAGAAAAGATACGTGCAACGCTTTTCAATGCTGTCTTTGGAAAACTATGCGGTAGTGCTGGTGAATGTAGGTCTGTGCGTATTGAACGGCATTTGAAGGGGAAAGGAATGAGCCGAAATGAGGAAGAAGAGTTCACATAACTAATATGTGAATTTCACACTGAGGTAATGTTGAAATGCAGACGCTAAGAAGTCCACAGGAATGAATGATGTAACTACTGCGCAGTCATTATGTATTCAATATTAGTTTCATGTTGATAATCTGCAGCGAATAATATGATGCTCATGGAGATATTTTTTCGGGATGTTTTTGTTGACGCTGATATCACGGGAAATTCGATGAATCGGCGCGTGCATCCCAAATTTCCTCCCAAACAGCCAAAGATCTCATCACCCCTCACTCCCGTGCCCCGACATGAACCACAACCCACTAAAAGAAAAGCCCTGTCAGGGCCATAAGCCATGTCGCCTTTCTTTTTTTAATGTTTATCATTTGCACTGGGTCACAGATGTTTCCTAAAGGTGACGAAATAAGCAAAGCTGGCAGTATTCTCGGCCTTTTCTTGGATTTGAAACATCGTTTAGTGTAAATTAAACTCGGCGCCGGCCGGTAATTGTACCGTTTCTACTTCAAAATGCGATTAAACATGCCGGAAACTATTACATGACTCTCATCATACCAATAAAAATTAGCTGTCACCGTCACGAGGTCCACTGCTTGCACCCAATAGAAACGGAACGGCACAAGTGCATACCATACATTTTAATAACTGCTAGAGAATTCTCCATGTGCTTCACTCAGTGCTTGCTAGTCCCGGTATATTTTGATCCTTAGCACAGTCTTTTGACTTCTTTTGCATCTCCGCTTACTTTCCGGTTCACCCGTTGTCTGTCCTGCGCGCCCTCTTCTGCACCAATTTCTTCTTTCTCTCTCCTATGCCTTTATATTACATGGCGGTAAGCCTCTGTATTGCTCTTAGTGGCACCAGGACGTGACATTATTTCGAGAACTCAGAATGATCTCAGCCAATCGGAGAGCACATCCGCGATGGCTTTAAGGTGATGTCAGACCGCATTCAAGAAACATAAGTTAGCGCAGCCTCGCTTGTGTGAGCACAAAAATGAAGAAAACTCCGCTGCCTGTGTTCGGAGTGACAGTGCACGTTAAAGGTTCGCAGGTTGCGGTCGCCCAGCGGGGAAGCGAGCAGCAGTAACAAAGAGTGCGACAAGTTTACGTTTCTCTGAGTCTGCCACCTATTATTACGTGGTAGATATCTGCGTGGGTTTTTCTTCCTGATCGATTTTTTTCTTGTGTCTGGTTGTTGGTAAGTCTTTTTCGCAGGCTAGAAAGGTCAGAAAGCCGTCACTTGCCTTCAAAGATCAGGGAGCTCATCATCTTGGAGGCAATGAGGAATCCAAGAGAGCCGAAGTTGAGTGCCCTGCGTGAAAAATAAGCAAAAAAAAAAAAGCCAAGCGGAAAACAAAATTAAGTTCGTGAGTGAGAACTCAGAAGAGCTGCGAAAAGGTTTTTCGGGCAGGATTTCCATTTTAAGAAGCTGGTAACCATACATGGAGGAGTTATTAGTGACTGACTGGAGCCAGTACGCTAAGCAATCATAACGGCCGAACATGCGAGAGCCTGAACAGCCAACAAACAGGCAGCTAATCCCGTGCGCAAATAGGTTCGAGAATTCTGCATCTGGTTATCTGACACCAGCTGCAGCCTCCAAGAGCTTCCAGGGGCCGTATTCTATAAGGATCTGTTTTTCATTTCATTCTGATTGGCGTCAGCGTGACGACAGGCTCAGGCGAAAGAAGAGAGTAGCCAGTCACAGAAATCGCAAGGCAGCGGGTCCCCACGTCGACGACAGCCTTCGCCACTAGCCGCACGCATTGGTTAACCATCGGTTGCGAGATGCAGCCAACGGCGAGGTCCGGTCGTCAGAGAGTCGATGTTCTAGTTGCTTCCACGGACGCTTGAAAGCTACGTTACCGAAAAACAGTGGCCAATGCTAAAGGACCAAGATAGAAAGTGGACAAATGGATCCTTATACTGTACGGCGTAAGGTTTCAGTTAGAGTTGAGCTAAACACATCATTATTTCATATGGTGATCTACGACAAGGAACAGTCATGGTACACCTATTCTACCGAATTAGCGCCGAGAGGTGTGCTTATATTTCGCTTCGCGCGAGAGATTAAGCTTGAGAAGTCATTGTTGAGGGTAAATAGACCTGCTACGAATCGCTAAAGCGTGGTTTGCCTCAAAGAATCTGCAGACGATATCTAAAACATTCCTTTTCCGGAAAAAAATTTCTAGTGCCCGATTTGCCAGGTAGTTTCTTCTAACGCAAGAGCGCTAAGAGTCCCATTCAGCGGCAACCCCGTCGTGGTCAGCGTGCCGAGAAATGCAGGTGGCCCACCTATAGATCACGTGACCTTGTGACGTCATCGCAACATGCCCGCCAAGGTGTGAACAAAGTGCACACTGTGGCAGGTGGAATTGAAGTAACTCAGTTTAATTAAATCCAACTGCCACCGGCCAACCATGGCACTACACCTCATGCGATATGGCATGGATTGAGAGAAAATTGCCCGTGGCAGGTGTCACCGTGGCAGGTGCCAGTTAAATTAATGCTCGGAAAGAGCAACCTGAGTCGCACAAGCCCCACTAGCGGCTCTGTTTGAGGCTCTGTTTGAAGCAGCTACTCGCCGGGGCAGTGGCGCAACGCAGAGCCACTGCACCACTGCACCAGGTATAGTATGAGTACTCCCCGCGATTTATGAATCGAAATTAGAGATGCACCAATTCCACATGCAAGGGAATGTAAGCAGAACCTGCAGGCGAAAGAGTACTTTGTGTGGGAGGGATCTCTAAAGGCATCGCATTATGCTCTCAAGAGAGAGAGAGAAAAACTTTATTGAGGCAAGTGTGTTTAGACCCCCCTTCGGTCCCTGGACCACCGCATGGCCCCACTCTACGTCGAAACGTTCATTTGGCGTTTGTTCATGATGTCGGCACCCCGAATCGCCGCAGCAAGCTGCGATGTCGGGTCCAGAGACGAGAGTATGACCTCCCAGTCTTAAGCGCTAACTGCTGGTGAAAGAAAACTGTGTCCGTGTCTGCTAAGTGATACACAGAGAAGACCACAGGCCATTGAAGGGACCCGGTAATGCTATCTCGTCATACCCATATACCCATAAGACGAAGCTTAAGTGTCTCCTCATGGCAGAGTTTGTTTTTCGTTTGGTTTTCCGGCTTATTTTTTTGCTTCCTGGCTTCTTGGTTCTTCGTTCCCTGGATAGTTTACTATTCTAGATCACTATCTGGTTGAAGCTGTTTTACTCCGTGCTGATTACAAAATTGATTGCCGTGAAAAATTAGGTTCGTATCATTCAGGCGGCAAGCAACAGCTTCTAATGTGCACTCGCTAAATATGCGTTAAAATGTCCCATTATTAGATTTTGTCAAGGAAAAGCGTGCCACAGGGTCCCTCCTCATACAGAAACGCGTGCCAACCAGGGCTCCGCTTATGGTTCAGCATATATCCAATGCTTCTGAATGTCTGCCCACAGCTGGCCACTTTGATTAAAGTTTCGGCGGCCCCTGCGCAGCTCTACAGAAGTCTGTCGATGATAACAATCGACACAAGAAGACTTAAATTTCTTTCCGTTTCGAAGTTAGTAGTTCTCCATGATGATTCCAGCTTCCCTGATGCAATCCTTATGTTCTACGAAGGACGTGCACGTGATGGTTCCAGCTTTTTCGGCGTTACGTATACATGCATATGGTGGACAACCACCGATTAGCATGGGCTAGAGAAGTGTTTTTATGCTGCTGCGGAGAAGTGTTTTTTTTTTCAGTTCTAGTTTTTACTTATTCTTCGATCGCACAGTTTTAGCTCCGTTAAAGAGAAAAGTTGCTTTCATGTGTGAGTTTTTACAGAATGCCGTAACATTGCCTACTAGGCCTACTGAAACTGGTTAGCAGCTCTAAGCTGTTTAGACTAGTACGTGAGTAGGGATAATTTTTGGCAGTGTACAGACGATGCACAGGAGACTTACGGACTTAGGCCATCCGTGTATAGGGGTGGTTCAAGCATTCCTCCAGGAACAACTTCATAGTGAGAAATAGAAAGAAGAACGAGTAATGTATGGAACTGCACAGAGTCGTTTAAACATCGCCCAGCAACTTACCTTGTTAAACATTACGGTCTCTTTTTTTTTGGTGGCTAATAGTCACGTGCACTGAGTTACTGATGGCGTATGTGCAGTTATCATATCATCATCATCATAAGGCTGACGACACCCATTGCAGGGCAAAGGCCTCTCCCACGTCCCTCCAATTAACCCTGTCCTTTGCCAGCTCCGGCTACCGAATCATCGCAAACTTCTTAATCTAATCCGATCATCTAACGTTCTGCCACCCCCTGATACGCTTGCTTTTTCTTCGAATCCACTCCGTCACCCTTATAAGAACCAGTAGATACCCTGCCATCGCATTACATTCCCTGCCCAAGCTCATTTCTTCCCCTTGATTTCGATTAGGATGTCATTGACTCGAGTGTGTTCTCTCACCCACTCTGCCCACTTCCGGTCTCTTAACGTTACGCCTATCATTTTTTTTTTCCATAGCTCGCTGCGTTGCCTTTAACTTAAGCGGTACCCTTTTCGTCAGCCTCCACGTTTTTTCCCCGTAGGTGAGTACCAGTAAGATACACCTGTTGTATGCTTTTCTCTTGAGGGATATTGGTTATCTGCCGTTCATGATTTGAGAGAACCTGCCATATGCGCTCCATCTCATTCTTATTCTTCTAGTTATTTCGAAACAAAACAGCTACGTCAAGTTATTTTTATCTAAAACACAGTTTGGATATGAATTCCGGCTACCCACAGGGAACAACGGAAAAAAAGGTGCTAGCATGCCTTTTGCATCGTATCGACAACGTTGCGATGAAGCTAGTGATGCGATCACATCAACCTTCCTGTAAATAAGCTTCCTTGGGAAAATTTTCCGTTTAGAACGACCACTTAGAACGAGTGACGGTCGTGACGGAGACCTCTCAGTCGCTGGCAGCTAGGCATGAGGATAGTAGGGCCAATCTCTACATCATTATATCATCAAGAGACTCTAATCACTGAATAAGCCGATACAGGGCAGCTTAGGTCAGAGATTGAGGCACTACACAGTAAGCAAACTTTTACCATTGCCACTCACAAAGATTAAAGCATGGGTATGATGCGTAAGGTTGTCAAGGACGGACATTTCGTATGCAGACATGCAGCGATAACCATTCCACTGGAACCAACGCATATAGTCTTCTTTATATATGCAAGGTTTTCTTATGATTTCTTACGTCTACCTCGACAAGTCACTTACAAAAACAGTCGTGTGAACCGTTTCTGTATTTGCAAATATTTTGGTTATTATGGCAAACAGAGCTGTATTATAGGTGAAGTGAAATAACGTTTACCTTGAGTGTTATGAAATCATACTTGAGGTTAAGACTGAAATTGCATTTTTCTCCTTGAAGCCCAAAGCATTAAGCGCGACACCTAACGGCGCTTACAGATCTCGCGCGTAAGACAACAGATTTCGTAGACGCACGCAGGAAGTTACGCTAGGTAGATGCTTCAGGGCCTAGGACGGTGGCGCGACGTATCCCAGCAATGGATGAAAACGGTTCACTTACTCACTGTGTTGTATATCGCGTCGTAATTAACTTGTAGTGAGGAATAGGGGACATCGCTGCAATAAAAGAGTAAGGTAAATTACTGCGCTTATTCCCAATTTGCGTGACTCTTTACTATACAGCGAACGTATTTCTCCAAGCTTTGCTCGCAGAAAATATCATAGATGTTTTTAGTTCTGAGGTAGTCGTAACGAAGTAAAGAGAAGGTAGACACAATTTTCGTTCTGTGCGGTCATCCCAGCTTACATACTATTAGTTGTTTTATGTGATAGCCCCAAAGCTGTGTCATTGATTACTTAATCAGCACATTACCAAAGTTTTTGTGTGCAGGGTAGAATTAACATTTATTGCGCGAATATGTGAAACATTGTGCCCGAGAAAACAAAAACTATACATTGTGCAGATGAGTCCTGGTTGATTGGTGAAGAAGGATACGCAATGTAAGTTTTTAAGCTCGCAGGCACCATACGGCACCACTTCTTCGCATTGTAGCATAAGCATGCAGGCATTCATTTAGAAGACGTTGTTTGATGCCTGCACCATAGGTTCTTTTTTTCCTGTGAAAGATTAATTTATCTTATGTAGCACAACTTATAGTTGTCGCCATAATGCATTCAGAACACTTTCTAAAACAAATAAAAAGTATCAGAAGGTCTACTTCGGGCGCTGTGGTTATGAAACAGACATTCGTAGAAATATGTTATACTCTATGTTATACTAAGCGTTTTGTCGAGTTTCGCAGCCCCTAAAGGGCCAGTCTGCTGAGTTTTATCTAACGATCTTTTTTTTTTCAACGATCGAAAGATTTTTGCCCTAATAAACAAAAACCAGGATGTAGCACTGAGAAACACAGAAAAAAGTTTAAAACCTTTTTTTCCCTATTGGTAGTATAGCTTTCTCATTGCAGTCGGCGTCTGCGAACTCTGATCACGACAACTAGAAATATAGTCAGCGTAGTGGCCTTACGAACACAATGTGTGCCGCCTCGCATAGAAGACCTACGGAGGCAATAATGGTGGTACGACAAATAATATCAATAACAATGCTGGTGACATCTATCACAGATGGCAGCAATCACTTTTGCCGACACGATCGCAGCTGCTTGCGGCGCCACTGCAAGCGTAGCGTCGGCGTCTGTTGGGTATTTTCTTTCGAAGACGTTTTAAAAACTGTGAAGAAACCTTATACAATAAATTCCCTGTATTTTATTAAAACAGAGAAGAGTGCCCAGCCTTAGGTTGATGGGAATTCTGTCTGGCGCTGGGGAAGTGAAGTGAAATAACTAGAAAAATAAGAATGGAGTGGAGTGCATTTTGCAGGTTCTCTCAGATCATGAGCGGCAGTTTACCGATATACCTCAAGAGAAATACAGCTTTATCTTACCGGTACTCGCCTATCGGGAAAAAACGTGGAGACTAGCGAAAAGGGTTCAGCTTAATTTAGGGACAACACAGCGAGCTATGAAAAGAAAAAAAAATGAGTGTAACGGGAAGAGACCGGAATCGGGCAGAGTGGGTGAGGGAACGAACGAAGGTTAATGACATCCTAGTCGAAATCAAGAGGAAGAAATGGACCTGGAAAGAAATGGAAAGAAATGTAGTGCGAAAAGAAGATAACCGCTGTTCCTAAGGGTAAAGGATATGGGAGAGGCCTTTGCCCTACAGTGGGCGTAGTCAAGTTGTTGTTGATGATGATGACTCTTGGGCGTAGTCATGTAACGCAGTATGTTCACTACAGACGTCTACAATCTTAGCCGCAATGACAGACCACAGCGTAGCGCTACCATTTACACATACCTGACTTCGTTTACGAACTTAAGAACTCCTGTCTAAACCATGAGTACTACCCTCGTTACTGCCTCCATGCGGCAAGGTCTATCAGCATATGCCGGCATGTTTATATGCTCATCTCGGACAGTAGATTGCCCATTTGAAGATCACTAGCGCATAACCGGGGCCTAAAGTAGAGACTAATCCCCTTTATTACCCCTGTGGCCTTAAATCAGCGAAAAAGGAAACGAACTCCGCCGCTAACCTTTCATGGAAACTGTTCGGTACTTTCTACTGGTCATAAATGGACGTTCAGGTCTGTAATAGTCTGTCATATAGTGGTTCGTAACGTGCGCTGGTCAAAACAAACGGTCCCCGCGCCTTGATATTCAAGAGTGTCGTGTTCTTTTTTCGTGGACCACCGGATTCGCGGTTGTCCTCGACCGAGCACTCACTTGATGAACTCGGGCCGATTCCACGTGAGCTTCTGCCATTCGCGCTCTGCCTCAGAAACCATGAGCTTGACGACAAGGATGACGTACGTGTCCTGGTACTCGGTCTGCAGTGAAAAGCACGCATCCGAACCGCTACAGGACATCCACTCGATGCTGTGTTTCTTCCTTTCTCAGGCGAACATGGACGGTACGGTAATTCTTTTCGGCCGACTCTATTCCACTGTCATCTTGTACTTCTCTGGCTGGTTGATGCCGGCAATAATAATGGAACGCCCAAGAACAAAAAAAAAACAAGAAAGAGAATGGATTCCTTATACTGTCCCCGTACTGCTGTTACGAGCAAAGTGCACTGTTTTAGTACCGCTGCCTTAAATGCCCGTCTAGTGAGTCTTCCACATCGCCACAGCGCTGGTGGGGTTTCGGGGGAAGGCGCCATGGGTTTGAAGAGTCCGAGCTTCTCACGGGAACCGGACGAGTGGTGTGTAGCGTAGATTCTCTTCTCGATTCATTCTTTTCATTCTTCTGCTGCTGCACAATCGCCTATGACGACAGGGCTGTTATTGCTAGCCCTGATATCAAAGAAAAAGAATTGAAAATACAATTACGAAACGCGGCTCTTGCACGCAATGGCTTGTGTCTGCAGTTTATGGTAACGTCCCAAAGCGTCTAAGGCTATGAGGAACGCCGTAGTGAAAGCGATCCGGGTAATTTCACCTGGGGTTCTGTAACGTGTACTGACATCGCATCGTGTACGAGCCTCTAGTCTATCGACCCTATCGAAATTCGACAACCGCGCGAGGGATCGAACCCGCGCCATGCGGGTCAGCAGCCGTGCACCATATTCAGTGAGCCACCGCGGCGGCTGGTGATTGTGTCGCCATGGGTTTCTTGGGATGCACATGGCCCACGAAACCTTGTCTAACTAAAGCATGGCCAGGCGGTCTCCGGTTCAGCTTAAATTCTGCTGAAGTTTAAGCACCCAAAAAGTAAAAAGCGAGGGCAGAGGTTAAGATTACCTTTTGTCTAATTTACCGGGACCCAGATTTCTGAAGAAGCCTAACTAAGAAGAATTGTCGGCTAGTTTTTGTGATATCAAGTTCAAGAATCGTCAACGAAGAACCGGACGAGAAGGCCGATACACGCAAAAGGCAAATAGAAGTCTCAGCCAGCAGCCACGGTCATTCTGCTATGCCTAGCTTAAAAAGCTGCTTCTCGATCTGAGTGGACATGAACATGCACCCAAACAGTAGGAAAGCGCGAGTGCATTGTTGTCTCTTTCGTTTCTCTAAGTACGCATCTTTTGATTTGTTCGAAGAACTTAATTAAATCCATGTTCAAGTTTCAATTTTACTGGTAGATAATATCGGTACATACATATAAATACAGTACAAATAGAGGTCCCATAGTGAAACACTATACTGGGACCTCTCGAATTAATTAAGTGAACTGAATTTAAAAAATGGCAGCAGCAATAACATAGCGTTTGTACGCTCAATTAGAGGAGATGAAATGGCACGCGAACACGCTCTGTCCACAAGAAAGTATTAGCACTTATACTTACAAACGGCAGCTCAATCGACATCACCTAGAATAAATGTGCAGTGATGTCGGTTAAAGTACGTCCACGTGAGCGGTATATCAGCACTGCCAAAGATTAACGCGTTTATTTGCTGCGAAGAAAGGGAGAACTATTCGTTGAATGATCAGTCCACTCTGATTGTAGCGTATAAGGTTCTGAAAAAGGCTCCACTTCTCGGCCAAGGGCAGAATCAGGAGGACGGAAGGCAAGCGACCACCCTTCTCCTCTTCCTTTTTCGAGCGAGAAGTTCTAGCGAGGAATTGATGGAGAAGCAAACTGACCCAACATTTTTACGGCGGGAAAAAAGTCCCCAAAAAATGCACTGAACAAACAGGTCTGCCCTACTTCCCCTCAACCGCGCACCCGTCCCCCGCTTGCTTTAAAAGGTTCCCACGGGAGTCCCGTTTTTACCAGGGAAAGTGGCATATACAACTTCGTATTTACAAAATACGGAAGCAGTCATCTTAAAGAACTCACGTCTTCCACCAGCTCCTCGTTCTGTTCGCCGACAACGAACTTCATGCGCTGCACCTGCAAGGAAAGTGCGGCAGGAACCGATAGATTCGTAGTATATCCTCCCGCAAAAGGCACGCTGGCCTGGAGACATCGCGTAACGGAGGGGCTGTGCTGGGCCGCATCTACTAACGTAAAGGCAGTGGCGTGTCTTATGGGATGTGCCACGATCACTCTGATCTATGGCACGCGGCGCAAGCAAGGCGCTGACCCCGACTTGCATTAAAGAAATGGCAAAATTATGCGTGAAAACGGAATTTTTTCGGCACGCCAGCAGTTCATGCTGCTCAAGGACCGTTGAAGAAAGGTACAATTTATTTTTTGCAAAGATGGGCACGTGAAACGGTATAACATGACAATCGTACGTTTTTTGTGAGGAGGAAAATTTTGCCTTGCCAACATCACTGGGCGTTGGAGGGCTATAAAGACAATAGAAGTGTTGAGGACAAGAATGGAAGACTATATAAATTGTAGTACTCGTGCAAGCACAACATAGTGGCGTCAATAGACGGTGGAAGTTGGCAGTATTCCCAGACAGACATCTGCTCCGTACGAATTATGCCTCAAAGTCATCAGCTGTACTTTTCTATGCCAGCCAAAGGCTACGTTAGTGTACGCACGCTTGCGCACATCTCATCTCGAAAAATGCGTTCTCCCGCACGAAGCCGAAAGGTTTGGTCTGGTTTGGTTTATGGGGTTTAACGTCCCAAAGAAACTCAGCCGAAAGACTAAGAGAATGCTGCGATGCCAGGGAACGCAGCTGCAGTGGACACGTAAAGTCCTGCACGTTCGGGGATGTTCGAGTTAAAAGAAAAAAAAAAGTTGCCACTCACTCCCTCATCTATGCCACCGCCGGAGGTATTAACACAAACACCAAAGGTATCGCTCTGGACCTTCGCACTTTGCAGGCTTAAGTACATCCCAGTGTAGTCTTGTCGCACTCTTGAGAACAAGGCTTTGACCTGCCCACGCGTCGACACATACCTCTTAGGAGCAACGGTTCGCTTTTTCATTGCTGCTGCTACCTACGGGAACAACGTATTTAAGTCATGAGAGCTTTTCTTGTGTTTTCTCACATGTTTACATCCCGTGCAGTTGAATTTATAGGTGTAAAGAGAACAAGTACAAGAGCGAATAAAGTATAATATGTAATAAATAAAAGGCAGAAGTAAAAAGAAAATAGCATCATTCATATTTGTAGCGCATGCTGTGCTGAAGCTTACGCTTTGTGGCTATGTTTGTTATGTCAGGAGCAGATATGTGCGCTGACATCATTTAAGCATCACACACGCACAGACACACTGCGGGGGGCACCTTGGATATGGCGTGCTGCCTGGTCGAGAGAGTCATCCACTCGTTGTAGTCCAGGTTGTGGGCCATCGTGGCCTTCAGTTCCTCGCACATGCGCTCCACTTGTTTCTGAGAAAAGAAGAAAAGAGCGAACAGGAGAACATCGTTGAGGAGGGATTGTAACATTACAAGCATTTCTGGCTACCGTAAAAATTTCTGGCGACCTGCAGACTGGGTGTTTTCTCGCCGAAGCAACGTCCCGTTTGGCCTGATGCATGGCCAATCCCTAATCAGTGCAAGTGGGACCTAGTAACACCAACTTTTTTTACTTGGAACGCAGAGGGGTAGCATGTAGCTATTGCTTCCGATTATTAGAGGGTTGGCGAAAAGTTTAATTTTGGTCCCTTAGTTGACCCCATTCCCAACCCCTCGGAGGAGCAGTGGGAGGCTATTCTGCTCAGCGATGATCCGGACCGTCAGCACTGGCTGGTGGGGAGGGCCAGCGCAGCAGCAGCAGCCAGTGGACTACCGGACTAGGCGGCCCACCCACATGTTCTAAGAATATTGAACAAATAAAGATGTTTTAATCAATCAATGGTCCCGCCGTGTCAGATTTTCCCGCGTGTTTAGGTACACTAAGGAGTTTCGGCTATGATACAGGTGACGTCACCATTTATGCCAAAGTAAAAGTAACATATAAGCGACTGCTGCTAAAAAAAGCTGTGTGTTCTGGGAAGAAAGAGCGGCGCTCACCGCTGTTTCGCTTTTCACACGCGCGTTCGGGATTGGTTTGCGTGCGTGTGTGTGGGGACGGACGGACGGACGGACGGACGGAAGGAAGGAAGGAAGGAAGGAAGGAAGGAAGGAAGGAAGGAAGGAAGGAAGGAAGGAAGGAAGGAAGGAAGGAAGGAAGGAAGGAAGGAAGGAAGGAAGGAAGGAAGGAAGGAAGGAAGGAAGGAAGGAAGGAAGGAAGGAAGGAAGGAAGGAAGGAAGGAAGGAAGGAAGGAAGGAAGGAAGGAAGGAAGGAAGGAAGGAAGGAAGGAAGGAAGGAAGGAAGGAAGGAAGGAAGGAAGGAAGGAAGGAAGGAAGGAAGGAAGGAAGGAAGGAAGGAAGGAAGGAAGGAAGGAAGGAAGGAAGGAGCGTCCCCTTTGAAACGGGGTGGTGTCAGTTGCCACCATGCTCGGATTTCTTTTCTTTGTTTAACTGTGCTGTAAGTTCTTATTAAAAGTCACCATTTTCATTAAATACGTTTTCCCGCACTTCTGACCTTATGTCACCTCTCTGCTCTTCAACCACCAATCCCCCAATCGCTTTTTGCTAACTTCCACTGTAGATTTATTTACATGACCATTGTTATCTTTAAACCCTAGGGCCTCAGGAAGAGTGACTGTGCCTGCATCGACATCCGGATGGACACCGTCACATTTGAGCGTGTCGTGTTCAATTGTTTCCACAGATCTACCAAACACTGCACGTGTGTCATCATCTTCGTTTATTTTTTTTGTAGCTGCGCGTTCTAAGACACCCTCATCTAGATTCAAAGCGTAGGGCACTGCCTCTTGAGTTATCATAGAAAATTTCTTTCCTGATCTGCCTTTTCCAGTATCGATATAGTTCTACACTGTTTCTTTTCCATTCAATTTATCCAATTTTTAACTTCCGCGTTTTTAGCCTGTCGTTTAATGCTCTTTCTTTCTACGTCCTCATGACCTGCATACTTACTGGTTAGTTTTCTAGTTCTTTTCCGCCCCTGTGAGTCAACGCTCTCTCTGTATAAGTATTTAAATTATTCGCGCAACCATGTGCGCCACCTGTGGGCTCCCAGGGGTACCAACCTGGGCGCTGCGCAGCGACGTGGACTCGTTTCTCAGCAGCCACCCGACAGCGTGGGGCAGCGTGGCGAGCAGGTCGTGCAGGCAGTGCTCGGCCCGAGGCGCGTTCGAGGCGAGCCCGATGCGGCGCAGGAACTCCTGCCGGATGTCCAGGAACAGCTGACTCGTGTACGGACCCAGCTCTAGGATGACGCGCCACGTCATGTAGTTGATCAGGTGCCGCCTGCGTCGCGGGCATTATGAAGAAGCCTTCAAGAACAACGGCGACAGCCACGGATTCTGAACGTTAGACTCACATTAGGAGCACTATACACCATCGATATTTCGTCTCACTGGCTGCCGATATGACCACTGCGCGAGGATAGGCCAATGACAAATTGACAATTGCAGCGCTTGCAATTTACAGTTAACCTGACAGTCAGTGGACACTAGACAACCCGACACGAGATCTTGAGTCCTAGGCAGTAGCTCTCCCCCCCCCCCCTCCCTCCCCTTTATTTTATTTTGTACCTAATGTCACACTAGTATAATAAAGTGTTCTTTAAATCCGGCACACGATTGCATTCATACTATTATCTACTTGCATTTGTATCTACAGCCTTTGTCAAAAGTTTGGAGCCTAGGGGGTTTGCTTCTGAGTCACACTGTGTGGTTCGTAATGCATCTCCAGCGCTCCAAATTTCCTGAAGGTAAGATGATTTCTGGTCATGCCTTCTCCAATGGGTAGGGCTGCCACGAATGCTTCAGGAGTCCCACTACAAGGCTTAGAAGCAAACCCCCTGGGCTCTAAACTTTTGACAAAGACTGTACTTCGCCTGTGGTAGCGATAACGGTCCTGTGCTTTAGAGCTAACCTCTCGGTGCCTACATTCCGTTTTGTGCAGCCTATTTGAACCTCGATAGTCATGTGTTGAAGTTAGCATCAGCCTTGGAGCATAATGAGCAGATATTCGCTGTTCTCACCGGATGACGGGCTGGTGGAACAGGTGCGACAAGTACTGCAGGTACTCTTTGCTCCAAAGCACCACCTCCGGGGCGGCCCGGTGCCCGCCGGTCACACGTTCTGTCACCTTGGCGATGATCTCAGTGAATGGAGTCTGCGAATTAAAATGTCGCAAGGGCTTTGGTGGATTGGGCATACCCGCAAATTAAGCACTGTTGGACACATCTTGTTTTCAAGTGCCAGCCACTCAGCGTCTCATATCCAACAGTTCTGAACAAAAGCACTTCGGAACGGGAAAGAGTTTATGGATGCAATTTTGTCGTATATTGTAAGATCTCATTATATCAATCAATATAACCGCAGATCTCCCGTCGACAGGCTTGCATTTGATTTGCTATTAACGTTTTTGCAGTCGTCAAACGTGTTCCCTATTGATTTTCTATGGCAGTCTCAACTGCTCAGCGCGAGTGATAGAAACACTACACAAGAATGATTTTCCTACATATCAGAAGATTAGACCATTATCTTCAATATCCCCATTATCAGTACATTAGTTTTTCAATATGCGGAATTTTTGTCCAAGTATGTTGGACAATATATTAGTGGCGACAAAATGAACGTGCGTATGGAGTGCCGCCTGTACTACATGTCGCAATAAAACTGCACGCGTGAGTAAAAATTCTTTGCCGTTCCTTTCTTCCTCGTTCTCATTCTGTCATCTCTATCTTCCTACGGGCAAAAACAAAAATTGTTACATTAAGAACAAGCTGAACTGAATGTTGCCTTTATTATACTCATCACTAAAGGGTTAACACGTGCAATTTACGAATATACATCTCTTATGGTTTCCAGTAAACTAGCGCAGATAACCGGTTTGTAGTATTGTTTATGTAGGCCACCTCAACCAAATTAGTCAGGCTCTTGTAGTCTCCTACAAACACTTCTGTGAAAGGAAAAATAAAGCGGGGAAGTTACAAGCTTCAACAGGAGGTGTTTTGTTTTTTTCCCGTTCGGACCAATTTTCCCACAGTATTAGATACCTTTAGCATATCACGTGCGACTACCGCCACCTCTTACCACATACCGAGCCCGTCCACTGCGTACGCACTGATTGGTCCCTACGCGACAGGCGGGCACGCTGCTGACGAGAGCGTTGCGCCATCTAGCGCCCTCAAGGCGATCTCCGCATGGGCAGTGGTGGGGCGCGGTACGCGGTTAGCGGTATCGGTAGCCGTACGCGCTATGCTTAGGCATGCAGGAATAAAGAAAAAACTCAGGAGGGAGCGCCCGACGATAGCCTGGAAGCCTCGTGATAAAAATTAAAAAGGAGAAAGTCGGTCCCCCCGTGATCACGCCACGTGATAGCGTGCAGTGATATCTTGCCTAGCTGGGCGCGTGCATGCGCAGACCAGCGCGGCAAACTCATTGTAAATCAACCTCCTTGGTGTAGACTCCCGCGCCACGGGCCCCGCGTAGTCGCAGACATGCGCACTAAAACATACCGACAGCAAAACATTAGGGACTGAGTGGGAAAGCGGAAAACGGGGAGGGAGCGGCTTCACGAGCACTTGGCTTGCAAAGGCTGATCGCTTGGCGTCGCGCTCCCTCAGCTTTTTTTCCTCCATGGCTGTAAGTATCGATTGAAATGAAAACTTCTGCCTTACTTTGACACGACACACATTTCCTTACGTTGCATCGCGAATCAGAGCTGTGTAGACCGTGTAGACTAATGTGGGCTGGAGTGCAGGAGCATTAGGACATATACTTGCCATGACTGTCTCGTTCAAGGCCGCGTGTTCAGTGACGACTCCGCTCCACAGAAAGGACTTCTCGCTGTAGACCGCCTCGACAGTCTGCAAGCAACCAGCCGAGTCGTTTGTGCACCGGTCCCCGGTAAACCAAGTTTGCGTTTGGCCGGCTTTTCGCTGATAATTTTGTACTTTCCTTTAATGCCTGATAATTTTGTACTTTCACGACAGAGAATGGTAGAGCAGCAGACACGTTAGAGTGGAGCGTTTGTAACAGAGGACTCCCTCAAGCTGGCATGTGTAGCTGTCCTGCAGTAAATACTTTGTAAAACTGCAACTGGGCCTCGATGCCTCGCTGCAAACGCTACCACATTCGCAGATTCCATTCTTGTGCAACAGGACGTTAGTGCCCCAGAAACCCTCTGGAGTCCTGAAACCAGGACGCTAGTGCCCCAAGATACCCTGCGCAAGAACTGAAGATTGGGCTAGTTGGTGTAGATTCATAATGATGGTTCAACAGCGCAAACAGCGCAAGAGATGTAAGTTCAGCGCTGGTATGTGTCTTGCCTCCTTCTTGGTCTGCGTGTTTTTGCGCTGTTGAACCATCATTATGAATACCCCGTGCAGTCACTGAAATGACGTCGACGTACCATGGCCAGGTTCTCCTCGAACTCTACGATCTCCCTGGCAACGGTGGAGAGGCGCACGTCGGTGCGGAAGAAGCGCGCCACGAGCACGATGAAGTCGTGGTAGTGGTCCAGCACCGACGCCTTGGCCGAGTACTCGAAGCGCAGCAGGCCCTCGGGCAGACCGAACCGGGGGCTGTCGATCTGCGATGCCCCGCAGTAACCCTCGCTGTATTTCAGTGCACGTTTTCTTTCATGACAACTTTGAAGCGTATAGATACTGCTTGCCTAATGCCTTTCAAAAATGCTCCAGAATTTGCTCGGGCTCTCGAGCAGATTAGTGACTGTTGGCACTTGGTTCATTAATTTACGGGGAACTCCTAATTCGTCTACTTCTCATTCGCTAATGAAAAGCTGTAATGCATTCACGTGTCATGACCAGAGGTGTCGCTAGGGGGCGTGCGGACCGCATCGGGTGCAGCTGTGAGATGCGGTGCAAATGCAGCGTGCAGAAGAGCGGTGTTTGCGGTGACCATGCCAGCGCCGCTGACGAGAGCCTTCGTGTTTGAAAATGTACGTGGCGGCGGTAATGCGCTGGGTTCTCATCCTCCCGCCATTTGCAATCAGAACGTTCCTAAATACATCCGTACGAGCTATTGCTACGCTTTGGATGCAGGCGTTTTTAGATGCTCACGCAAGTTTCCATTTCATTGCCAATTCATTTTCTTATAAAGTTTTCTGTGTTAATCTAGACAGAATTAGGTTCGCTAACAAAAATTTTGTCGTGTTTGTTTCTCATTTAGTGCTCTTTTTTTTAGATCACAGTCGCTTGCTTTTGGTGTTCCACTGTCTTGCTTTTGTGATCCACTGTCACCACTGCAACGGCGGCCAACGCCGAAAAGGGTAGTGCGGGCATGCAAAATGGCGTACCAATATCACGGCACTTAGTCAACGTCTCGATGGGGTGAAAGCGGCTGTGAGTAACAGCTCCGTATTTCTCTTGTGCCATTCGGCTAGATGAACCCCTTGTCTCGACAGCGTTTACATATGCTTCTCTGCTCGGAACGAGTTGAGTCAACCTATTCCTGCCGGCAATCGGGTCGACTCCGCCAGACCTGACGGAGCACGACAAGCTAGCGTTTACATATACCCGAAAGGCAAATTTCAGGCCGACTTGTCCACTCGAACCAACCGGCGAAATAACATCCCCCCCAACGCCGGATAGTGTTGGGCAACATGGCGGCGTTCTGTGAAGCAGGGGCCGCTTGCCTCACCATCACCAATTCGCCATCGACGCTTCACTGTGTGTCTCGCTCTCGCTGCAAATTGTCCTTTCATGCGATGCGAGCTGTATGCATGTCTTACATGCATGCAAATAGTAAAATTACACTCAGAATGATTCTAGAAATTGAATGATATCACTTTAATTGCTGTTTCGTCCATTAGTTTTGTAAATAAATAGGGTATGTATTTCTACCAATGACTTCATAAAGACTTAAAATTCCGTACGCATCCTTATCTCTGGCTACAATCCGTGGCTATTGCGATAAGCCCTGAAAGATTACAAGGGCAAAGCCGCGTGAAATGACGTTAAATGTTAGCGATGCAGTCGCCCTCTAGTACAACGTCTCGACCCACCGGGAGGTCACCATCGCCCTTTGTCTTTTTGTGTCTTCCTTAGACGAAATACATGTGTACATCGAGTGTACATTTGTACACTATCGGCATGGAAAGAAACGCGAACACCTCGGCGCTTACTCGCTCCACTGTTCTAATTTCTTTTCATCGCGCTTTTACCTGGTGGTAAGAAAAAGACGTTAGAGTCGCCCTAGAATGCATCATGGACTACTCTAGCGTCTTTTTTCTACCACTGAAATAAACGCGCGATGAAAAGAAATGCGAACAGCGGAGCGCTGAGGCTCCGTTTTGTTCGCGTTTCTTTCCATCGCCCCTGTAGGTTCCAACGAGCAACACTAGTATAGTGTGCATTGCAGAGGGCATACGGCGCTTACGTTGAGCACGAAGTGTGACCGGTTCCTCAGGCTCCTCTGCACGCGCAGCGAGACGAACACGTCGAGGCGCAGGCGCAGCAGGAGCCTCAGCAGGATGCGCGGGGCGTTGTACTCCTCGCCGTACACGTCCAGCAGGGGCCAGTAGCGCACCGACAGGTTGCTCAGCACGTCGCGCAGGGGCTCCAGACCCACGGAGTTGCGGAGAGCTGCGCATTAGATGAACGTATAGGGCGTATGTAGGACTACGTCTGCTCCGAATTCCGGCTCGGACCTTCATGGGCAGCCTATTTGCCGGGAGGAGGCAGCGCTGTCTTAACCACGAACGACGAAACGGACTTACTTAGGCAAACAAAAAATTTGAGGGGACACTTAACCTCCGTCTAAATAGCGCGAAATCGTATTGGGTTAATTCCCTCATATGTACAAGGCCATTCTCTGCTTTACGTTCATAGATCCCTACTAGTCCTCATACTCCTGGAGCAGTGGTGCAGCGGTTAAGCGATGCGCCACTGCCCTGCGATGGCAGGTGTGGCCCAGGTTGCTCTTCCCGAGCGGCCAATCCTTAATTTAGCTGCCACCTGCCACGGTGGGCAGTTTGCTCACTATCCGAAGGGCAGGTTTTGAAGGCGCCGCAAGGTCACGTATCCTACGAGGCCCACGTGCCTCCTATGCCGTTCTCTGGGCGCCGCCTGTCAGAGTCATGATTTTGAACTCATAACGCCGACATTGTCGACATCGGATTTTCTGGAGAACGGGGCCTTTAACACTGTAGCATTAAAAATGCAGCTGTGAAAAACTGCGAGTATACCTGTGAGATATCAAGGATGATTTTTTTTCTAGAGTAGGGGAGGGGGAAGGGGGTGGAAATAGAAGAAGCTGTAACTGTGTCACTTTCGGAGGACACCTCTACCGCGCCGTCATCGTACCAGTTGGTAGAAGGTTGCAAGACCTTGGCATCAGTGAGAAGAGCGCTTTTTTCGGCACAGCATCGTCTGTGGTGAAGTACATCAGAATACTACTAAGGCGTGGTAACTAGCAAGCTGGTTAATTAATACTGAATAGTTAACTTTTTGACTATTACTATTAGGTCCCTTAATTACTGATAGTCGTGTAGCCCATCGTAAGTAACATCCATATTAGTTTTTAGAATTTCGAAAACGCTCTTACGTTCGGCGCTGTGGCCCTACAATTTTTGCCTACATCACGCCGAAATACATGCGCTTTAGCGAAGCTTACAAGCAAAGCAACCTCTCGAGTGCACGTAACTCGTCGAAAAAGCCAAAATTTGTTTAGCCACAGCGCCTAGGGCAAGCGCGTTTTCGAAATTCTAGAAATTGATATGGATATTAATTACGGTTGCCTACACACCTCAAAATATTTAAGAGCCTAACAGCAATTGTTAGAAACTTAACTATTCAGTATTAGCCAACCATCCTGATACTTTGTTCATTTTAGCTGTACTTAACCGCTGACAATGCTGTGCTGTGAACCCTTAAAAAGCGCCCTTCTAACTAAAAAAAGCCTAATTTTTTAAATTGTGTAAAGCCTTAGGTGAAACACCCTGCGTATAGGTTACGCTGTGAATTCTCCTTGCAGGAGAAGTTCTTCTTTTTTTTTTGGAGGGTGGAATAGTGCGTCAGACATTCGTATGCATGGATCGCCAATAGGAATTCACCTACGAATAGTGAAAATTTCTAATTAAATGTTTTCTCACATCAATTCCAGGTTTTTACAGTCGAACGGAGACTATGAGGTACGAGATAACTTGAGGTCAAGTGACAGGCATGCGAAGAACAGCGATATAATTAAGAAACGTAAAAGTCTGGGCAAGCCGATGACACATACTTTGCGAAGACTGGCGCAACAGAATTTGACAAAGACGAGAAGAGGACACGCACACAAGCGCCTTGTGCGTGCCCTCTTTTCTTCCGGTTTGGAGGGCATTGAAATGATGAAATACACGATTATAACAGAATGAATAAAACGACGAAGCAGAGATTTTAACGCAAACATTGCATGCTTCACTTGACCTCACGTGACTTTAACTTGACTTCACTTGACCTCACGTCTCCGGCCACCGCTGGACTGTCGAAGCCTGGACCAAAACAACCCGAGGAAGGGTGATTGCTTAGGCAAGTGGGTAATTCACATGAGGTTTCGTATCGCGAAAAGCAGGGAGAAGAAAAATCAATGTTATATCTCCTACCAGTCGTTGCCGACTACTAAGTGGAAACTGATGTTTACTAATGCATTGCGCATCTTTCCAACCAGCTTTTAGTGTCTTACTCCTTGCCCACATAAGTGCCCACAGGGACAGCGGCTGTTTGACTCACTCCAGTTAGTGCACGACTCGTAGAACTGAACCACCGTCTCCTGCACGGGTGCCAGCCTGGAGCCTTCGTTGCGCTCCTTCAACAGGTTGTTCACGGTGCCTGAAGAAAAAGCAAAGGCGGGAACATTAAGGCACGTAATTTATTTGACGCTGCGGCGACCACTGTTTTATGATGTTGCATGTCATATTCCTCGCGCACGTGGACATCTGCTGCTTACCGGTCATCTTTGTGGCCTGTGTTATTCCACCGAAATCGGACTAGCGGAAGTCACTAGTTTTCATTTTTCATTTTTCTTTTTTATTTTTTTACAAATAGTGCTGGGAAGGCAACCCGCGGAGCAGTGTTCCACGAAAGCTTCCACTTCACGCCGGCCAGACGAGCGGAAGGTTCTTCTTTCTCGTCCTTTAAAACTCTACCGGCCATATAGCAACGCTGAGGTACGGTGCTATTGCACTCGTGACCATACTAACATGACACCCTAACCCCTGCTCTCCAACAGGAGGTTGAACGAGCGGTCTCCGCATTGCAGCCTTCCATCGTTTTCCTCCGCTGGGTCCCTGGGCATTCAGGGATTGACGGCAATGAGCTGGCCCATCAGCTCGCCCGCGACACACTTTTCCGGGCACCGTTGATCCCCTGGCCCAAGCCCTCGGAGGACGGTGGGAGACTCACCCTTCGCCGCACCATAAAAGAGGTCTACCTCCAGCTCCGCCTCGACGAACGCCTTTACCCCCCCCCCCCCCCCCTTACATCACTCACGGGGCCAGAGGCTCGCCTTCTTCGGCACATCCAAATGAATGCAGTCATCCCCCGTCTCGCCTCTTTCTCTGTCGCTATCGATCGGACCCTTCCTGCCTAACTGCCCCTGTATCTATGCGGACCTGGCCCATTGCCTCTTCTATTGCCCGGCTGCTCAGCAGTCGGGTTCCTACCCCCCATCTTCTTTATCCATCACCACCTGGCTCGACTGGCTTGGCGCTGAAGGGGAGGAAGAACAGCGACTTCTGGTCGCCCAGGCGGTCGACATGCTCGGCCTGTAAATTATGGCCGAATAATGGTCTTCTACTACTACTACTACTACTACTACTACTACTACTACTACTACTACTACTACTACTACTACTACTACTACTACTACTACTACTACTAACATGAAGGCACATAGTAAAAAAGTAAAACAAAATTAGCAGCTTATGGCGTGGCCATCAACTTACGTTCTGTTGAACGCACATCGGTGGTCTAAGGCTGATTAGAAAGGTGTTCCAAGGTTGAATGAAATTGTCAGCGATGTGGTCTATACTTCATGCCAACCATTGTGAAGGATTTAGTGTACTGCTACAGGTGAAACCGCTTCCGGCCACGCGCAAGCATCCAATGGCCAGTGGTTTGGCCGAACGGTTCAATTGCACCCTGAAACGCATGATACGTTTGATGTGTCAAGAGCCACAATACATGCTGCGGCCGTCACTTCGGACAATTGTAACTGTTTGTTGTACGAAAGACACGTGTTGGGAGCAATGAGCTTTCTGAAATATCTGCGGGCCAACAGAAACCAAATCCACATACCACTACTCAATGAAGCTGGGACAGCGCCTGGAGAACACCTAGGCTCTTACCAGAGAGGAGCAAAAGAGGGGCAAGCAGCTACAAAAGTCATACTGGGACAGTCAGGAATGGAGAGCTGGCTGTACTGGAAAAGGTTCTCGGTGTTTTCTTGGCCGACTGAAATAAACTGATTCTGTCATGTATAAGACCATTTCACATATTGGAGAGAAGAAAATTGGGGATGGCACTTAAGACTACTTAGGTGTTGTGAAGGCTAAAGGAATGATTTTTTATCCACCCACAATTCACTGTAATCCACCTTTAATGCACCATAATTCTCTAATCAAAATTAATCCATTGTAATCCACTATTAATGCCTCGTAATCCGTCATAATCTGCCCAAAATTAATCATAATCCACCGTAATTCATCTTAATCCACCCTAGTGCAACTTATTAATCATGTCAACCATTCTTAATCCAACATAACCTGAACAAATCCTGCGTAAACTCTTCTTAATCTACCGCAATCCGCCAGAAGCACCGGCAGTCTACAAAATCTACCAAAATCCAACGTTATCCAATCTGCTGCAGCTTAATGCCATGCAATTCACTCCTAAACAATCACAATCCACAGTAACCCAACTTAATCTGCCCTACTGAGACTTAATTCAACCTAGTCTGTTCTTAATCTACCACAATCCATCGTAATGAAACTTAATACGATATACTGGAACTTTTTCTAATGTAAACCACTTAATCCATCACAATTCAACTTAATCCACCCACTTCAGCTTAATTCAATGTGATCCACTCTTAATCCATCACAATACACTTTAATCCAGCTTAATTCTACAGAATCTGCTCTTAATAAACCACCATTCCCCAGAACTCACCGCTATCTAACTGAATCCTACGTAATCCACTCTTAATCTACCGCAGTCCGCCAGGATGATCCGTCCTTAATTCACCACAAACAACCGTAATTCAACTGAATCCTACGTAATCCACTCGGACCGTCTGGCATGGAGAACGCCCTCTTTTTTTGTACAATCTCCTACCCATACAGACGCCGGCGGCTTTTCTCGCAATGGGGCTAGTCTTCAAACAACGCCAGGCCACAGGGTGACGGTTTCTCAGATCAGAATGTTGAAGAAATACAAGGAACAAGTTATTGGCGTGCCATGGTTACCGGTAGCCTCCATGGTCACTGAGTACAATAATGCGATGTGCTATGTGCGTGTGCGTCCGCCGACGCAAAATCTCGCGTATTAGCTCTGCGCGGCTTTGTCGACCCGCAGTGACGCAAAGGTTTGGTCTGCCGCCTCGCAAGCCGTCGACTGCCCCCACCACCGGCTCGGCAGTCACATCGCGCACCCCTGGGGACCAGTACATCAGTCTGCGATGCTCCGAGACCTAGGCGACGCACCGCACTGGACTTAGACTCGGACTTGACAGAACGTTAGAGTAGGCAGAAAAAACGCCGCGTCCTTGTCTTGAGACGCTCAGCCTCGTGAGCTTGTAAACAACCATGTACTGTTATTTTGTGTTTAGCTTTGCCGTGTCTCGCTTCAACCGCAATACCACATTCCTCTCCCTGTTCGTGGGTTTTTGTTTTGTAACGCGTGTCTGCTGTTTCCCATTGTCTTTGATCTTGTGTTTTCGGTTGCAAAGTGTTTTTGCGAATGTTCACGATGATCTCTGCTTTTGACTAGCGCAACGAACAACAGCAATGTCCATCAAAGCCTGAGTCGCTCTGGGACGTTAAACCACATATACCAACCGAAGCATCCAACATCCGTAGTTAGACAGGGATTCTAATCTTCCTTGTTATTTCTAGAGCAAGTTGAAGAAGAGGGCTCCATTCGTACAGCTTTAATCCACTCCCACAGCCGCCAGTCTGAGTCGGACAGCAGGTCGTGTTCGTAAAAGAGCGCCTTTTTGACACGCTGGCTCATGATTGAATGTTTCGTTTGAAAAAGGCACCACTTAGACGTGAAGAACCATGTTGTGGTGTCATTTGCTTCTTAACGCCTGTGTTGCACGGTAGTTTTTATGCAGCCCATGCAACCTTATAGGCTAAACCAGCGTTGAAAAGTTTGTTACTTTCATCTAACATCATCATCTTCGCTAGAGAGAAAAAGAACGACAACGAAATTGCGAGGATAGGGACCTTAATGTTTTGCTAAGTAAAGAGTCAGCATGCCTTGATCGCATCCTAGACCGTGTGTTGTTCTCTACTGGTTGTGTCTCAAAACAACACTGCTGTAAACAAACTTTCAAGTGCCTGCATTCTCGGAAGTGCAGCCAGAATTTTGCTGTTTACGTGAAAGTTATGCGCAGAAAGACAGTGTTATGAATATCCGTAAAGTAGTACTTTAGTCTACTCTAGTTCGTCCGATGCTACCGGAAACATGATTTTGGAGCGAAAACTGACAATCATAGAGGGAAACAGACGGATGAGGCGGTGATATGTTTAGTGCAGACAAAAATACCTCATCTCTCTGTCCATGCCATCGTGTCGTGCCTGCCTTACATTTCAAGGAATTTCGATAACTTTTTTGTAATCAGGACAGTATGTCACCTTCCAGCATACGTCTGAAAAAGCAAACGGTCCACGTCACGGTGGATAGGGAGGCGAATTATAAAAGTAGTCTATAGACAGTCTAGAGACTTCCTATTGACTCTATTGACTTCCTACAGATATTGCGTTTCGTCTATTCATAGTCCATGGACTGTGATAGGCAAAAGTCTACTAAAAGTGTATGGCCATAAATCTATAGATTGCGTATAGACTGTCTATGGCATTTGTATTGCCTATAGACTGTTCTCTAGGATTTGTCTATAGAGAGTCAATAGACTTTATAACAGAAGTCTATAGACTCTCTATAGACTGTCTAAAACTTTTGTACGAAAATTAAGAGCGCTCACCCTCTAGCTCGGCGATGGCGTTCCTCCTGAGCAGCGTCCACACGTTGCTGGTGTTTTCGGTGAGGCCCGCGGCGACAGTGCGAGGCCATCGGTGGCACGCGTACTCGTAGAAGTGGCCGCATGGCTCGGCCGAACGGTTCAGCGTCGATTCGAGCAGGCGCGCTGCCGGCGAGACAGGCAATGGCATGGTGTGCCGGCAGGAAAGGGAGACGGGAAATGTCAGTACATGTCAGGGAGACAGGAGTGAGATACTAGGGTATGCTGGGTACAGAGGAAGGGCTGGAAAGTCTGAGCATGCCAGCGAGAAAGGGACACAGGGTAATGGCAGGGCATGACGTGAAGGCCGAGAATTTCTGAGCATGTCGGCGGGGCAGAGAGACAGGAAATGTCAGTGCATGCCAGCGAAGCAGGCGTACAGGAAATGTCAGGGTACGCCACGGAAGCAGATAATGCCAGCCTATATAGCGAAA
Source organism: Amblyomma mixtum (assembly GCF_055824585.1). NCBI lineage: Eukaryota > Metazoa > Arthropoda > Arachnida > Ixodida > Ixodidae > Amblyomma > Amblyomma mixtum. Next base: position 229,309,556 of record NC_143013.1, read on the forward strand.
AAGTAAGTAGGTGAATGTATGCTAGGGAGAAAGGGAGGCAGGCAGTACGTGCCAAGGCAGGAAGCATGGGCACTCATTTATACAACCTATAGCCAGCAATTCTGGACGAAAGCATTTTTAGCGGGAAACCTTTGATGAACTCAATTTTTTTTCACATCAGGAAAGAGTTCACTATAGCAATCAATGTATCCGCAGATCACACGACGGCAGTATTGAACTTTTTTTTCTATTAACATTTTTGCTATCGTCTGAAACGTTCCCCATTGGTCTTCTATGGGAGTCATGGCGTTCGATGCAATCGTTGGAAACACTTTAAAAGAAAGATTTTGCTACATATCTGAAGAAGGGATCATTTCCTTCAATATTTCCGTAAAAGTATCTTACAATTTTCCAATTTTCAAAACTTTTGTCCGAAATTGTTGGACATGTTATTGCTACCGGCAGCGACGTACAGCTAGCGGAAACTGTCCCCTAGCAACGTCGCGCCTGACTAGTGTCGCGCCTAACTGCAACTGCATTCCGTTAACTCTCGAGGCATGTTCTAGTGAAGTCGAGGCTATACTACCGACGATGCAGAATGATCAGACAGAGAAGACGAACTGGCGTCGCTATGCTTGGTATTGCTTGCAGACATGGTCTCCTACTCCACCGAGCTTCCTTTCTCGGTGTTAATAAACAAGAGGCACAATGAAGGGCGCCTAGCCGTTACGCGAGGACAGAAGCTTGCAAGCTGCGCCTGTTGCTTTGCAGGCATATTAGCAGCATGGTGAATGAGTGATGCGCGTTTTATTGCTCCTGCAAAAAGCTACGCGAATCAGGTATACAGGGTGTTTCGCCTAAGATTGTCAGCAATTTTTAAACACAGCCTTTGAGTTAGAAGAGCACTTTTTTGGGCATAGTATTATCTGCGGTGTAGTGCATCAGCTAAGATGCACTATAGCACCAGGTGAGACGCGTTACAGCATCAGCTAAGACGGGCTAACTAGCAGGCTGGTTAACTAACATTGATAGTAAACGTTATAATTAATATTGTTAAGCTGATTATCTATTGACAGGCGTGTGGCCTGCAGTAAATAATATCCATATCTATTTTTGGAATTCCGAAAGTGCGAATACCCTCGCTGCATTGGCTCAACAAACTTTGGCAATTTCTCGCGCCATTCGAAAATCGCGAGCCTGTGGAGAGCGAACAGCGACGTCCAACGAATCGCGTCGCTCCGTATCGCACACACCATGAGTCTCGCCACCAGAGCGGTGCGCGTCGCTTCTGAAGAGAGAGTTTGTACAGGAAGAAGTTGCAGGTGTTCGGAAGCAGTACTACGATGCTCCGGGAATCGATAATCTCGACATGCTATGAATGCGTGTGTGATATACAATTCATATCAGGCTAAAAACTATTAATTACTCTCTCCATCGTGCTTTTAGGGTCAATAAAAATGCTGCATATCAAATCCGCCATTGCCCATTTTTTTTTTAAATGCAATACCATCTTCCGAGTGAAATCCCAGCACTTTAAGCAAGTGTTTACAATTAGTCTACACTCTCCTCCTCTGAAAGAGTGCATAGTAGAACCATTAGAAGGGGCCCTGCCCGCTCCTCCACCTCTGTCTCCCTCAAAGTAGAGCAAAAGGGAAGCACTGCACGAACACTATAGCGGGTGCCATAGGCGTGGGTGAGAGCGTCGTCTCAAAAGTCCAATCAAAAGTTCTGGGCAAAAGGAAGACTGAGGAGGTCGCGCTGGCGCTGTGTTGCTTAATTATCAAACGAACAGTGTTTTTCTAGCTGATTGCACTACGTGGTGAACTTCTGATATTGTGGGCACCCGGCGACCCACCGGCAACTGCGCCACCTTGCGTTCAAGGCTGCGCGTTCTTGTCTAACATCACGTGACATTTTTAGGTAACATGCATTCATGCAGTGCTAGTGAAAACCAACTGAATTTGGGCTCGGCCCTAATCATTCATTGTCGCCCAGTACGCAAAATATGCAGATGTCCATGCAGTTCAAGCCATGCTTGTACCGAACTATGGCCGATAGCGGTAAAATGGAGCAGGTGACGCAGGTGTTAGGGCGTCTCACTGACAGTTGTCCCCATTGGAAACAAAGCAACGTTGAATTGAATAATATTTCTTTTTTTATTACTATAACTACGAGAAATATCAATGCAGTCAGTGGGTTTGGAACGAAGTGCCGGGCCTGCAAAGCCGCGTACCGTGCTCGACGCAGACCTCCTTGGTGCAGACGTCGAACTCCATGCCGAAGACGTGGCGTCGGCCGGGCAGGTTGTAGGTCTGCGCGAAGTAGGCCAGGTACGTGGCGCTGATCATCAGCAGGAAGAGACCGAAGCACAGGCCCGTCAGGAGGAGCTGCTCCAGCGGGCTACGGTCATCCCACAGCGAGTCGCTGAAGTCCATGCTGCGCGCAATAGCCTTAATAAATCGTCTGCCTTAGGCCCAGGCTACGGTGAGAGGAGCTTCCAAAGCGAGGCCAGCGGAGGGCTCTTGCTTGCAGAGTGCGTACTCGATGGGCTAATGACAGATTGGAGGAATATGGCAATGCAGAATAACGAGTTTGACACCAACCGAGCATCACGTGCCAAACCACGGCAAGACACTTTGCTTCGCAGAAGACAGGCATTGGGGATGTATCGCACCCAACAGCACGGGTTCGTTGCAAGTCTGTCATAGCGCAAAGTCGAATACCATGACCGCTAGTGTCAGTGTACGCACCCGCAAAAACAAACAACGGATGTAGATCCCAAGTTGAATACCACACTGAATTTCAACTGCCTGCTGGGAGTCATTTCTGAACATAAACTCCATGGCCATCTTTTAATTTTCTATGCCTGTTGAAGCGTATGAATAAAGCCCTCAGTTGAGACTCGTCTATGTTTTTTTTTTTCGAACCAGATAGGAGTAAAAGACTGCTGAAAGTCTGCGTATCACTTTTCCTGCCTTTGCTTAGACGCCTAACACAAGGGACGTCAAGGTTTCGAACACTGCTCGACCTCCGGCGTAGCACGTATGGCGACGACGCGGCGCCTGCCTTGCCTTGGGTACAGCGCGGAGAAAGTGGTGTGGAAGTCTCCGCCGGACTTTCTGCGGGGCTTCGTCCGGGGCTTCATGATGGTCGACATTGACTCCAGGCGGCGCCCGTAGCCGGCCAGGGACGACGTCAGCTTGTGGCCCCACGACCGGCTCTCTGCGCAGGGAGCGAACGGGGGAAAATGTCATAGTGCCTGCTGGCAGAATTGAGCCTCTTGAAGTGAAATGTAGCTAGATGTGGCCTATACGGTCGAGTAGTTATCCCATTAAAGACTGATCAGGTCTCGTTATTTCGATGAGCTTATCTCCTGTAGTCATTACAGGATTAGTAAGTAGATCAAGTCTCATATGATCGATAAAGCAACCTTTATGAAGAACGATACAGGCGCGTTGAGTTCAAGAGCCCTGTTGTAGATTACAAAGCAAAGCAGTGTTCCCGCAGTGAGTCCGTTGATCGCCCAACACTATAGGTTTCTGGGAGCTATAGACCTGTTATGTTCGGTGTGAAAGATGGTGGCGCAACCATGCTTTATGCACTAAGGTGGAGAACCGCGAACCAGTCCTTGTAGAGGCACACTGTTGAAAGAATGACAGTTCTGGGCCATTTTTAATGGCCGCCCAACTTCCACGATGGGGAAAATAAGTGTGTTTAGCTAAGACAAACCACACAGACCTTCGACGAAGAAAGTGTAACAGGTTCGGCCTGATGAAAGTGTACGAAAGAAAGTAGGAAAAAAACGAAAAAGGAAGGAAGGGAGAAAGGAAGGAAGGAAAGATGGATGGAAGGAAGGAAGGAAGGAAGGAAGGAAGAAAGGAAGGAAGGAAGGAAGGAAGGAAAGAAGGAAGGAAGGAAGGAAGGTAGGAAGGAAGGAAGGGAAAAGGAAGGGTTAAGAAAGGAAGTGTTCATGTAAAATGTGCACAACAGAGGACGCAACGGCGCGCAGATGGGCAGTGATTCAAGGGCAATGCCTTTGCCGTTAGAGGGCTGTGACTTACAGATTACTCGCGGAGCACACGAAGTCATGCTATCGGCGCGAACATTTAACGGAGCTGTAGACAGAGCGAATAAGAGCAAACGCAGCAGCTACTCCTCAGGCTGTGAATATTAATGCGCAAGTAATGCGTCATGCACTTACGGGGCTGGCGGGGCATCTTGAGCGCTGTGCCAGACATGGGCGAGTAGAACACGTCCGCCGTCTTTCACGATCCTTCTTCTTCGGCTTCTCGTGTCACGGGATCTCAGCAGCGCGCGTGCAATGCCAACTTTGTTTTCCTTTAGTTATTCTAGCGTTATTCATCCATGGCCATCTCATATCCTCTCATGTAGCGGGACGATGTCCGCAGGACGGTGCACAAAGACAGGATCGCAAGGAATCATTTTGCACCATGGCAGTTCGCCCATGCACACAATAGCTTCTGTGCTCTTATGCTACACATGCGTTGAACATAATAATCTCCCGAGATATTGCCGTTCTGACCTACTCTCGAGCAATTATGTCCTCTTCCTTACAGGGAAAAAAGATCAAGAGCATCAAGGGCTTCTAAAGAACTGGAAAAGTTCTTCGTGCCTGCGGGAGCGGCCCTCGCAACGATCGCATAAAATCAATGGGGAGAAGAGCGTTTTCTGAAATTTTTTACAATATTGACAAAGTGCGCCGGATAATGCGAGACAAAAAAGTCGGATGGTATGGCGGTTGTCTCTAGAAAACTCAGTGATGAAAAATATTTTGTGTACGGTGGTTAATTTTTGTTCCCCGTAGATTGTGTGGTGCCCCTGTATGTCGCATCGGTACGAGGTGGTCGCCTGATTGCAACTACGAAAGTAATACAGGTAAGGCGGTGATAGAGAAGATTGGCGAATGTGTTCCTGTATAGTCACGTGATTCGGGTTAACAAGCCCTTGTTGGCTGTGATGTGGGCTCAGTCGTGAGCCTCTGGGTGTGAGGAAGGGCATATGATGGTCGTCTGTTCTTGGCCCTAAAGTACACGAATAATGAGAGTTTTCTTTAGAGACAGCTGTACAGGCACTTGCTGCGTGATAAACCGCATCGGTTTTGTTATCATCATCATCTATCCTACCACATCCACTGCAGGAAAAGGGCCTCTCCCATATACCTCCAATAAACCCTATCCTGCGTCTAGTGCGGCCACTCTGCACAAGACAAGTTTCTAATCTCCTTGCGTCCATCTGACTCTCTACCAGCCCCTACTGCATTTGCCTTCCCTTGGAATTCTATGCGTTGCCCTTAATGACCATAGGTCCCCTGTACTGCTCGATTACACGCCCGCGCAGGTCATGGCCATTTTTCTTGGCCTTAGCTATACGCCCCGCGCATCGCTTATAGAGGCGCCACTGAAAGCTTCCTAGCGGCGGCGCCCGGTGAAAACAGAGTTGGGTCGCTCTCCCGCCGCGTCCGCGCACATGCTGACGATGATGATGATCATCATCGCGGCGTTTACACTTTTTCAAAAAGAGGTCGAAGGGCGCCGCCATATTGGGCTGTGCTCGTAGTACAGGAAAAAGTGGTGGATTAAGCCTCATATGCTCCCCACAGTCCAAAAAACTGGTTGTTCCAATGATTGTGAAACGATTTATACGGCATCGCATCATATCGTACAGCCACACTCTCAAGTTCATCAGCTGGCCAACTGCGGTGTTATCAAGCCCCTTCCAAGCGGACTTCAAGGAGTTCTTTCAATCACTGATATCTTCCTTGTCACTTATAAGCCGTTCCTAAACGAGGATATTTCATCATTCGATGTTCTGGCGCTTCCTTTATTCCCTCAAAAGCACGGATGCTAAATTCAGTATAGTTTGCGTTGATATGCATGCCTTATACGTGCTTCTACACCGGCGCTTTAGCTCTCGCAGTGTTTCCGCCATGCAGCGACCGATTCTCCCCTGGCTGGCCGCGTGCGCAAGCTTCCAGGAAAAAGAAGAGCAGGAGGAAGCAGCTGCGCCATGTTTACTGTGGAGAAGAAGAAGAAGCGCTGCAATCCCCCCGCGTGCTTATGTGCCATTTTCATGTGGAGAAGAAGAAGAAGAAGAATCTCAGTGAGCCCCTGTCGTTGCGTTGTCCATTCTGTCAGCCTATACTCTACCACTACTCCTTTTCCTCCTCTATAAACGCTCCTCTTTCCAGCAGTTCACCACCGCCTGTGTCTCGGCCCCTTCCCCATAGTGGGTATGTGCCATTTTATTTGAGGTCAACGAACCAACCAACCATCTCTGTGAGCACTCTCTCTGCATTTCATTGTTCTGCTTACCACTGATTGTTACACCGCGATAATTGGCCCCTGTGACAATATGCAATCACTTGCTCGTACGCAGCTCGGCGTCACGAAACTGAACTGCTTATTTAAAACCTGAGTACTGCATTCGTTTGCAGTCGCGGCTGCAGTTCAGTGCTCCTTCAGTTCTGTACCACTGAGACTTTGAAAGAGGAATGACACTACACGATTGTTCAGGACACATAACGTTTCGTGTTTTATGGTCATGTCTTGACTGCACCCTCTCTGAGTTGGCAGTGTTTAGACTCAGCAGTGAGAATGTATGATGCGAGTTAATGCGTAGTCGACGCCGGAAGAAACAAAATTGCTTTCTCAAGATAGCAAAAATAGTGACCTACGCAAATATCCTGCGCTGCTCCCGTAATCGTAGTATTCTGGGGTCACTGCGTAGGATAGTATTGCGAGTAAAGTTAGAATACTTCATAATGCCGGTGGCTCAGTGGTTATGGCGCTAGGCTGCTAACCAGAAAGACGCGGGATCGAACCCAGCCGCGGCGGTCGAATTTCGATGGAGGTGAAATTCTAGAGGCCCGTGTATTGCGCTATGCCACTGTCAGTGGTCCCAGGTGGTCGAAATTTCCGGAGCCCTCCACTACGGCGTCCCTCATAGCCTGAGTCGCTTTGGGACGTTAAACCCCCATAAACCTAAACAAATTTCATAATTCAGCGCGTTATATTTGCTATTTAGGATACATTTTAACGCGATAGCGTTAGGGAGCTCGTATCGCAGAAACTCCTGCGTCGTCGTTGGCGTCGTTGACCGCGAGCGAAGAATCCTCTAAAAATACCAAGAGAAGCAACCTAGCAGGTAGATGGGCCATCTAGGTCACCTTATATTGTCGCGTTATCACAACCTGCACAGCAGACTGTGATCAAACTGCCCACTGCGGCAGGTGGCAGTTAAATTAATGACTGGTCGAGAGAGGTTGCACAGGTCCGACAGGTGGCAGCACCTGCCGTCGCAGGGCAGTGGGTCGTCGCTCAACCGCTGCATAACTGCTCCAGGAGGGTTGTGACCACTCCCAAGGATCTATGAATATTAAGTAGAGAATGCTAAATTCTGCATATGTGGGCAATGGCACATTAGCTATCACGCCACACCATCAAGGCGTAGCTTAAGTGTCCCCCCCCCCCCCCCCCCCCAATTTTCTTTACCATATATATCGAAAGATGCATATTACTTCGAGAAAACTGGGCTGAAACAGTTTTCCTTTTGCACTTTGTGAAACAGCGTCCAAAAAGAATTCCTCTACGCTTCACGAAACACCTGGTGGCGCGATGTCGTCACCTAAGCCGTAAGTATGGTTTTTTATTGCCTACCGGTCCTGCTTGAACTCGCTATTCTCGGTCTTGCAAATCCTTGCCGCCGAAGTGCAGCTACATAATTGGGGTGAGCAAACTGAGAGGCAAATTTGCAAGGCTGGTCGCGTGTTATAGCCGTTCTTGATTGGCTGGTACCTCTGCTATCGTGTACCATGGGTATCCTTACGTACAGCCGGCCAAATCTTTAGCTGGCGTGCGTTATGGCCGCTTTTTCTGCGCTCCTGCTCTTTACGACGAAGCAAACTTTCGGAAATCTCCTTATTAAGCACGGGCTTAGTGAGCCTGTGCTTAGAGTTGATATTTTCGCAAGTTTGCTCCGTCACAAGGGCCAGGAGCAGGGAAAACGCGGCCATCGCGCACGCCAGCTAAAGATTTGGCCGGCTGTACGGAACTACGAGTCAAATGTTTTAAAGGATGCCAGCAAGATGGAATAGATTTGTAATAATGAAGTAGTTAACTACTTAATGGCATCCACCCAAGCGTAGCCACACGGCTACAAAGAAAAGCTATACAGCTTCCACAGAAACTTCGTAGATGAAGAAAAATTAGTCCTAGTCTGGGATTCGAACCCGGGACCACCGCTTCACGGAGCAGTTTCTCCACCCAATGAGCTAGCCGGACCGCTTTCCTATGGAAGGGGAGAGCAAATTGATCAATAAATCGAAGTGTGAACATTGTTGGTCAAATGTTTCAGGGGATTCTCCCAAGGTGGAGTAGATTTGTAATAACGGTGTAATTACTCATTTTCATATCTACCCAAGGGCGACTGCTCCGGTGAAGCGGGGGTCCCGGGTTCGAAACCCCTAACCAGGACGGATTTTCCTTTAACTGCGAAGTTTCTGTGGAACCTACACAACTTTCCTTTGCAGTCGTACGGCTACGCTTGGGTGGACGCTAATGAGTAATCGCTCCCTTATTACGAAATACGGGTGTGATACGGTAACCTAAAGCCCCACTTCAATGACAAGTAATTGTTCTATGCCATGGTGCTATCTATTTCTCATCAGCATGAAACATGACTATTTCGTTCGCCTTTTCTTGACTACCTCTCATGAGATGGTCGCCACAAAATGACCTTTAAGAAAATAAGTGGAATTCAATAAACTAAACAGTTTAACTCTAAGCCCGCGTAATCTGGGGCTCGCACTGATGTCCATTACTCGAAGAAAAAAAAAGAATTAGGCTGTTGTTTATGCATCTTCATGGGGTCCTGAATCGCAAGCACGAAAGCAGAGCGTGACCCCGTGTGCAACGCACGACTTGAAATAGCTACAGTTAGAGTAGACTTCGGACTTCCAAACAACCCATATCCGACATGTAAAGTGTCTGCTTCTATTATGTACCCCAGCCCCGGTTCCTTTCAAGCCTGAACTCCACAGACGTGCAGCCAAACCCAGGGACCTAAGTGGGCCACGGGGCCAGACACTGCGCAGCTGCAGCTCTCAGAGGGAGAAAATTCTCTTCCAGTTACAGCTGCAACAAGCAACACGTTACCGCGATCCTTTCGGTGTTGCACATGAAACCGTCGATGTAACCTTTCGTCACCGAAGCCCACATATTATCATCAGCCTGACTACTCCCACTGCAGGGCAAATGCCTCTGCCATGTCTCTCCAATTAACCCTGTTTTTTGCCAGTTGCGGCCACTGTATCCTCGCAAACTTCTTAATCTCATCCGCCCACCTAACTTTCTGGCGCCCCCTATTACGTTTGCCTTCTCTTGGAATCCACACCGTTACCCTTAAGGACCAGCGGTTGTCTTGCCTTTGCATTACATGCCCTGCCCAAGCCCATTTCTTCCTCTTGATTTCGACAATAGGATGCCATTAACCCGTGTTTCTTCCCTCACCCACTCCGCCCGCTTTCGATCCTTTAACGTTACACCTATCAATATTCTTTCCATAGCTCGCTGCGTTGTCCTTAACTTAAGCTGAACCCTCTTTGTTAGCCTCCACGTTTCTGCCCCATAGGTGAGTACCGGCAAGTTACAGCTGTTGTAGACTTTTCTCTTGATATACGGAACACACACATACATTGATATCCACATATTGATTTCCACATATTGATATACGGAACATTGGATGAATGTCCCTTGCAGTGTATAGGTACTTAAAAAAGTCGCAGTCTCTCTAGATTTTGTTTATAGCGTTTTTGGCCTATTTAAAGTTTATTATTTTGTTACTCCATACGTGGTGCAGCCTGATCGTAGCTATATTTTGTCTTATCTTTCTTTGTTTGTAACACAGCTTTGCTGTATTTGCATTAGTTATTCTTAGTGCCCCTGCTTTGATCCTTATTATTTGCCGGAGTTTTTTTTATCGGCTTTCCGACTGAATGCTCCTATTACTTTTCTGTCGTTATCTTCCTGCCCCGCCCACCTACAACAATCCTAAACAGGACAAGCAGAATGTGCAAGCAAAAAACTACAGAGAATGTTTACTACATTCGAATTGGAGCCAAAGCACGGATTTGTGCTACGTAGAAGACGACGGTGAGCAGGCAGTGCAGCGGGGCGGAGCACATGGAAGCTGATGAAGACTACGCTCTCCAATGCACAGCGTGAGAGTGTGGTGCAGTTTAGCACGAGGCGTGTTGGCTGCGGCGATAGCCTAAAGCAGACTGCAGACGACGGTGATGCAGACTGTAGACTGCGCGGTCTGTCCGAGATTACTTCAAAGAAAACATATTTAAGCTACGTAAAGCCTAGGAGGTATGTTTTGGAGATGAAGTGGTCGAGTTGATGGGAGAGTTGTGTTCCCTGAAACAGTTTTAAGCATGAAATGCTTTTAGCCTCCGTTGTCGGCAGTGTGGTGACGTCACGCCGAGACCGAGATCCACTCATCCGGGCATTGAAATCCACTCATCCGGGCATTGAAATCCACTCATCCGGGCACTGAATTCCAGTCATCCGGGCACTGAATTCCAGTCATCCGGGCACTGAATTCCAGTCATCCGGGCTCTGAAACGAGAACATCCGGGCACCGTACGAGACTTAACGAGAATTAACGAGACTCTGTAAGCCCTCCTACGCGACCGGCATGCAAGCGCCGGTTGGTCTCCAAACGAGACAAAAAATAACTGCTGCCAGTGCCTTCTCAATGTTTATCAAGATATCAGTGGAGCTGTGGGTTTGGTAATGCACGGAATTATAATTTCCGATTTCTAATAACGCGTGCAAAAAGCACATAAATGCCACGTTACACTTCGTTGACATACGTGATCTCTTAGGGGCTTCGCGCATCGAAGCAAAGCCGCGCAGGCGCACAGGGGCCCGGGGGAGAAGCGCTGCGTTCAAAGGGCAAGGCATCGCGCCGAACGGGTGGTGGCGTTCCTCCCTTCCTTTACGGTGCGGTTCGGGTGTCCACCGAGATGGCAGAGAATTACTGCGCCATTTCCTTTCCTCAAAAAACCTTGCGTTCAAATGGCAAGGCATCGCGCTGAACGGGTGGTGGCGTTCCTCCCTTCCTGTACGGTGCTGTTCGGGTGTCTACCGAGATGACATTAGGCCCGTAAACATTTCATGCTTACTGTACTCTCGTTTACGGGAGAGGCAGAGATTTTTTTATTTACTCACGTGAGTGACACACATGTCCGCTCTTGATGTTTGAGCGTGCAGCGCAGAACATATGTTTGTGACCTGTTGTAATCTGTCAAAACAGGCATTAAAGACAAAAAGCGGCGATAGCCTAGTGGTCTCGCTGAGCATCCCTTAGAGAAGATCTGTTCGCGCAACCGCGGGTTCGACTCCCTGTCGTGAATATTGATTTAATTTCTTTTTCATGGTTTGACCTCCAACTGAGCTGAAGGTCTAATTTACTCGGTCGGCGATTGAAGCCCGATGTTCCGTAGTGAGGCTTTCGCTTCAATAAATAATATAAAATGCACAGTACAGCACCCCATTTCTGGGTTGTGCGCCTTTCCGTCGCGAGCATTGCACATTCAAGCGTGTCATTATTTCCGTCAGGTTAGAGTGCTGCTTTCGGTTGAATAGCGATTGTTTCCTTTTCTTTACTTGACAGGCCCTCGCCAAAGAAGAAGGAAGAGTAAGTCAACCAATGGCTTCCCATTGAGACACTTTTCACGCTTCATATTACTTACCCAGAATTTTCGAAAAAAATTGGCAGTGGTTTAGCTGTGGTTAAACCTGGAGGATTGCGAAAGCAACTAGGAGAGAGAGGCCATGGAGAGCGTGCGGCAGCCGCGGCGGCCCCGGCATGCTAGCTATACGCCGATACTGCGCATGTGCAACTGGCGAGCGCGGCGGCGACACCTCTGAGTCACCCGCGCAGCGATGGTGGCGGGGCGCCAGCAGTGCGCCGTGTGACGTCACTTCTCCTCGCGCATGCGGAGTATGGCCTTGCCTCGGCTCCGCGAAATGGCTCGGCGACTAGCGCAGTGTTGATTTCGCAACAAAAAGCAAACACACCGCTACGTAGTCATGCGGTCCACTTGAATACGATTAGGAGGGTGCATTTCGCATGCGTTCTCAGGCAAATAAATAAAAAAAAACAATTAAAGTCGCATACATGCGCTTTCAGCCAGTTGATAATCTTTCGTTCATAAAAAAAATGGCATGTATTCACTGTTTCGCTAGGCACGTAATATAAAAAAAATGTAGAGAAAACAGTAAATACATTTCTCGTCCTATGAGTTATACAGTTATACAGTCGTTATACAGTCGTGAGGCCAATATTTAGAGTTGCCAGGTGGTTTATCCAGAATAAGCAGCGGGGTTGCCTTTCGTGCGCAAACTACTGAGCAGCATCGCTGCCCGTGCCCTGTTTTCAGCCTCCGCAACCAAAGCTGGAACATTAATAAGGAAGAGAAGAAAGTAACAGAAAGCACAGTATGTGTTTTATCTCCATTAACGAGTTGGCCGTCTTACGTAGCCTTTTATTCCAATCGCTTATAATCGCCTACTCACACTTCCTGTTGACTTGTTACTGGATTTAATTGAAAGTATACCTGGTATTTCAGCGAACATTTTCAAAAATTTTTGGAAGTAGGCTTTTTGGGGTTAAAATATGGGTTCTGCGACATAGTATTACCAGTGCTGGCGGACACCAGAAAACCGGTGAATCGTCTTAGGTAGTAAGTTAGTTACCTAATTTTTAATAAGTAACTTTCTAACTAGTACAATTAGGCGCCTAGTTGTAATTAGAGATTTGTAGCCGGTCTCTAGGAATAGCCATATCAGTTTTTAGAATTTCGAAAACGCAATTACACTCGCCGCAGTGGCTCGACAAAGTTTGGCTGCATCGTGCGAAATACATGCGCTTTTGAAAGTATGTAGGAAAGAGCAACCCCTGCAGTGCGTGTAAGTAGTCGAAAAAGCCAAATTTTGTCGAACCACAGCGCCAAGGGTAATCGCGTTTTTGAAATTCTAAAAACTGATATGGCTATTAATAACGACCTGCTACAGATCTCTAATTGCAACCAGGCGCCTAACTCTAATAGTTAAAAACTTGTTAGAAATTTCTTAACCAGCTTACTAGCTAAGATTACTCCCCGGTTTCCAGGTGCCAGCCAGGCCTGGCATACCACGCCTCAAAAGCCATAATTTTACCCTAAAAAGCCTATTTATGAATTTTTTTTTTAAAGCGTTTGCTGAAACACCTGGTATATTGCTCTTCATGGAAAATTTTTTTCGGAAAAACTTCATGGCTATTTTCATTTCTTTTTCAGTAAAGCGAAGCTTATCGAAAAGGCCGAGAAGGTGTAAGTACTCGTATTTCATGAATATACAAACGCGCGCTATAACGGGGCATACATAGGCACAGCCTTCGTCAAAAGTACGCAGGCCAGTGGATTTCCCATTGAACGTGTAGTGAAACACGTACGGTGCCCCAGGCGTTCTGCATTCTAGAATCATGCGCATAGCCCTCCTCCTTAACCTTTATTTATTTATTTGAATTTCCTGCAGCGTCGTGAGAGCATAATTGCAGGGGGGATACATACTACATACATGCCAAACAAACAACATGGGCTACCCAGTCAGTGATACATAGCAATGAAGAAAAAAATAGAAAGAAAGTAGTGGCATCAACTGTGTGTACACATGTCAGGTTTACTAGGGGCACCAGTGCAAAACAGAGAAAAGGCGATAAAGTATGAGTGAGCATTCACGCACGCCTCAGGCTCGACAACAGTGCACGAAAAGCATTCTTAGATCAACATTCAACAACAGCATGAGGCAGCCTATTCCATTTATTGATGGTATGCGGAAAGAAAGAGTGCTTGAAAGCATCAGTACGACATTGCATCTCGCGTATTTTCCATTCATGATCGCACCGTTTCGATGTAAAATAGGGTGGCAGCAAAGATGTTCTGGGGTTTATGGCAGTTTTATTAAAATAAATGCGGCAGAGAAATTATAGTTTAATCTGTAGTCGGCGCTCCTTAAGGGAGTTCCACTCCAAATCCTGCTTAATGCTGCTATTACGATTAATGCTGCTATTACAAACATCCGACCCTCCGACCTATCTAGCTTCACGGGTGTAGTACGTATCCCACTAAGTCCCTTAATCACCCATTTTATGGCCTGGTAGGCTCACATGAAGGGCGCAAATTTCGCGTCGTTGGCTGCCCTAAAGGTATTAACCATTTACTATTGTTAGTTCTTCTTCGTAATCCGCTTTTTTTTTTTGACGAAATATTTCTTGAGTGTTTCGAACCGAATTCAGCAGGCATTTTTTTTTATGCCTACGCGTATTTTCCTGCTGATTTCTGGCAAAAATTTCGGCACTGGTTCCAATGTGATTGCCGGTTTTGTTCACGGCGTCAATTTCGTCGCACTTTCGTGACGAAGTTCGAATAAACTTGCCTAAAGCTACAGCTGCAAAGCCAGAAGCGCGGCTGGATGTGCTTTGCGTGCTTTCAGAAACATATAACAAACAGAAAACTATGATGGGCACACGCAGTAATTCTCTATAGTTACCGACAATTAATGACAATTCAAGTGGAGCCGCTCCAGCGTTGACACACCAGTTTTGCAAGCGTACGCTACAAACCGCCAAACTCTCTTTCAAGCTGCAGTGACGACAGTTGTCTCCACAAGGCAAATAAAAACGCCTAGGTTATTGTACTATCCGTGCTTCAGAGCGCTGAACTAGCGTTCTTCTGCAGATACGGAACAAGAATGATTTATTTGTTTATTTCAAAAACCCTCATGACGCATTCGGGAGAAGAGTGGATAAAGAAGTGAAGCAAATAAAAGATAAAAAGTGGGAGTATAGCCAGGAATTGTAACAGTGCTCCCTATGCCGAAGATTACAAATTATAGCGGGTGCGCTTCCGCCTGGCGAAACTGGGAGAAAAAAAAAAGGAAATAAAAACTGACCAAACAAACAACAAGAAGACATCAAAAGAGAGCGCTCATGTGGCACTAAAAACCATGAGGAGCACAAGTCATGAATGGGCAAGAAAATTAGGCCCTTAACATTTTGTTAAAATGCTCGTAACCGTCGGTGAGTCTGCTGTCAAATGATTCCACTTGGATTGTGCAGTTGAAATTAAGCAATTTTGGCTAGCAGTAGCGCGACCATGTGGAACGCCCCAAACGGCAACTTCTTTTGAGGTGCGCCCTGTAGACAACCTTCTGGCTGTCCTGCGACGTGCGTTTGACTTTCACTCGTGCATTACGATGGTCTATGCCCTGCTCCACTGCATGCCAAATGGAAAGTCTCCTTCATATCCGCTGCGCAAACGTAGTCTCCTCTGTCCCTATACACATTGTAGCCACACTGGAGTGAGTGACAGTGAGAAAGTGAGTGAGCGTGGAACGATGGGCGAATTAATATATTGCCAGTGTTGGCGGACACCAGAAAACCGGTGAATTCTCTTAAGTATTAAGTTTGCTAATTAATATTTATTTATTAACTTTTCTAACTATTAGAGTTAGGCGCCTAGTTGCAGTTAGAGATTTGTAGCCGGTCGTCAATAATAGCCATATTAGATTTTAGAATTTCAATAACGCGATTATCCTTGGCGCTGTGGCTCGTCAAAATCTGGTTACATTGTGCCAAAATACAGGCACTTTCTAGAAGCATGCACTCAAAGTAACCTCTCCAGTGCATCTAACTAGTCAAAAAAGACAAATTTTGTCGAGCTACGGCGCCAAGGTTAATCGCGTTTTCGAAATTATAACAACTGATATGGCTATTACTAACGACCGGCTGCAAATATATAATATTTACTAATATTTACTGATATTACTAATATTTATACTAATACTAATATTTATTTATTAACTTTCTAACTACTAGAGTTAGGCGCCTGGTTGTAGTTAGAGATTTGTAGCCGGTCGTCAATAATAGCCATATTAGATTTTAGAATTTCAATAACGCGATTATCCTTGGCGCTGTGGGTCGATAAAATCTGGTTACACTGTGCCAAAATACAGGCACTTTCTAGAAGCATGCACTCAAAGTAACCTCTTCAGCGCATCTAACTAGTCAAAAAAGACAAATTTTGTCGAGCTACGGCGCCAAGGTTAATCGCGTTTTCGAAATTATAAAAACTGATATGGCTATTACTAACGACCGGCTGCTAATCTATAATCGCAACTAGGCGCCTAACTCTAAAAGGTAAACAGTTATTTATTGAGAATATCCGGCTTAGCTTAGTACTTAAGACGATTGGCCAGTTTCCTGGTGTCCGCCAGCACAGGTAATACTATGCCGCAAAAGCCGTATTTTTGCCCCAAAAAGCCTCTTTTTGAAAAATTTTTGTAGCTGTAGCTGTATAGCGAGAAGCTGTATAACAGTAGACAACACTCCCCGTGGCAGACGACTAAAACTCCAAGAACAAACTACGGATTAAAAATGATTGTCTTCCAGCTGCCTAAACACCTAAACAGGTTACATCATAAAAATATTGACATAATTAGTATACCGATCCGTGACCTTTGTAAACATTTCCTGTATTTCAAAAATCAGTCTGGTTTTATAATATTTTCATTTTTCCTTTTGATTCAATGTTTGTATCATAAGTTTGTTGTAGTATTTTTGTTATTGTGGTACTGTTGCACAATAAGCATTCTTTGTTCCCCTGATGCCTTTGTATATGTAGGGGCCGAGGGCTCGTCAAGCCTTGCTGGCTTTTTTCCGCGGCCCTTTTCATCGTTGTGATGAATAAATCTCTATTATTATTATTATTATTATTATTATTATTATTATTATTATTATTATTATTATTATTATTATTATTATTATTATTATTATTATTATTATTATTATTATTATTATTCGTAACAAGCGCATTGTTTGCCTGCTCCGTCTTCAAATAAAAATTCAGGGGAGCACTTTGTTGACCTAAAGTGCGGTGAGGCGAAAGCCTTTAGCGCGGTGCTGCTGCTTGTGTCACTGATGTGTGGTTAATATGCTAATTAAGTACACAATTGTTTGTGAATCTTGAATGCTGGAGACACTGGAGGGCGTTTGGGAGGCATCCGTCTGCTTTGACGCCTTTCTGCAAACACTCTCCAGCGTCCTAGACCAGGAGAACTCATACGCGCTGGCAGAAAGTAGCGTAGCCATTGGCACGCTCGGCTGTGGAACGGAAGCATCGTGCACAAATATTTCTTTTTCTGGTCTGACTAGAAAAAGCATGACACCTCTGCTGACAACCTTCTGCTGACAACCTTCTGTCGACAATGATGAGGCATTAAAGGCTTTCGCCTTAAAAGCATGTTTCTTTTCTCGTTCGGCTTTGTGCATGGTTGTCTACTTTTGTTGTGGTTTGAAGTAGCGTTGAGGAAATTTGCACTAGAGCTCTCGTAACCTGCGGCATTGTGTCGCGATGTATTGCACTGCAGCGCAAAGAAGGAGCCGGACACGTTCTTCAACACGTGCGTCACGATCATCGCCGTGCTGATCGTCATCACGCTCATCTGCATGGCCATCATCTTGCTCAAGTGCTTCTCGAGCAGAGACAGTAAGCGAGCCGGGGTCCCAACGGCCTCGTTCGGGGCGCATGCGCGCTTCGCTACTTTCTCACAGCGAGCCTAAAGAGATGAGAAAAAAAAGAAGTGAACAAATTCATGTATCCGGGGAATCGCCGGTCTTTGCTCAGTAGCAGTGATCATGCATGAGATTTGCCCTCTACAGAGTACTGAAATCGTTGCGAGAGAGAATGGAATAGACCCGTTTCTAAGTATGACTAGAAATGGATGTCTAAAACAGTGTTCAGCTGATGCTTTGTGAGGCTGTCCTTGCTTCTTTTTCAACCTTGGCATGAGTGAAACAACGCTGGATCAAAAAAAGGGAGGCAGAAATACAGAACACACGGGGAAATATCCGAGTGATTTTTCTGTGCTATAGCTTGAGAGGAAAACGTTATATACAAATAGTGCCCGTAGTACAAACGTTGGAAACAAGTAGTCTAATTTCTGCAAATAACCAGCACCCTGTGGTTTCCGCATTATGGCCTCCGTTGTCATTTCTCCATTAGCCTTTATACTATACTAACACTACTATACTACAATCAAGTAGACAGAAAAGTTTTCATAATTTTCGCATTCACACGAGCCAAAGGAACGACAGTGCCAGATGTATTAGCATAGCAACTTTTTTTTTTTAACGCCAGTCAACAACTTAGCCCGAATAGGATAGATCGCTTTTGAGAGCGGAACAATATGCCGCATGGCAGAGGGAAACTTCTATGGAGCGACCCAATGCTTGATCTTAGTGCACAGAAGCTTTGTCAGTGAAAATCTATTATCGGACGAATACTGGCAATCAGTGTGGTAAGTGTAACATATCTACTGCCAAGTCGCAGAGAGCGCCGAATAGATGTGCTTAAAACTTCAAAACGGCCCACTATACTCCCCGCGACGGTTCAGTGTTGATCCTGTCAGCGAAGACGATGTTCGCGAGATCGATCACCCGCTACAGCGGTCGCAATTTAACCCTTGCAGTAAGTAACTTATTATTTTCATTTGGGAGCAAAAAATTAAATTCTAACACTTGTAAGAAGAAAAAGCATTACTATCACACTTCCAGGGAATTATTTCTGAAATTGCGTTCGTGACCTCGCAGTGACTCAGAGCTTTAGGGCCTCAATGACACTTATGATGATTAATTTATACGGACATGAAGTCTGTAAAGAAATAAATTAGCACATTTTAGGTCCTCTCATGCTTGCAAATCAAGCAGGTAGAAACGCAGGCTCACCACAGCTCTCTTAAAAGCGAAGTGATGTAGCGTTAGCGGATTGGGCAAAGACAGAGTGACGAAGCAGCATGTTTATTCGGCATACTAGGTCGTGCCGAAGAGAGCGATCCATCTGCGCTAGGGGTTTTCATAAAAATAAGTGAGCGCAATGGTAGTGACGTCATTCCGCGGTGCAGTCAATCGATGACACTACACAGAGGCGTATGTCCTGAAAACAATGTTCCGCATTCATTTCGCATGCCTGGCTTCAGATCGCACCGCGTGACTTGGCGCGCAATGTTGAAACTATAAACTGCATCTTTTATTTGGGGCTCGAAGAGTAACCGCGAAACTCAGTTACGTGTCCATGTGTAGACATTACAGAAAGAACTGCCGAGGTGCCCTGCAAAAACGCGATCAAGGCGGAATGCTGGGCTAGTTGGTGTGTCATCGTTAATTAAGACTAGCGCATAAAACTAGGACAAAGACTTGGAAGGAGACAGGATGAGCGCTAGGGCTCGTCTTGTCTCCTTCTATGTGTTTGTCCTAGTTTTATGCACTAGTCTTTGAATTAGCAAAAACGCGAATTAAAGCACAAATTTCTTTACATAAACTCGTGCTGTCGAATTTATCCATAGTCCCTCACTATATCATGTTCCCCACCGCCGATTTGTAGCTGTAGCACGTCAAATGTGCACCTTTTCTTGATATACCGGACGGATTGATCTCCTGTTAAAGGCACACCAAGTCGTAAGAATCGTTCAGTAGTTAGGAAACAAAATATCGCGGCGTTCAAGGCAAGAGCTTGCTGTCGAACTGTGAACAGAGAACGGCAGAAGTGGATATATGCTTCCATTCCCTTTGTTCCACTTCCTCACATACATTTCTCTACCACAGTCTGCCCTCGCCCAGAGGCCCCGTACAACCCGTACACCAACACGGCGCTCTCCTGCAACTCCCAAGAGTGCCGTAATTACGGTGAGACATTCAGCTGCGACACCCGTATTGCAATCGTCGTAGCTTTCGCGCAAGCGTCCTGGCAGTTGTTGACGGTGTGCACTGGCTTTGGACAAGGTCACCTAGACTAGGGAGTAGTCCCCCACACTGCCTCCCTTAATCATTTTATTGGTCCTCTCAAAAAATTTAAAAAACAGCATAAAAGAAAGAGAGAGAGGGAGCCCGGACCTGGAACGCTTTGCCGGGCTTAAAGCCAAGTCAAGATGAATGAAAAGGAGCTAAACATTGAAATTAAAAAAAAAACAACACATTAAAGAAAAAGCTAGAAGCAAAACCAAAAGCAACAAAAACAACAGAAAACCAAGTCACAGTCAGACAATCAAAAAAACAGTTTGCAGAAGGTGGTATGGAATGGGGAGGATCCAATCGATTCCAGGCACGTCGCGCGCAAGACCAGATGACGTCATGTCGGCGCACACCAAGTGTTAACGAAAAAGATAAGTTAAAAAAGAAGGTGGGAACTGTATGAAGTCGACCGCCTGTCTTCGACACCACGCGGTGGTGACCACGACGGGTGAATAAACAATTTCAAAAAATCACTAATAACTGCTGGACACGGCTCATCTGAGAAAAGGCGTTGCTGCTGCCATGCTCCGCAGTGGACATCTTCCGTTCCAGCCTGGTGCCGTCGATGGAGCCGTGCGAGGACTTCTACGAGTTCGCCTGCGGCGGCTGGGTCAGGGGCGCTGTGGTGCCGCCGGACGAGGTCACTACTAGCGTCCATTCGCGCCTGCTGCGTCGAGTCGAAGACGAAATAGGAGGTGAAAATGATGGGGAGACCCTAACCGAAAGGGCTGCATTCGGATCGCTTAGATGGTTAAATCGCCGTGCTTTTGATCTCAAATGATGTGTGCTAGTTGTTCTGAGGGCTGACCTCCCAAATTAGTAAAAATCGGATTAATGTTTCGACCTAAATTCAAAACCAGAAGGAATTAAAAGTGCCGCAGGGCTCACTGCCTCGGGGCTAAGTGCGTTGTCTCAAGCATAAGTCACTCAAAGAGCAACAATTGCTCCCTCATCAACAAACTGCAAAAGGACATCAGACACCTTAGTCTCTCCACACTCCTAAAACTAAGGATGCATTTTGTACCGTGTTACGCACTTCTGGCTTTAGTGTAATGCCAAGGTTTGCGCCGACTAACGTCTACTCAGCTGTTGTTTTTCGCGTTCTGCGATTCCCTCTTAATGAAGTGCATGACTGGACTTGCCGAGGCAGTTTTAATATGGAAGCTCCAGCTTAGAGTTTGTTACAATACCAAGAGCGTTGGTGGCTTGGTGGTAACTATGCTATAACTTCCTAATAATGAGGCGATGTATTAGGTTGCACGGGAGTGGAAAAGTCTTCGTTCCTTGCGAATGTGTCCTCCTCCTCGGCGTGTGAAATGAGCGGTGAAAGGTGGTTTTTAGGAGCAGTCCGCACGAAATTACTCCCTCTTGTATGGGGACCTACTTGTTGCATGCAGAAATCCTTAACAACACCGTGGTAACGTACCGAGACCAGACGGCGACGCAGAAGGCGGCCGCACTGTTCCAGTCCTGCCTCAATGTCGGTGAGTCTGCGGCGACCATAATCACTGTTATCATCAGCGTGACTACGTCCACCGCAGGATAAAGGCCTTGTCCATACCTCTCCCAAGTAACCCTGTCCCGTGCCAGCTGCGGCCACCTTATTCTCGCAACTTGTACAGAACAGGGTTAATTGTCAGCTGCGGGGAGCACAACTTAGCTTCTGCTATCGCATGCACCGGAAATTACATGGCTTATTTTAATTGTTTATTTTTTCTACGTTGTGAAAATAAAAAGTGCGCAACTTTGTGGGAGCATTTGTGGCAGCGATTTTCAGAAACTGCTATAAAATTGTCACTGTGACATCCAGTGCTTCGTTTAATCCGACTCATAGCAGCCGCCACGGTGGCTCAGTGGATATGGCTCTCGGCTGCCGACCTGAAAGACGCAGGTTCGATCCCAGCTGCGGCGGTCGAATTTTGATGGAGGCCGAATTTCTAGAATCTAGAAATTATAGAGGCCGGTCTACTGTGCGATGTCAGTTCACGTTAAAGAACCCCAGGTGGTCGAAATTTCCGCAGCCCTCCACTACGGCGTCTCTCATAGCCTCAGTCGCTTTGGGGCGTTAAACCCCAATCAACCATAACCCCGCCTAACAGCAGGTTCTACTGCTCGGAGAATAACTGAAGGGAAACATGCAATGCAGGTTATGCATCTATTCTTGCGAAAACAGTACCGATTCGCTTTTACTAGTTCTGGGATTGCTTCGTGCACGAGGCCGGTAAAAAAAAATTCTTGAGGTGCTCGCCTAGAAATACAGTTAGCGTTTAAATATTTGCCGAATTTTTCTTTCGAATTTTTGCAAAAATTTCTCTGGAAATACTGCACTAACACAATGCTGCATCGCCCATTATGGCCAAAACCGGGCACCTATCGACGCTCTCCTGTAACTATAGAATTTCAAAACTTCTCGCCTATACAAAAACGTTCTTTTCCTGGATCAAGGATAACATGGAAGGGAACAGGATCCTTCTCGGGCGGCCATTTTACTTAGAAAATAACATTTTTCGTGTGATGAATATCAACTGGTTCTTCGAAACGCGCGCTCTATTTCTGCTGTGGCAAGGCAGCAAAATCACGCGCGTCCAAGTCTGGCCAGCCAGACAGCACAAAACAGCTACAATAGGGGGCGAGCTTGCTCAGTGCCCGCGTATCCATCACCATCGTTATCATCATAGTCAAACCAGTCACGTCACGTTCACAGCAGGAGTGAGGTTAATGGACCTTTTCCGAATAACGTCCGGTGCATGCGCCAAGCCTCCTCAGCCATTTCTGCCGACCATGACCGGCGAAAATGACGGAGGAGTTCGCTGCACGCGTTCATCTACGAACTACATTTCTTCATTCAACAACGCGGCCAACTGCGGAACAATAATTAGGTGCAGTGCTAGCATGCCCTACGTCCTCGCAGAAGCACGCGTGGCCCCGCAAACAGCGGTTCCAAGAAAGGAGATGCGGTCAGGCTCTCCAGCCTTCTTTAATCACGGATTAAACAGAGAAAACGCAGTACGAAAGGAGTGTGCACAGATGACTCACCCCTATGTGCTCTATGTGCATTATTGCAAAATAACTTTCGCGAAAATGATTCAAGGAGCTTTCACGACCCGACCGGGCAAACGTAATTCGTCTGGGGGCCTTTAGAGTGTTGCGCTGCTGAAAAAAATGTTGGTGGTTTAGCACGGATAACCGCGAAATATTGTGCGAAAGCAGGTTTTTGCAGCTGGACACCAGCACCCCGTGCCTGAAAGCGCGATCGGAAGCGCGTTTCCTCTGTTACGCACAGAAGGAAGTTGATCAAGACGACGACGTGCAATGCACAGCGCGAGAGTGTGTTGTAGCTCAACACGAGGCGTGATCGGAGGCGATAGCATAGTGCTCTCGCGTAGTGGCCAACGAAGCTGGTCTATTCGAGCTGCCACGGGTTCAAAACCTATTCGCGGCAATATTGCTTTTATTTTTCCAGGTTTGCCAAGGTCACCCTCATTCAATTCCTCGCTTATATCCCGCATCACGTGACTAACTTCAGAGGCTTCACCACACACCGGAATTTTCTGGGTTACGATTCTAATAGTACTTGCGCACTAAAAAGGCCCATTACTATCTCTCGCCCTGTCAGCCGTGGGTACCTTTTCTCAGTGAATTTTGCAATCTTACATGACTAACTGCCGCCGCCTGCTATGTCGACGTGCTCTTGGAGTTCACTTCTGAGCAGAACGGACTATCGGTTGCATGGGTTTCCGTAGACATGCGCAACAGCAAGGGTACGCGGCCGCTGGAGGAGCTGCTGTCGTACGTGGGCCTTCCGCGGTGGCCCCTCCTGAACCGGACGGCCAAGTTCCCCACCTACCTGATCCTGGGAAACGTCATCCGGGAGTTGGGCCTGGACGCCATCGTGTCCGTGCGCGTGGGCCTGGACTACTACGACAGCGACCGATACCTGGTCTATGTGAGCAGCACTGCATCAGTCTCCGCTGTCGCGTGTGGCGCGAATTAGGGTGCCTCGATCCAGCTTTCTTTATAGCGCGAGTGGTTGATCAGAGCTGCTTCGCGGGCGCCGTGAGTAACAGGCAGCGACGTCCTCATGAGAAAAAACATGTACAGTATTGCATTTACGCAAGTGCCGAACAAATCTTCGAGCCTCAAACACAACTGCCGGAGAGAGTGAAATGTGCATATAGAACGTTGACACGGCTTCGCGAAAACTCGGTGCAGAAGGAAGCCTCACATTTCATGTTCTGCGCCTGTTAAAATCGTGATGGCGAGTACATTGTCATGCACATTTATAGCACGCAGCGTTAAATTTCTCTTTCAACCCTGAGTGGAGAGCGAAAACCTTTTTTTTTTGTTGTTGCCGAATTCCTCCTCGGCATAGCAATGAACTCATGAAAGGCGTAACGAATCGCTGTCACGAAACAAAGATACAGACCCATTGGGAACCATGAGCCTGGTAGTTAACGCACGGCGACTTAGAAGAGAGATTCAGCTAAGCACGGTCCGCGGCCGCTGCCGCGATCCACGATCGACCACGCGCCACCAGTGCGCACGTGCTGATTGGTACCGACGCAGCATGCCCGCGCGCAGCTAGCCGTCACCTTGCGGCATCTCGTGCGCTCAGGATAACTTGCACATGCGCAGTGGGTTCCCATGGTAGTGGATCGCGCTATGCTAAATCTCTCTAAAGTCACAAGAGAAACAGGCTTGCGTACATGGATGCGGCTTCTGATGGCACATAAAAGGAGCTTCTCGCGCAGCGCTTTGCGTCATTAAGCGGACTTTGAACTGTGTAAGCGCAACGAAGGAAGAACAAGCCCCGAGAAAGACTTGGCTAAGGATTGATGATGATTGCTTTTCCGGCTCCCAGATGTCGCGAGAAATGGGGGTCGGATACCTAGCGCACAGCCTTAGCTGCCGTTTCCCGCCCGTACACAGATCGGGCAACCTTCGTACGGCGTGGAGCCCATTGTGCTGCGAGGCCGCTACCGGTCGCCCTTCTTCCGCATTCTTCACCGCTACAAACTGTACATGTACCGCTGCGCGCTGCTCATGGGCTCCAACGTGGCTGCCGCCGACCTGGTCAACGAGATCGTCATCTTCGAGGCCAAGCTGGCCGCCGTGAGTCGGACCTATTGCTTTGATCTGTCCCGCCTCGCCCTTCCTCTCTTCTTCAACCACCGACGACCTTTATGCGTTACCGACCCCTGAGTCATTTCTAAGGAGACACTGTCTATCCTGGAGCACATCCACTTTATATCAATACAGCTGCAACTAAAGAAAAAAATGCATGACCTTGCCGCTCGTACTGACACTGTGCGATTGACTTGCGCGAAGAGGTGCAGGCAGTAAGTTAATTTTGGCGCCGTAGTGTTGCAGCTACGACATTCAATTTTTCATTTTTTAACCGCGCCCAATTTGCGTAGCCTTTTGCTCATGTAGCAGGCATTCAGATATATCCGGTCTGAAGCGTAAGCGCTGTTAGTCTCCATGACCATGAAATTCCAGTCGCCGAGCCTCCTTCTAAGTACGGTGGCATTTTTACCATGGTATGCTTGTTTCTAAGTGTTGTATGAGTGATTAAGAAAGCACGGCGCTGCTGCACGAGTGAAATCGACATTGACGGCTCGAGATAATCGTCCCTCTTCCGCCAGCAATCCGCTCTAAACAAACGCCGAATGGTTAGCTCGGTTTATACAGGTTGTATCAGCGTAACATAGACTAAGGTTTTAAAAAATAACGGCCACGTAGCTGGTACAGAACTGAGACAACAATGATGTGGTTGGTTGGTGAAGGAAGGAGGAGCAAACAAAACAAATTACCTCACGAAAGGAACTGACGGTCTTTTGAGTTTTGACAGGCGAGGAAATTTTAGATTGGGAACTAATACAGAGCGGGAAATGGCTCAATTTTTTTAAATAGAGCCAATTTTTCTGAACGCGTCTTACACTTCCTAGAGGAACCGCTCGAAACTACACAGAAACACGAGAATGGGTCAGCTTGAGGGCGCGTTGACGGCGACTGAATCATCGTAACTTTGGACTTGCCTTTGGTCATCCAGCACCTCTACGCGTTCTGGCCTTGTATCTTTGCGAAAATGTTTGATGTTGGGCTGATGTTTACCTTCGTAGATATCGGAACCGGAGGACGTAGCGCACAACCCGAGGAGAGTCTACAACCTGATGGCTTTGAGAACGCTCGAGGGTGCTATTCCTGAAGTAAGTTTCGAAGAGTTTTCAACAACCGCTGGGAACGGGGTTAAAGGCACCTGCGCCCACCGTGATATTGCTATAACGTTGTACCTTCAACACACATTTCGGATGTAACTTGGATGGTAATTATACATCAACCATGCATCGACTAACTTCGTTGCTTGCATCTACTAACTTCGTTGCAAGCGGGGATATGATGCGAGAGCATTCCACCATTATGCGACCCTACTTACATGAATTCGCTCCGCATGCGAAGTTAGTGGGAATGAAGTTATTGCTCTACTCAAGAAAACATCACAACAACGCTCAAAAAAGAATACTTAGGGCCACGCGGACTTGACGTGCTACTGGTGCTAACCTGTCGTGATATGACTTCAGTATTTAGAAGCGTGTTTCAAATGGAAAGCCTGTTATTCACACGCACTTAAATATTAATAATTACTGTCAGGCATTGCGTTTCTAAGAACGCTTATTTACTGACATTTGTTTATTGAGCGACGCCCAGTGTGAGATGACGCTAGTCGTCTGTAAGAGGGCTAGCATGCGCCATGTGAGTTTATTCCCCCCTTCCCCCCTCCTTTCTCCGCGGCTAAGGAAGGGGGGCTTCGTCGTTGAGCGGGCCCCAGGGAGATATGGGGATGCGCGCGGTCTCATTAGGAGCGCCCATCTTTCTGTCGCCTTTGGTGTCGCCGCTGCAGAACCCGGAGAGCCCCCGGCGGGGGGGCTGCGAGGAGAGCAGCAAAGCGGGCTCACCCAAGCCTCCCATTGTCCCCTTTTGGGGAAGGACGCGTGTTCCTCGCCTTTGTGCCAGTGCACAAAGAACCAAGAGCTTAAAAAGGTCAAGCCGCCGTTTCATCTTACGCCGACAGCTCACCGCGGCTCCACAAATACCACTTGCGGCCCAATTAAGTTTCGGACGCTTCGTTCGGAGGTTCGACCGCTTCTCTTTTGAGAAGAGAACACTGCCGAACGAAGCGGGGTCCGGTGCGTCCGGATGAATGGGAGCTGTGGGCGGCGGTGCAGCTGGCTGGCGTCCGGGATAGCCCCGAGGCTCGACGACAACGCGGACTCAAGAAACGGGCCGCGCGCAGAAGACGCCGCCGCACAAAACGAGCACTGCCACCTGCTTAATTGGGGACAGTGGCGGCCGCTTGACTGATGTCGCCGCCCCGACCCCGGAGGACAACTGGCGGCTTCGGCAGTCCATTGTGATCCGACTCTTATCGGAAAGTGGATCTGCGCTCCCTGGCGATGTTTGCGACAGTCGCAGCTGGGTTGGGGCCGACAATTGCCCTAGTGCCGGGAAGCGTCAAGGTCACGGGTACTGGGGAGACAGACGTGGGAGTGTCTTGCTATGTTGTTTTGTGTGTTTTGCTCCTTCCTCCTTAGGGGAGAGAGTTGGTCTGATATAGTGGGAGTGTTTTGCTATGTGGTTTGTAAGTATTTTGCTGTTCTTTCCATAGGGGAGAGAGTTTGTTTAATACGGTGGAAGTGTGGGGCGGGGCACGTAACCCAGGGGGCCAATCCGTGTGTGTGTGAATTCTTGGAATGTACTATGTTTTAAGGGAAAAAGATGCCCTTTTTACAGTATGTACATTTGGGAGAGAGTTATGTGCCTTAAGGAAGTTGGAGGACGGGCCACACGGCTAATAACCAATCGTGTTAAGAGTTTGACCCGATTGGATGCTGATGAATGTGGGTCGGGCCCATGTGTCTTTAAAACTGGGTCCCGGAGCCCGGAAAAGAGGTTCTGGCTACGGAGTTAGATGTAACGCATCTTCGGCTATGCCGAGTAGGGGCCTCCCCTAAATGTTAGCCAGTCCCATGTTGTTGTTGTGCTACCTCACTGCTCAACTTGTATATATATGTAAACTATTGTATATAAAGCTTCAAGTTATATCCCCTGCAAGTTCTCTGTTGTTTGCAAGTATAATCTCCTATAGACCTTCAGCCTTCAAGTAATAACAAGCCGTCTCCGACGGGGCACCCCTGGTGCAAGGGAAAGAAGAAAAAAAGAACCTATTCGCTTTTGCTATCAGAAGGAAGCAAGAGCGAAACTTTACTGGCGCAGTCGACAGGATCCTGTTGCTATCAGAAGGAAGCACAGGAAAAAGGGAAGGCAAAGAAGGGGAGACGTCCAGGCATCAACAAGTCGAACATCGGCGGTTCGGGAGGACAAGGTGCAGGCGGAGAGAAGCGGCAGCTGTCGAGGAAGCCAGGCCTGGTCATCGGAAGTCAACTGACGTCGGCACCAGTGGAGCGGCGACAGTCGAGGCCACCGGGCGGCAAGGGACAGCTGATCGCAGGCGGCCAACTTCAGGAGGGACAGCGACGAGCTACGAGGGACAGCAGTGCTCCGGTTCAAAGGGGTGAGTCCTCTTCGTTCTTCGCATTGGTGCGAATGCCGCTGTCCGAATAAGGCTTCCAGCGTGCATGGAAACACGCTTCGGTCACTTAAACCCCGAGAGACAAAAACTCCAGGAAATGAGTGACGAGGAGTACGGTGAGGGGGCCGGGACGAGTGATGTTCCGGTGGAGCCGGTTGCGTCGAGGAACCAGATGTTAGATAAACAGATACTGCTCGTAGAGCGACAAATTGAGCTTGCAAAACTGCAGTCTATGCTGCGGAGAGGCGGAGGAGAGAGCTCGGACTCGCCAGAGGCATGGGACGCGCACGGGGAGCTGAGGCGCTTCTCGAAGCTACTCGCAGGAGCCCTCCCAAAATTTCCGGCGGACGCCGAGGTTCCAGTGTGGTTTGAGTCCGCGGAGAACACGCTCCAGGCGTACGACGTCCCAAGAGACCGATGGGGGCAGATCATCTTCCCGCTAATAGCGGAAAAAGTGCAGTTTCTCTCGACCAGGCTGACGCCATCTCAGCATAAAGATTATGACGCGCTCAAAAGGGCGGTGCTAGAAGAGCTGAGGCTTTCCTCTGGAGAGTACCTCAGCCGCTTCCGAGGCTCGCACAAGAGAGCGAACGAAGGGTGGCGGACGTTTGTAACGCGCATCCAGAGTTACCTCCACTTGTATCTTGAGTCGAGAGGAGTCAAAACCCTAGAGGGACTAACCGCGTTACTGGTGGCGGATCAGGTAAAGAGCCACCTGTCGGAGGAAGCTCTAAAGTACATTATCCTTCAAGAAGGGAAGGAGTGGGTGAAGGCGCCCGAGATGGCCGCGCTCCTTCAAACGTTTGAGGAGGCGGAGGGTAAGAATAGCGCCGGCAAAAAGTCCGAGCAGAAGAATTTCGAGGATCCCAGCGCACGAGGTATCGCGCCAGTCAAGGAAAGGGGTAAACCGTTGACGCTAAATTCTCAGGTGCCGAGCGCTAAGGCGCGCTCCATCAGCTGCTTCAGGTGCGGCTCAACAGGACATTTGAGATCGAACTGTCCGCATAGCCCAAGCCAGACCATCCCGAAGGCACGCAGTGAGAACGCAAATAGCCTGTCCGCTCGGGTAGCTATGGGGTGTGTAGGAAGCGGGCGTAGTGAGCTGACGGCCGTGGCACTCCGTTGCAAGGGTAAGGAAATAAACGCTATCCTTGACACAGGCGCGGAAATTACGGTTGTGAGGGAGAGTGTCGTACCACCTGGGCTGACGAAGCCTCACGGGAAAATAAATTTAATATCCGCATTCGGTGAAAAGGTGGAAGCCAAGCTGGCGGTACTGCCAATGACTATGCACAAGGACACAGGAGTCTTCGCTGACGTAATGGAAGCCGTACCGGTGCTATGCGCCCTCACTGAAAAGTTGGTCACGCAAACCGATTGCCTTCTGTCGCAGGAGGCATGGGAGTCCCTCGAGGTAGAAGGAAAATCCCAAGGGATTATAGCTTCAGTTGAAAGGGGAACCGCGGACTTCATACAGTCAGGTGATACTGAGCAAGCCGCGGGAGAGACAAGTGGTACGCTAGTCGCCCAGACTTCCCTACACGATGAAGGAGTAGGCTCTGCGGAGAGTGGAATTGCTGAGCCCACAGTAACGCCAGGGAATGCGAAAAGCATGGCGGAGGTGTTCAGGGAGGAGCAAAGGCAAGATGAGACTCTACAGAAGGCATGGAAAGATGCGCAGACAGGCAAGGGAGGTATGACGGTAGTCGATGGGCTTCTCTACCACACGGATAGGATAGTGGGGCAGCCGGTAATGCAGCTGTTACTGCCCAAGTCCCGGCGTGCAGAGGTCCTTCAGACTGCGCACGAGTCGAGCTGGGGAGGCCACTTGGGGTTTCGGAAAACAATGGCTAGAATTAAGTATACCTTTTTCTGGCCGGGGCTGCGGGAAGACGTGAGACTACACTGCGATAGTTGTCACAGCTGTCAGACGCGATCAGACCTACGCAGGGCGGACAACGTGCCCATTCAACCGTTAGTAAGGCCCCGCTATCCCTTCGAGCAGGTGAATATTGATGTAATCGGGCCGCTGGAGCCTCCGTCAGGGAGAGGTCACAGGTACGCGCTGTGCGTCATCGATCTGTGCACTCGCTGGCCTGAGGTGGTTTGTCTACGCTCCCTCAGTGCCAGGGCAGCCTGCGACGCCCTCCTGACGGTGTTCAGCAGGACCGGGGTGCCGGAAGTAGTCGCGTCGGACTGCGGCACGAATTTCACCGCGGAACTCACTAAAGAGTTTCTGGCAAAATTGGGCTGTTCGCCGAGATTCTCAACCCCGGGCCATCCGGAAAGTAACGGGGCAGTGGAGCGCTTCAACAGGACTTTTAAGAACATGCTGTATCATGTTATACATAAGGAGGGCAGGAATTGGGACAGGTACGTTCCTTTCCTTCTGTGGGCCTACAGAGAGGTGCCCAATGACACGACCGGGGTGGCCCCTTTCCAGTTGCTCTACGGGCGGCAACCGACGGGCCCGTTATCTATTTTGAAGCGCTCTTGGACAGGCGAAACGAACTTGCCACCAACATTAGCTACGTCCCCCACAGAGTACTTGAGGCAGCTGCAAGCGCACTTACAGCAAGCGGCGGAAGCGGCGGAGCTGATCAGTGAAAGGCAGCAGAACGTGTATGCCCGCCAATATAATCAGCGTGCTTCCATCAAAAGCTTCGAGGTGGGGGAAGCGGTGCTCGTGTTTGACGATCAGCGCGGAGGGAAAATGCTCCCAAGGTGGAAGGGGCCAGGTACGGTCACCGGCAAGTACCGTGACCATTCCTACTTTGTAGAGATGCCTGAAGGGGGTAAAAGGCTCGTTCATGCCGGGAAACTCCGCGCATATCAGAGTAGGGTAATGGCGCTCAGCGTCATGCTCGAGGAGGACGACGTGTTCGGGGAAGTTGAATGTGCACCAAGCCCAAAGAGCTCCCAGCCAGGAACAGAGATACTCTCCGCGGAAATGACCGCCCACATGCAGGAGAGGGACCGAACTGCGATTCGGGACATATTTAAGAGGTACCGAGACCTGTTCGACGAGAAACCCGGGGTGGCTAAAGTAAAAGAGCACGACATAATCCTGGCAGAAGGTTTTGCGCCTAGAGCGTCGCATGCATACCGGGTGCCAACCAGCTTGAGAGGGGAGGTGAGCAAGCAGGTAGATGAGCTGCTGAATCTCGGCTTAATTGTCCCCTGCGAGAGCCCGCACGCCCATCCCGTCGTCTGCGTATCAAAACGGGATGGTAGCATAAGTTTATGCGTAGACTTCCGCACGCTGAATGCGGGAACGGTCGCAGACGCCTATCCTATGAAACCACCGGGAGAACTAATAATGAGAGTAGGTAGGGCGAGATTTATCACACTCCTAGACCTCCGAAGGGGGTACTGGCAGGTGCCGATGGCCCCCTCCGCTCAACCCCTTACAGCATTCGTGTGCCACCGGGGGCAGTTCGCTTGGAAGGTGATGCCCTTCGGGCTAAAGAACGCCGCTCAAACCTTCCAAAGGGCGATGGACGACCTCCTGCGGCCACATGCGGAGTACGCGTGTGCGTATCTGGACGATATTGCGGTGTTCAGTGAGACCCTGGAGGAACACCTGCAGCACCTACACAGGGTTTTCGAGACTCTGAGGCGCGTGAACCTGAAGGTAAAGGTAGAAAAGTGTCAGATAGCGCGAGAGTCGATAAGATACCTGGGACACATCGTCGGTTCGGGGAGGCACGCGCCCGACCCAGAGAAGTTAGCCGCAATCCAGGGGCTGAAAGCGCCGACGTCAAAGAAAGAGCTCCGCAGCGTTCTGGGTTTGTGCGGCTACTATCGAGAGTATGTGCGCAACTACGCTGAGGTGGCGAGGCCGTTGACAGAACTGACAGGAAAAAGGGTCGCGAACAAAATTCCGTGGTCTAGCGAGGCCGACAGCGCGTTCCAACGCCTCAAGGCTGCGCTTTGTGAGGCCACTGCTCTTGGGACGCCGTACCCGGACAAGCCATTTTGGCTTTACACAGACGCCTCCGCGTTCGCCGCCGGCGTCTGCCTTTCTCAGCGGGATGAGGACGGTGCGGAGGTCCCGATCGCCTTCGCGAGCCACAAGTTCTCTCCGACGCAAACCCGATGGTCCACTATTGAGAGGGAGGCCTTTGCAGTAATCTGGGGCCTAAATAAGTTCGACATCTGGCTTTTCGGCGCACTGGTCACAGTCGTATCGGATCACAACCCCCTTGCATTTCTAACGCTCAGCACTCCACACGGGGCTAAGCTAACACGTTGGGCGCTAGCGCTGCAAAGGTACAATGTAGTGGTGCAGCACCGCAAAGGGAGCTCGCACAGCAATGCTGACGCATTATCTCGGCTACATAACTGTTGCTGGCATTCGGACGGCGGCGTACGGGCCGTGGCGGAGGACGGGGAGGAACCCCTGGTGTCATCCGCAGCAGTGATGTGAACGTGTGTGAAAAGTGCGAACTCTCCCAGCGGCACAGTTCAGACATGAGAACACTGTGCCGCGGGCTGTGAAGAACACTGCATGCAGTCCGTGAAGCCGTAGCTTTCATTGTTTGTACGCGCGTTGGTAAGCAATCCTTGAACGGCAATTCCTCGCTGGCATGGACAGCAAGTGCAGAGTGCCGTCTCTATTTGTCACGCGCCATGTGTGTACGCGACGTCGCTTGTTGGCCACGCGGGAGGGAAACGACCGACTGCAGCCGCAGGGGTAGCGCGTAACGCGGAAGCTGTAACAGAGTTGCGGGACTGCTGGCGTTGTAGTTAAGCCACTAGCCCTTTTGTTTGTGTGTTTTATTCATCTAAGCGTGCTGCAACCCTTAGATGAATTTTGAGGGGGGCGTGTAAGAGGGCTAGCATGCGCCATGTGAGTTTATTCCCCCCTTCCCCCCTCCTTTCTCCGCGGCTAAGGAAGGGGGGCTTCGTCGTTGAGCGGGCCCCAGGGAGATATGGGAATGCGCGCGGTCTCATTAGGAGCGCCCATCTTTCTGTCGCCTTTGGTGTCGCCGCTGCAGAACCCGGAGAGCCCCCGGCGGCGGGGCTGCGAGGAGAGCAGCAAAGCGGGCTCACCCAAGCCTCCCATTGTCCCCTTTTGGGGAAGGACGCGTGTTCCTCGCCTTTGTGCCAGTGCACAAAGAACCAAGAGCTTAAAAAGGTCAAGCCGCCGTTTCATCTTACGCCGACAGCTCACCGCGGCTCCACAAATACCACTTGCGGCCCAATTAAGTTTCGGACGCTTCGTTCGGAGGTTCGACCGCTTCTCTTTTGAGAAGAGAACACTGCCGAACGAAGCGGGGTCCGGTGCGTCCGGATGAATGGGAGCTGTGGGCGGCGGTGCAGCTGGCTGGCGTCCGGGATAGCCCCGAGGCTCGACGACAACGCGGACTCAAGAAACGGGCCGCGCGCAGAAGACGCCGCCGCACAAAACGAGCACTGCCACCTGCTTAATTGGGGACAGTGGCGGCCGCTTGACTGATGTCGCCGCCCCGACCCCGGAGGACAACTGGCGGCTTCGGCAGTCCATTGTGATCCGACTCTTATCGGAAAGTGGATCTGCGCTCCCTGGCGATGTTTGCGACAGTCGCAGCTGGGTTGGGGCCGACAATTGCCCTAGTGCCGGGAAGCGTCAAGGTCACGGGTACTGGGGAGACAGACGTGGGAGTGTCTTGCTATGTTGTTTTGTGTGTTTTGCTCCTTCCTCCTTAGGGGAGAGAGTTGGTCTGATATAGTGGGAGTGTTTTGCTATGTGGTTTGTAAGTATTTTGCTGTTCTTTCCATAGGGGAGAGAGTTTGTTTAATACGGTGGAAGTGTGGGGCGGGGCGCGTAACCCAGGAGGCCAATCCGTGTGTGTGTGAATTCTCGGAATGTACTATGTTTTAAGGGAAAAAGATGCCCTTTTTACAGTATGTACATTTGGGAGAGAGTTATGTGCCTTAAGGAAGTTGGAGGACGGGCCACACGGCTAATAACCAATCGTGTTAAGAGTTTGACCCGATTGGATGCTGATGAATGTGGGTCGGGCCCATGTGTCTTTAAAACTGGGTCCCGGAGCCCGGAAAAGAGGTTCTGGGCTACGGAGTTAGATGTAACGCATTTTCGGCTACGCCGAGTAGGGGCCTCCCCTAAATGTTGGCCAGTCCCATGTTGTTGTTGTGCTACCTCACTGCTCAACTTGTATATATATGTAAACTATTGTATATAAAGCTTCAAGTTATATCCCCTGCAAGTTCTCTGTTGTTTGCAAGTATAATCTCCTATAGACCTTCAGCCTCCAAGTAATAACAAGCCGTCTCCGACGGGGCACCCCTGGTGCAAGGGAAAGAAGAAAAAAAGAACCTATTCGCTTTTGCTATCAGAAGGAAGCAAGAGCGAAACTTTACTTCGTCCATTAAAAAAACAAAAACAAAACAGATAGTACGTTGTCACCCGCTTTTTGCTACGCATGCATGCCACAAATATTTAGAAAGGTACGTTAAAAAACGCCATCGAATTTAAAGTGCGTAGGCGTGGTATGCCGTTAGTAAATTCTGTTTCGTTTCAAACGTCATGAGATAAAAGTACTACAGCCATTCAGAAGAAATATGAACGGTACTTGGGGCGATCACGCCAGCGATATTGCAGAGATACAAGAGCTAGAACTCGCTATGGTGCCGTAAATGACAATAAAGTCTTAGCGATGCACGTCAGCTTGTTTTCTGCGGAGACCTGCCGAGATATGCCTCTTTCAGTTTACTCACCCCGTGCGGTGTAGGTTCGGTGGACGTACTTCCTCAACCTCGTTCTGCGCGACGTGGGCGTATCGATGGACCTCAACGACCATGTGGTCGTCACGCACCCCATCTACCTCAAGAAGCTCTCCAGGTTGCTCAAGGGAGTACCTAGGTAAAGGGCACAACGCCTGCTTCTCATATTCGTTCTACAGAAGCGCCCGTGACGGTCATACGTTATCCCTTATGCGACCGAAAAAAGCGGATGAAGTGCTGCAGCGTCTGACGCTGCCCATGAACGCCATAGCCTTTAAATTCGGACCATCTCTTTCAGTCGTCTTTGAAGGTTTCCCCACAATTCCACACGGCACTCGTGCACGAAAAACCTATGTGTCCAGTAAAGTGAACCGCTAAGACCTGCTCATTCATCTCTATGTTGACGTTTGCGCACAATCGTGCAGTTCACCAAGCCTGACCACAAGCACAGGGTGTAGACATGTATGTATAGAGACTGCAAGCCCGGCACAGGCCCCATAGCTAAAAGTAGCCTTTCAGTGTTAATGTGTAAGCACGTTAGGCTGATGGAATGAAGCATCCAGGCGTCATGTACTACATAGTGGCCATAGAGCTCAGAACATCTGCGGTGCGTTTGTTATGAAAAATGTACACTTTGTTTCAGGGGTGTTCCCTCATTTCATGCTAAATATCATTGATTCTGCATACCACGGTGCCCAATGCACGGATTACTCGGTGCTTTAAAGCTGAAAAACCACCCTCGATAGTTTTTTCTCTCGCAAAGCACCCCGACCGCTTCACCTTCATATAGTATGTCACGTTTTCGTTCCGAACTGCATATGTATATAGTTCAGTATACTATCGCCGCTCCTGATCAATTTGGATGAGCCAGTTCGTCTGTGTCCCCAGTTGGTGCCGGCGGGATTAAACCAGTGAGACCTATGCTAGGATTAGAAATACACAATTCACTCGAGCGCCACCAATGGCTACTCAGTTACCTATAAATGCATTACACTCCGGGTGTTCAATTTTACACAAGTTTGTTCCAACATTCCACAACTGCAGCAGGGTCTTCGTGTTCATACATACTGTAGCGTGGCGCTGCCTAGGTTGTAGCCAAATGGTGTATAGTGGAACAAAATTCAAAAGCGAAGCGGCAAATACCTTTTAAAAGAGGCCCTCATGCAGCTAATGACTGACGTCGTCCGATCGTCATGACGCCGCAGTTAATCCGGTTCATCATCATCATTAGCTTAAATACGCCCACTGCAGGGCAAAGGCCTCTCCCATGTCTCTCCATTAACCCTGTCCTTTGCCAGTTGCGGCCACTGCATCCCCGCAAACTTCTTAATCTCATGCGCCCACCTAACTTTATGCCGCCCCCTGTTACGCTTGCCTTCTCTTGGAATCCACTCCGTTACCCTTAAGGACCAGCGGTTATCTTGCCTTCGCATTACATGCCCTGCCCAAGCCCATTTCTTCCTCTTGATTTTGACTAGGATGCTATTAACCAACGTTTCTTCCCTCACCCACTCCGCCCGCTTCCGATCTCTTTATGTTACACCTATCATTTTTCTCTCCATAGCTCGCTGCGTTGTCCTTAACTTAAGCTGAACCCTCTTTGTTAGCCTCCACGTTCCTGCCCCGTAGGTGAGTACCGGTAAGATACAGCTGTTGCCGGTTAATACTGGCTAACACCCCGGCACCTGCCAGCCCTATGCGACGTCGGGCTAACTGGTGTAAGGGTATTAACCGCGACGTCATGACAGCCGGTCGACGCCATTGTCTGGAGGGCCTACTTTCAGGGAGTATTTGCCGCTTCGTTCTCGAGTTGTGCCTCGCTAGAAGAGCTTCCGGCTGTTCCGGATTTAAGGCAGACTTGTTCAGTCTGCTCGGCCTCTTTAAGCAGCGTCACAACCAAGTATACGTCGGCGTGCTTCCCGTTGACACGCAGCTCGATGGTGGCCAACTACCTGGGCTGGCGCATCGTGGAGTCGCTGGGCCAGCACACCCTGGGGCGCTTCAGGCAGGCGCGCTTCCGGTTCGACCACTACCGCTACCTGCTGCTGGAGCCCACCGAGGTGCCGCGGGAGTGCGTGCGCCTCACCATGCGCCTGCTCAACTTCGCCGTGGGCAGGCTCTACTACGACCGGCGCGTCACCAAGGCGGAAAACCGATACAGGGCGGTCAGTATATTGACCAAATGTTTAGGGGAATCCCCCAAGGTGGAGTAGTTTTGTAATGAGGGAGTAATTACTCATTGACTCCACTTATAGGTCGCGGCGCCCCCATATTTGCTACGCACCCCTTTTCCGGTTTCGGTCCCGGTTAATGTCATGGGCCGCTAATGAAACCTTCGGCGTCAAGGCGGCTTGAACCATAAGGAGCCGGAAAACTTCATGAACAAAGGAAAATGTTTTCTTTATTGAAATATACGTGCTCTAAAAGATTTATAAGGGGGCTACTGTGTATGAGATGCAGAAAGTAATTCATGGTTTTAGAATTAAATAAATGGGAATAACTGCTCCCGAAGACTGTGCTGTTAGTTCTATGAACACGTTATGTACGAGACGTCTTAATTTTCTCATTGGTGTCTAAGCCGCCACCGTTTCTTAGTGGCTTAGTGACGACGGTGAAGAGTCGCTGAACGGCAAGTGCGCCCGCGGCCGTGAGGCCTAGCGACAGCAACGCTTATTCCTCCTGAGAGTTTGACTCGGCATTGGAGTACGTCAGTGCCTCGCAAAAGAAGATCGGACTTTTTGACGACAATAGCACGAGATGAGGATGCAATCATGGACCTGACAGCACTGAATATTCTTTTGCACGGTGCGATTTGCCCAACGTGTCGACGTTCGGCAATTCGCGTCCGTGAACCGGCCGACAAACGAGACGGACGACTCTGCTTGGAAGCGCCGCGAGGGAGAAACTTTTGGTGCTGGCTCATTTTAGTGGCAGTGGCTGATGAAAGGACAGTTTGACTCTTTTTTTGCGCAACTTTAATCACATTTCAGGCCTTCTTTTGTAAATAAACGTTAATTATAACTTTCAAATTCGTTTTTCTCGAAATGCAATTTCTGATACGTTTTCGACTTTGCCCACCTTATTTGTGGTACTTCTAGTACTCGGATCTAAATTAAATTTTACTCACATTTTCTCTAAGGTGCGGTGAACGCCGTTATTTTAATTATATATCAATATTATTTATATATATGTGACAAATTTCAAATAAAAACCTACTGGGGCCTGGGGAACTTCCCAAGCACCAGTTTTTCACGTGCATATGATATTTTATGCACTCTTCTTACTTAGTCTTTGGAATTCTACAGTTCAAAAGGAATAATATGAACCATGAATGGTTCATAATTATGGATGTTTAATGATGGAATAAAGGGGGCACAAAAGCCTACATTTTGCACTTTGGCATAGTACAGAACAAAAAATATGCAACTTGCAATAAAACTAAATGTATATTTGAAATCAGTATGAAAAAAACTATATAAGGAGGCAGAATTTCATTGTTCTAGGGTATGTTTTTAAGAAAAAGTGTCTTCGAGTAGCATCTCTCTTTAATTTTCTTTTTTGTGTCTAGGTCGCTACCGTTTCTTAGTGGCTAAGGCATTCGACTACTTAGCTCAAGGTCGCGAGATCGAATCCCTGCCGGGGTGGCCGCCCTTCGATGGAGGTAAAATGAAAGAGACGCGCTTGTGCTGTGCAATGTCAGTGGCGAGTAACAGCATGAAATGGTCCAAATTAATCCGGAGCCGTCCAGTACGGCATCCCTCATGGCTAATGAGCAGCTTGAGAACGTTAAACCTGTACACGTTATACCAGGTCACAGCATACCATATCATTGTTGTATTCATTGGTTTCGGCTAGCATGGAAAGCCAGCTGCGAGCGCACTCTTTTTGGCTTGAGCTGTTTTCGTTGCTCACCCCTCCACTTCGGTAACTCTCTCAGTACGGCAAGCATATCATCGCGGCTCTGATAATAAACGCTTTTGTTCACTGCCTATACCAACGTTCATGCTGCTGCGCAGTGCCCGTGGGCGTTACTACAACCATACCATACCATACCATACCATACCGTACCGTACCGTACCGTACCGTACCGTACCGTACCGTACCGTACCAAACCATACCAATAATGCCGCCGCGGTGGCTCAGTAGTTACGGTGCTCGGCTGCTGACCCGAAAGACGCGGGTTCGATCCCGGCCGCGGCGGTCGAATTTCTTTGGAGGAGAAATTCTAGAGGCCCGTGTACTGTGCGATGTCAGTGCACGTTAAAGAACCCCAAGTGGTCGAAATTTCTGGAGCCCTCCACTACGGCGTCTCTCATAGGCTTAGTCGCTTTAGGACGTTAAGCCCCATAAACCAAACCAAACCATACCATATAATATCATACCATACAGTACCTACCTTTGTGTTAATCGTTAACAATTTATCTCTCAATTTTCTGGGTATCCATATGTTTACGCCAAGGACAACCGTTTGCCACCCCTGTAAGCACCCTAGATACGGGAGACGAGAAGTACTAAAACTCCAGAACTTTTTCGTGTTGATTCACGAAACTAACTTATGCCATCAGACAGCATTTGATGAAAGGTTTCGAGTGGTATATGTGCCCGTATATATGGATCCCTTGACACAAGGCGGGTGCGTAAAAGTTTCAAGGCGAAGTTTCAAATGCTTGCGATTGAAACGGATTTGTGAATTGCAAACCGTACAAAGCGCCGTGCGCTAAAGAGATCGTTATCTTTATAAAAGTTACATTTCTAGCTCTCAAAATCTGTATGCCACACGTTTGGTTACTTTTAGTTTACCTGACCGACGCTCGAGATTGGCGAATTTCCTGAAATCGTTTTTCTTCTTCCCAGGTTTACGACATGGCCGAGGAACTGCGGCAGGCGTTCAACGTCCTCATCGACCTTAATAACTGGATGGACCCTGAGACTAAGGAGCGGGCGATGGTTAAGGTGGGTGTGCCTCCCCCCCCCCCCCCCCCCCCCCCCCGCTTTTATATACAGTGGCAGTGCAGGACGAACCGGGTACGTTCACTAACTTGTTTACGAGTGCATCTGTCTCAGTTTGTGGGCTGAGTTCTTCAATTACCAGAGAAAGATGCAGGTGCGATACTCGCCGACATAGAAGATCTTGCAATTCCCGCGATCTTTGTCACAGCGATGAAGATCTTGTGTTACCGCGGTGTCGTGTTCGCTGTGACATTATAGACGTGTAACGTCAGAATGCAACATACCCAAGATTCCGAACAAAAGGGCGATTCGGCAGCATCGCTTGCAGTTCTTTGGTGTTTGAATCCGGCCTATAGATAACGGAATCAACAATCGTGGCTCTATCAGTGAAGCTCCAGAAGCAGCGTATGTTCCAGGTTTGAAGAATTAAGTTAACCTGAAATAATTATATCATTACTTATTAGAATATCATAGTTGCCTCGTATGCCAAGATCCTTTCAGAAAAATGCACATTTGTTTTCTTCATCCTTCTTTTATGGCTGAAACGCCTAATGTAGTACATTGATCTGTATGTGAAATTTGCAGTTGAATTCAGAACTTGAATATTCAATTTGTATTCTGTAATATCTGCACATTTTATACTTTCTGGTTTATTCCAGCTCTCTCGCCTTCAACTGAACATTGGATTCCCGCCATGGATAAGGAGCGATCGCGATTTGGATGAGTACTACAAAGAAGTGAGTCAAATTGCGAGTTAACTTGCGAACAAATACACAGTTAAGTTAAGCTTTACGTGTTTGTTCAGGACTAGT
Organism: Amblyomma mixtum; assembly: GCF_055824585.1. NCBI lineage: Eukaryota > Metazoa > Arthropoda > Arachnida > Ixodida > Ixodidae > Amblyomma > Amblyomma mixtum. The sequence goes on from NC_143013.1 coordinate 229,350,527, forward strand.
TTCGGTAGGCTCGTAGCTAAAGCACGCGTACAATCAGATGCAGTGATATTTGGTCAAGGCTCGTAGTATAGGCGTCTATAAATAGCCTTGGTGCATGACGAAGACGAAAAGACTGCGTTGAGCTTAAACATCGGCCGTTATGGAAGCATTCCGCAACCAGGGTATGTGGAAGCTCATGCAGGCATACAGGAAAATTTCTGCAGGTACTGCACAGCGATCATAGTTCCTGGAAGCGGGACGCAATCTTTCTCACTGGAATCATTCTTCCACGTCATCGCCATGAAATCCCGCAGCTCCTGCAGTTGATGCAGCTATGCCGGTGGAAGTAGTGGGGCTTGAAAGCAGCGTACCGGCGGCGACTATTGCATTAACGGTGGACGTGCTCCATGAACACATGAACATAGATGGGCTGACCATAAGGCGACAGCAACAAAGCCCCGCCGAAGTTCGATGAATGCCAGGTGATTAACAAAAGCAGGAAACAGCTAACACGGGAGATTGTTGAAGCAAGACGAATAATAAACTTAGAAGATAAGTGTGTAAGCATCCCATCTGTGTATTTATCAAAGAAGGAGATGATTTTTCTTGATGGCTTGTACAAAATGTGAAAAGTGACTTGCGGTGTGATAGCCTCGTGGGAAGATATGTTGATGCTTGCGCAATATTTAAAAACTGTTTGTGCATTGAATAAAGATTCAGTTGAAAGTTCGCGCATGTGTTGTCGTCTTCGTTGTGTCCTCGTCTCGAGCGCTACAGTTTTTCATCCCGAGAGGAAGGTCAAAGGAGAAAACCTGCAGCGTTGTGACACCCCTCCACTGCTTGTGAGACGGAGTACCACCGGAGCAAGTTTTAATGCCTCTTTCAAGGAAGGGGCGCACCACATGATGACGAAGGTGACCGAGAGTTACTGATGAATATTCAGAGATGAAGATGAAGTTCATGTACAATGCTTCCAGTAACTATAATAGTGCAGTTCAGAGTCGAGTGACCAGAGTCTTCAGCCGTCGGTTGTTTCTGCCGCTAATCTATGCTAGTCTCTTCTGTGGGTAGAGATTGCGCATTGAGTCGTAGTGACTCGACGTACGCGTTGTCATTCAGTTAACTTGCATTCCTCTTTGCTTGGCAGCTTCCTGACCTCAGAAAGGAAGACTTCTTTGAAAGCATGCTTCACGCGAAGAGGATTTACTACCGCATCCTCTATGGTCGGCTGAGACAATCCAAGAGAGCTCAGGATTTCGGGTACGTATGTCTGAACTCCGTATCAAATCCAGTCGAAAGATATTGCAACCAGCAAATCACTAGGGGATGCGTCACTCGGCAGAAGCTGGCTAAGCTTTCTTGTGTCAAACAAACACTGGCAATAATGAGGCTCTCCACAGAACTTAACGTTTTTGGCCCGCGCTCATTAAATCCTGAATTATACGGGGAGGATGTTTATGTTACATTCTTTTACATCATTTTAAAGTTTTTGAACATACGTGCATCACTCGGTACATCGGTGATGGGTTTCACTGGTGTAGTCAAACCTGCAATTCCAGCAGAGATAACATACAAGCACAGCGGATGTGAGTACTGCACTCAGTTTAACAAAGTGGCTTAAATGACAATGCGGAAGGAAGTGTGAAGGTCTTCTGGATTGCAATCATGAACAACTATACTTCTGGATTGCCCCTGACTTTTGGGATAACTGCGTCCAATCACAGACGTCGGTATATCGCACTAATTCAGTGAGAGAAATCTGATTGGGTGCCCTTTGCTAAGTTTCATTCAAATGTTTGATCGAGAAAGAAACGATCGGCTGTAGTGTGCGAGTGGCTTGACTCAGGGTAGCTCGCTACATCCGTCAAAGTATAGTTCACCTAAATTCATGAAGCTTTTTCTTGTCTAAATCTTATTTCAGATGGCTTACGTCTGATCCCACATCGACAATGCACTACAGTCTAGTGGGAAACTACTTGCGTGAGTGACTGCACATGTTGTCGTCATTGCTGGGCTCTCTTGGGGCGGACTGTTTGATCTTTGTTCTTTTATTTTTGCCTGAATGGTCCTAAAGGCGTTGGACACTACACGCCTTACAGGCTGTTGTTGTGAAGTACACATCTATGGCCTCAGTACGGGGCTCGCTTTTCAGCTGCAGAATAAGGCACTTGCGGCACTTATGGACATCCTAAGTTTGGCCAAGACTGTTAGTTAAGCTATACGTATGTGGTACCCTGAGCCGTATTTGTTATATTTGAAATGCATTTTTAATGCGTGCATTCGGGAAAAGCTTGAGCATGCGGTTCTTGTTACCAAAACTGTATGAGCTATACAATGGGAGGAGCTACGCGAACTAGTCCTAGGCAGCCGAGCAGCCTGATTGGCGGCCAGACATCCTGCTCCATCTTCCAGGCCGTGACATCTCTTGGAAGCAATAAATCGCTGGATACGGTTTTGCTGAGAACCATGCCTCATATCTTAGTTCATTATCATGTGCCAAGTCATACATGGCTAGGGAAGAGTTTGACGTTTGTACTGGCATGTCCGAGTCCCTTTGTCTAATACACTTGCACATATATCGACATATACACGGCTCAATCGTAAGACGCTACGCGGGAAGAGCGACCTGTATTGCAACCCAACCCAAGTCCCACCGATGGCAGCACCTGCCATGGAAGCGCAGTGGCGCATCGCTTGACCGCTGCACCACTGCGCCAGGTGTGGTAGGATGACTCCCGGGGCCAATTCCGCATGTATGGACATTAACCTATTATCGCTATGCGAACACTGTCATCCGTGAACACTGGACCTGAACACCGCAACTGAAGTCAAAACCGAAGTGCTAACGCACCTAATTCGCATATGGCCTAACTACGCAAATCGTCCATAGTTTTTTTGTGGTTGTCTTTCAAACTGTGTTGCAAATATAATGCCCTCTTTAATTAAGTACCTGCAAAACAGTGCACAGGAATCCGTATCAACAATGTGCGCTTGATAAGAATGCTTGTTGGATAAACTGAAAGCTCCACATTTCGTAGTGCGCAAAGAGCGCTGCCCGTGTGCAGTTGCTGTTATATATCAGGGTGAACAGGTGCATGCAATTAAACATTAATCTAGCAATGGAAGAACCAACGTTATTAAATTAACGTAGGTTACGCTGGTGAAAACCGAAGCTGATTTTCATGTCAAGATTTAGGCAATCTAGCGGGATCAAACAATTAGTGTCTTCAGCCACTAGCCAGCACTGGCGAACGAACAAACGAACGAACGAAAGAGCGAACGAACGAAAGAACGAACGAATGAATGAATGAATGCGCGTCCTTTCATTCGTTTTTTTCCCCATTGGTTATCTCTTGAACATCTCGAGAACACTTGAACTTCTGTTCAGATCACCAACTGTACAAACCTATCTTATTTCTTTCAGTGTTGCCACTCGAGTACATCCAATTCCCGTTCTTTCTCGTCGACATGCCGCCGTAAGCTTGACATCTCAATGGTGTTTTCTTCAGTTTTTTTTTGTCAAATTTATCCTTGCCGAATTGATACACCAATGATAAGAAATTAAAACCAAATCAAGTTTTGCCCTTGACCTTTCAGTATCCCGTCGTACTTCGCCGCGGCAAGTTATTTGTAGCACCAATATATTTTTATTTACCTCCCCGCGATACACCGAGATTTGTAACGTGCGTGGTAGTGTAGAGCTCTCGATTTGATGCTACCTTCAGCAATTCCATTCATTTTCCTGAGATTCAACACACGGGTGTCATTGATTTCGTGTTCCTTGAAAATGCGATCCGGTATTTTCTGTAAGCTTGCATTGAGCAGCACGACACTATATCGCACATCACCTCGGCGGGTCACGCGATTTATTACGCAGCGTTTTATTATAACGGTCAGTGGTTGATGGGTGGCTCGATTCGACAACTGGGCCTGTAATCTGCTAGAAGTATCGTATACTGGGCTTCCCGTATCTTGTGCTCACCGTCGGCAATTTGCACTGATTGTTACTATTTCGATTCGTGAAACGATGCAGGAGCTATTGCTCGCTCCACATATTATAGGTAGAACGTACCATTTTATCTTAGTGATGGGCACATCCCCTTTGGTATTCCACGTAGGCCAATTAACTTCGGCGCCCTGGGGACTATACTGGCCCAGCAAATAGTCTACGGCTTCGGAGAGCAAGGTGAGAACATTACACTGGCCTCTTGACGTCACTGTTATTGCTGACGTCTTGTTGAAGATTTATTCGTCTTCTATTCCCTCGTGCAATCCACTCTAACTAAAAGTGAAGGGATGTCAATGAGAAAGAAAGACTGCATGCATTTCGAAGACCCTCTCAAAGGTGATGTCAGTTGAAACTTTGGTGACTGGCAGATTGTTTCGGCGCCAGCGAGCATGCGCGAAAGCACTCGCCGTTTACCACAATGGTTTTTCTTCGTAACGGTCTTGAATTACATGCCCGATAGGGCAGTCTTTGTTCCACTGCGGTTTTCGTTCATATTTCTTTAGCGTCTAGCACTCTATAATACAGCTAGCGGAGAGCCAGCGCTACCAACGCTATGCCCAACCCTTACGCTGTTTGTTATGTGGCTGATATCTTATACTTTTGTGAGTCGCTCTCAAGCCAACACTGGAAGTTTTTGATAACAGCCATGACCCTGGCAGAAGCGGTGGTTTCACCAATGCCCGGATATTAGTTTACCGGAGGACCGGCTTCAAAGGTTTTATGTGGTGCAGGCAACACTTACGTACTGCAATGGGCGCCTCTCTGCGGCATATTATAACACGCTAGCTTCTAATTTTTCTTCCACTCCTCTTTTTGCATATCTCCTTTCTTTTTTTTATACTTTTCTCTTTCTGCCAGGATCTCTGTACGACGAGTACGGCAAGCTTTCCGAGTGGTGGTCTCACGAGACGCGACGAAAATACTCGCCGGGCGTCCGCTGCCTTCTGGAGCAGTACGACGCCTTCACCAACCCCATCACCGGGCTGAACGTACGTCCGCAGCCGTTCTTCGGCGTTGCAGCCATTGATTCACAGCCGACCCCCCAGCAAAACAACTCATTGGCTTAACATTGGAAATATACTGGCCATTGTCGCTCCTATAAAGGACCATAGTGACACCATCCATTTCCAATACTGGGTCGGTTACTTGTGCTGTTTGAAAGCTAGTGAAGCCGTCTCGGTCTCACATAAAAAAAAACTGCTTCGGCACGAGCTCGAAGCGTTCGAAATGTGTTCATCGCATGTTGAGGTTGTCGCCGCCGAGAATTCCTGGCAGCTGTGTGTTGCATAAGGTGCGAATTAGATCGCGATATTGTTGAATTTGATGTCACATTGGGGCTTGATTTCTGAACCTCGCGGAACCGGCCTCCGCCGCCTCGCTTCAAAGGTGTCCGGTCTTTATTCGCCTGTCAATTCATCCATTATGCAATAATCTCTGCATTTCAGAAAACCGAATCACGCGTCTGCGTCCAGCGGTGATATCTTCTTTGCACACTGAGTATTTAGTGTAAATAATGTTAAGCAAACACTTATTTCTCGTTTGCATGCACGAATTGCTTGTAAGGTGTTGCTGCAGCGGAGAAAAAAGCGTTCACCTAGTCCAGTAAAATAACACCGAAAAGAACGTCACTTCAACGAACTTTTTCTGTTCAGCGAACTTCCACGAAATCAGCTGCGAATTCCTGTTGTATCCGTCCAAACGAATTTGAGCTCACTGCAACGTTTGGTCCAGCGAGCATTAAACATTTGGAAGCATTAACGTACTCTTTTCTGATCAGAAGGCACGACTTCGATAGACACGCAGCAGTTTTAACCCGCGAAACTTCAGACGCCGCTATTCCTAAACTGTGCAGTTTGTGAAACCTCGCAACGCCATACTTTGGCTTGCTAAGCTTTGGGGCTCTACGTCTGCTCTAGTCTGCTACGGCAATGCAGCTGGCTTCTAGCTTTATCAGCAGGTGACAGTATTGGCTAGAGCGCTTACCTCACTTCAGCCTCGGGAAGAAACCAAGAAAGAGCCAGCTTTCGGAGAAAAGGCAACGACAATTTCAGCTACAAAAACAATAACATATCAGTAAAATTGGAAGGTCTTTGCCATTAGTTGGACGGTTGTTTCGAAAGAGGTGCATATAAGCACACATGAACATGCTAGTCTACAAAGTTGGCGATGGTGGATAGAAAAATGCAGCAGAAAATTACTGCACTTCATCAAAATTTGGAAACCAGCAGTCACCGAAACAAGAAGCGTAGGGGATCTCTTTCTTTTTTAATTTGTAGCTTGTATTTGGTTTCGATGACTTTTGGCTTCCATCATGTATGTCATAACAAGCACCTCTGCTGAATAGTGTACATCAGTAGAGGCTTGTGCATTGTGAAATAAGTGCCTCTAGGAGCCATTCGCATTCTAGCGATATAGTTCAAGCCAAAAGAGTGCTTGCGTTTTAATTCATCTTGATTAATTGAACTTTCGCTTAAACAAGCAATTCCTCATAATCCACTGAAATTCGTTAAAGCGGTGTTCCACTGTAGTCGTCGCCGTGCCTGGGTCGTCGTTTCTTGCCGTTTCGTCCGTGCGTACCGTTATCCACCTACCTCGGCCTGACCTTACGGTCTTTTGAGGCGAAAGCCTTTAATGGCTCACACTGTCGTCCGTCCGTTAACATAGGGTGTCAGAGGCGTTTAACTCGGGAACTAAAAAAAGATAGACAAAAATCAATGGTTGCTTCAGATATAGAAGGCAAAAATGAACCTATAAGCCAAGTTTGATGACTGTAGAGTAATTAGTTAATTAATTATAGGCAAAAATGTTGAAATTGCTTCGAAATAGCCCAGAAGCCGCTATAGCCACGGGAGTGGTGTGAAGTCACATCAACCCAGAAGTCGTCTTGGCAGAGCGAAAATTGTCACAGAATGATCAGAAAAACGTCGGATTTGTGTCAAATTAGATAAAAAAAATGTGTAATTAAGTGTTTTAGCACTTAAGATCCACGAAAGATGCATAATTTGGGATCAATGTAGCAACGCGAGTGATGTGACGTCACATCCACCGGAAGTCGTCACGACATAGTGTCCTCGGCTTTCGCCTCTCAACACTTTAGTTGCCAAAGTGTCCTCGCAATTTTTATCATTGAGCGCATTCGTATACAACACAATCTGTAACGAACATTGTCGTGCTTTTGTGAGACGTTTAAACGGCATCCTACTATTTGTACATCAGCAACTAATTGCATCGTACATCCAGAACATAGAACGCATTCCTTCCCAAGGCAGTGATAAACGCCCACTAACGTTCGTGTCAACGCAGATGAAGCCTATAGAGCTTCATGATCTCACGCTTAGCGATAGGCTGGGCTTCTCAGAGAATAACACATACTTTGGCATTGTAGTGAAAAGCGCTGGGCCGCAGAAAGACTCATGTTGAGCCGATATTCTTCTACCTCTTTTTCTCTTTCAGCTCGACATAAACGCCACCAGGGAGACCGGCGTGTCCGATAATGCAGGCATCAGACTGGCCTTTAAGGTACAAGTGAAATAACTAGAAGAATACGAATGGGGTTGGGCGCATATGGCAGGTTCTCTCAGATCATGAACGGCAGTTTGCCAATTTCCCTCAAAAGAAAAGTCAACAACAGCTGCATCTTACCGGTACTCAACTATGGGGCAGAAACATGGAGGCTAACAAAGAGGGTTCAGCCTAAGTTAAGGACAACGCAGCGAGCTATCGAAAGAAAAATGATAGGTGTAACGTTACGAGATAGGAAGCGGGCTTAGTGGGTGAGGGAGCAAACGCGGGTTAATTACATCCTAGTTGAAATAAAGAGGAATAAATGGGCTTGGGCAGGGTATGTAATGCGAAGGCAAGATAAGCGGTGGTCCTTAAGGGTAACGGAGTGGATTCCAAGAGAAGAGAAGCGGAGCAGGGAGCAGCAGAATGTTAGGTGGGCGGACGGAATTAAAAAGTTTGCGGGGATATGATGGCTGTAACTGGCAAAAGACAGGGTTAATTGGAGAGACATGGGAGCGGCCTTTGCCCTGCAGTGGGCGTAGTCAGGCTGATGATAATGATGGTGATGATGACTGCCTGACTTAGTGAGCGAGGAGAACACAGCTGCCAGACTTGTTAAACAATAATTAATTCGTCTTCACTTTGTGTGACCACATGCAGGCGTTTCGAGTGTACGAGATGAAGTACGAAGAGCGTTATTCACTCTACACCATACCTGGAACAGAGCCTCGAAGCATGGAGCAGATATTCTTTATCGCTTACGCCCTGGTACGTGTCCTAGAATGACGCCAGATGCTTTGCCATTGGCAGACTCAAAACGGAGCGGTAGTTTTGATCAAACGATATTCTCACCTTGCCCTTAAAGCTCCGTACGATTCCAGGGGTCCGCGATTCTTTCTGGTCCACCAGTGCATCCTGATAAATGAAGTGGCTTGAATAAGTTTTCTCTCCTCAACTCTAGGTTTATCATTAATCAATTAAAATGAGAGATATTCTATTCGAATGAAAATTTAAACTGACCTCTTCGCGAGCAGCATTCGGTGACGCTCTTTGTTGGCGATGGTCTTCAGCAGAGGAACGAGAGCGGCAGTTTCGGTTCGCCCGCTCCTGTAGCCCGGATGTTAGCAGTTTTTCTTTTTTAAATGAAGGACCATCTGAACGGTTAACTACTCGATGTGAGTGATAGATACACTTTAAAAGATTTTTTGCTGCGCATCGGAAGAATGGACCATTACTCCCTCAATATTTTCATAACAGTACCTTACAATGCTCCACAGTTGCTTCCCAATTAAAATCGATGTCCAAAAATGTTGGACTTCAAAAATACCTTAGCGCTAACACGCAGGACGCAGACAGACGCACATGCCTCACGAACGCTAGCTTTCAACAGAGCATTTTGGCGAGCATCGACCCACATAGAAATTAGCGCTCGTAGCGCCCTCTGTGTGTGCGCGAACCTGTTTTGAAAATTAAATTCTTAGGTATTCGCAATTTGCTCTTCAAGGACGGAGTGCTACCTGGTAGAGGGGCAAAGCGCATAGGAATGAGCTGGTTTTACCAGAAACATCAGGCAATCTTTCCCAATATGCAGCAGTTCCCGCGGAATCTCGCCCAGAAATAGACCTGTGGTGTTCACGGTTATTAGGGCGATTCATGCAGTTCTTTGGGTCCGTAATCAGTTCAGAATTAGTGTTTAGATATATTTTTATATACAAGCGTTTAACTGCAAGAGAAGAGGTTTTTGGGCGTGCCTTATTCAACGAGGTGGACGCAAAGTGGGACACTTCCGGGGTCAGTTGTCTACTTCACTAAAATTGCTTTATAAACGTTTTATTTCCGGAACTTAGCGCGGATGCTTTTATTAGAAACTTAGAGAGGGTCGTATACCCAGATATTTACTCTTGGCAAAATTGTGGTGGCAAATATGGGTTCGGAGATATTCGCCTTCAAATGTCCAACGTAATATCTGTCATACACTTGCGAGGCAGTAGGCGCGAAATTCGTCCCTAGTGTGACGAAGACGTTGCTTACGGCAATTCTTTGGTTTCTGTGACCGATATTAAGAAGGAAACACAGATAAGATTCATATGCTGCTTTACGTGGTTGGTAGACGAGATCCGATACGGACCATCTGCGCCACAACAGAAACACTTTTGAGCCCGTCCTCACCACATCATAAGCCTTACTGCACAGAATGCGAGATTTGGAGGCGAATGTTTATAACACTGGCGTGTAGCGAGTATTTTACCAAGTGCAAATATCCTCACGATTTTGAAAGGGGCTGGCACGAGAAAACACGAACATGGGAGAAATATTCAATTCAAAGAAATATCATCGAACACTCTTAGGTTTCAAATATAAATTTACGCTATAACTGCTGGGACTAGCTAATTTGTTTATTAATTTTAGTAAGTTAAAAGATTGAAGGTGACTTTTGTGATCCTCCTTTGCGTCCGCCTTCTAGCACAACTTACATCCGCTTTCGTGTATTACTCGTTGCTTCGTTTTTAAAGTATCCTCAAACCCAATTCTGAACCGCCTGTATAGAATATAATGTATACCGATTCTAAGAGCCCCGATCACCATCGCCACAATTTGGCGCGGTAATGTCGGCGCGTTTCTCAGGAAGAAGAAAATGGGTAACTGTCCAGATAAAAAAAAATACTTCCAGAATTTCTCCCCTTCTTTTGAGCGAAAGGGTGTCAACGAGAACTTGTAAGAACCCCAGTGCAGTGAAAATGTTCGTTCCAAAGCCTGCCCAAACCACTTGACCATAGGTAGCAAGTAGACAGGCTGAGACCGGAATGTGTTCTATATCGTTTCTATGTTTGGATTCTCGCTAGCCTGCGCTTTCTCCGCCGGGTCACGTGGCTCCCGAGAACTTTATGGTCATAACGCACTACGGCGGCGGCGCTGTTTGCCTATTAGAAAGTCCAACATAACGCTACCGTTGTCAAAAGGCGATGATCGCTGTGAGCTGGACGGATAATCATCTCGTTGTGTGTTCTGTCGCCTTCTCTTGTCCTGTGTCTGGAATTTCGCTAGTCAATATGTGTGACAAGTCTTTTTGGGTGGTCCTGGGATTAGAGTGGGCTTGGTCGGTCTTCATATTCCAGTGGCCGCTTTATGGAGAAAAGGGGAAGGTCTAGGGGAAACATAAATATCCCTATCCTTTCTTCACTCCGTGAGGACAAAACAATCGGCCAATTTTTTCTCACATTATCATTTTATTCTTAGATAACACTTACTCTAGAAACCTTTCTCCGTGCTGTGTAGTTAACTAGGCACCCTACACCATCAAATTTTTGATGCGTTCATCCTGTGCTCGCACAAAACAGAAAAGGGTCTCGAATCATGCATAATAACTTTGTGGTGTTTTCTTTCGTTTTCTTTCTGACCGCAGTCCAGGTGTGAAGTAAGGCGCAAGCATTCCATTTACCATTTCCTGCGCCCGAGGGAGCAGGCGCCCAATCGCTTCAGGTAAGGAGGAACACCGCTAAGTGACACATGGACATGAACTTCAGTGCAGGACCCTACAACGTGCCCTTTACATACAGTGCCGTGCAAAGGGTCAGTGCTCACCACAGTTGCGATTAGCGCACAAGCACGTGGTGATGGCCCTTGTGAGAGCCGGATTTCTCCCAGATAAAGGTGTGCGTTTGCAGCACTACAAGGTTTAGCCGATGTAAGGCGCGGTGACCAATCTGGGCAGTTCAGAAAAGTCCCGCTTCAACAACTCGGCCCGCGTATGCTTGCTGAAGTCGTTCTTTCCCTTGAGGCTGCTACGTAAGGACAGATTCGTGAATAACTCTGAGAGGGGTCAGTCGATGGAGGAAGAAGAGAAACAACTTTATCGTAACGATTTAGCCGCCAACACCGAGCTGTACTCGTCTTCGAAGGTTGTACCAATATCGCGAATGACGAGTCACGCTCGTTCACCGCGATGCTGCGCTGCTCCCACCGCCAAAAAAACGAGTTACAGCCGGTAATTGCGTATCTTGGAATTTTCAGCACTATAGAGGGGTAGTTGTCCATGAAGAAATGTGTTTCAAGCCTTTAGCGCGGGTTTAAAGCCCGACAACATTAATTTCGTAACGGCGTCACACAAGAAGAATGCAATGTCCCGAGAAGAGCTACTTGTTTGTGCAGTTTTGACAGCAGCGTTGTGACGATCTAGAATTTGTTTCTGACAGTGACTCTTATTTCGTCTGCGAGCTGGAAATGGCTTCAGATGACAAGAGCAACGGCGATGATGTCGATTGTGACGCGCTGGGTAGTGTACGTTAATTATTACCTAATGATTAAACCTCGTGTTAATTCGAAGTAACGTCCATGCACTTGACAGTGTGTTACAGCGCATCGGATCAAATAAATACAGCGCATTTCTATACCTTGTTACCCACTACTAACGCATGTACTGAGAGAAAGCCGCCCTCAAAATAAACTTTTTCTTTTCGTTTGAGATTTTTGCGTTAGTATTAACCAAAAACCAATGAAGTTATATATTTTCCGAGCCCATATTGCATGGAAAAAATTATGACTATTTAAAAATATATGGCGATTTTTGTATGTTTTTGGATAACTCATTTGGCGGTTGAACGGTTAAGAAAAGAAAACAAAAGATTGACTCAAGGGTGTGCTCTCACCTGTATGCGAGTCCAAGGGCCTTGTCCTGACGGAGTGCTCTGTCCCCTAGGCATGCTTGGCCAGCTGCTTGAGCAGCCGGTCAACCAACTCCCCAACCAAATCCCTCCAATGAACCCTGTCCTGTACGAGCTGCGGCCACCTACCTGGAGAGATATCTCCTTGCCTGACACCTTTTCTGATCCGTATTTTATCACTGAAGGACTGTGGCCGCTGTGCAACCGCTACAGATACTTTCCAGGACCTTTTGCATATGAATCTTCTACACCCTCGTTGCGCAATTCCTGCAATAGTGATGAGGTTTCGACTGAGTCAAGTGCTTTCTCGTAATCTATGAAGGTGAGCTGGAACCAGCGAACACGTACTATCGGTGTCAAAAGTGACTGATCCCCTCATCCAAGTTCCGGATTGTGCCGCACTGCATGAGGGCGCCACCTGACGACACACTCCTGGTGTCGAGACCGGCACACTGCGCATGTCTCGACACCAGGAGTGTGTCGTCAGGTGGCGCCCTCATTCAGTGCGGCACAATTCGGAACTTTGATGAGAGCGTCAGTCACTTTTCACAGATAGTACGGGCTCAGCGGCATAACGCCATGCAGCTCCAACCACCTCGGTCGCCGCATGCAGAACCAAGACCTACTGAACCACAGACCTGCACAAATGGTCCTGCTCCAGCGCGCATGTTCTAGTTCATGCCTTTTGCCGCTAGAATAGAAACATTACGGGCGGCGTGGCGCTTGTATATACCTGTTAAGAAAATGGCGTCCTCCATCATTTTATTTCAAACAGAGCAGTTTTATCATTTGTCCACGTAATCATTACTATCCATTTATCTATGATAGGCACGGTGGTGCCGACGAGAAGAAAGCGGACAAAATGGAAGACATTTTCCCGCTTCGTCCCGTGTGTTCGTCCTTTTTTCGTGGTTTTTTAGCGCTCAACATTCCTTCAAGAAGATATTTTGTATACTCTTTTAGAGCGGATAAAGTCGTTATTATGGCTATTTTTATTGCTGATGTTAAGGTAGCACAGAAAGACAAAACAAATGTATTAAATAGCACGCACAAAATTCCAAACGATGATGATAATAATAGCAGACGAACAGGGCAACCGAGCGCCCTCAACGGGCAAAAAAGCTAACGAAAGTTGGCGCACGCTGCTCCATAGGACCACGCCATGTGTGCAGGTATGTAGTTCAGTAGGTCTTGTGCAGAACGCCGTCCATACGAATGCATACTCAAGCGGCTGCAGTGCGAAGCGTTGCTAACTGGGTGGCGTACACGCAGTATGAAGATACTGGCGGTTTCGTTCAGTACGCTGGCTATGGAACGTAGATACAGAAAATAAGTTGTATATATTAAGACAAACTGAAGCAGCGTTGTCGGTGGTGTCCTGACGATTGTACAGAGAGCACAAGCGTGCCTCCGCTCAAATGAATTTCGTAAGTTAAGATTATTTGGCGTTAAGCTTTTGCCAGTTCTCTAAAGAGCTCCAATTGGAAAATGTCGAAAAAATGTAATCTACGGAAGCCGCAGTATTAGAGAATATAGAATTAATCTGAACTAGTTTTCCCGCATTCTCAAGGAGCAACGTGGACTGTCTTAAAGTACTGATAGTGTTTCTACATATTTTGTTCCCTATACTATACCGGGTTCTTCAAAAAGTTTTCAATAAAAATTTTGAAAAACAATAAAATTATGCCTTTTGCGGCATAGTACTACCAGCGTTGGCGGACACCGGCAACCCGATGAATTGCCTTAAGTAGTAAGTCGGTTCACTAATTTTTGAAAATTAAATTTTTAACTATCACAAGTAGGCAAGTGGTTGCAATTAAAGATTTGCAGCCAGTCATTAGTAATAGCCATATCAGACTCTAGAATTTCGAAAACGCAATTATCTTTAGCACTGTTGCTCAACAAAATATGACTACATCGTGCCTAAACACATGCGCTTTCCAAAAGCGTGCATGCAAAGCAACCATTTCCAGTGTACTTAACTAGTCAAGAAAGCCAAACCTTGTCGAGCCCCAGCGCCAGGGGTAATGTAGATTTTTATATTATAAAAACTAATATAGTTATTACTATCAACCGACTAAAATCTAATTGCAACTGGGTGCCTAACTATAATAGTGAAAAAGTTAGTTATTAAAATTTATTCATTCAGCTAACTACTAAGATGATTCGACGGTTTTGTTGTGTCCACTAGCACGGGTAATACTGCGCTAAAATCCATATTTCTGCCTCCAAACACCCATTTTTGATAATTAAAGTCCTCCCTGAAACACCTGGTATATCGCAACGGTTCTAGTGGTACACTACACAGTACTTGGCGCCAGTTTTGGCAGGCCACGATATCCTGAATAGTGTTTATCAAAAACGAAAGCTAGTTTCTTTAATGGCATACGCTGGGCCTGTTCTCAGAGCCCTTTGAGATGACTGACAGACTTGCCTTCAACTTTTGCACGCGCTGATTTGGATAACGGAAGAGCAGGCATTTACTTTCCGTATCAATAATAGCGGGCTCTCGTTAAAACTTGTGTTCTCTTGCTGGAACGTATGGCGACAGGCGAACGTCACGCCTCCGTGCGCACTCAAAACAACCGCTGCTGTTTACCAAGTCGAAGCTTATTCGTTCTCGCGTTTGTTTATTCATTTATTCAGTTGTTCATTCATTCACTCATTCATAGAATCATGCCCTGAACTCTCCCGCTTTCTTTTCCGCAGGACTCTGATTCCCCTGATGAACTTCGAGAGGTTCTCGAACGCATTCGGCTGCAAGACGGGAACCTTAATGAGCCCCGACCAGAAATGTCTCGTCTGGTAGCTTCCCGACACGCAACCAGGTGGCGCTCGCTACGTTAGCATAGCAATACAAATAGGCTGATCGGAGGCAGTTTTTTGTTTTTTAGCTTATACATAGCTTACGCGGACGGGGAGCATTCGTTGCCAACTTTGTGTATTAAAGCCTGAGCACGAACCATACTTATCCTGTGTGTTTTCCTTCCGAAGACCTGGCGACATGCGCTATGTTGTGAACACCGTGAGACTTACAGCATAAACCACGAG
The DNA here is from genome assembly GCF_055824585.1 of Amblyomma mixtum. Lineage (NCBI taxonomy): Eukaryota > Metazoa > Arthropoda > Arachnida > Ixodida > Ixodidae > Amblyomma > Amblyomma mixtum. The sequence goes on from NC_143013.1 coordinate 229,365,731, forward strand.
AAAAACAAAAAAGTCACAGGGACATGTAATTGACGTTGCAAACGCGATAACATTAGAAGCTATTGATGCCTTCAACTGAAGTGACGTCATTTCCGGCGTAATGACGTCGCTCCCGCTATGGCTACGTCACTTCCTTCCAGCCGATGGGAATGATGCTGTCTGGTGACGTCACTTACCTCCAGCCAATCAGCGAATTTAACTTCCGACGACACATTTTCGTCCTGATGTGGCTTCTAATCACATCACTGAAAACACCTGCGTGATGCTAGGTGTGTTCACTTAAACGGTGGTGGCCGAATGGTTTGAAAGCTCGCAGTGTTTATCGGTGAATTTTGGGGAAAAAAAAAGCCCCATGAGCTTTCAATTTATCTACAGGGACGTCTTCAAACAAATCACATTGCACGACTGCTTTAAAGATCTATGTGCATTTTTTTTGTAGATTGCGTATTTTGCAATCGCAGAGATTTTTCGGTGGTTTGTGATTTCTCGTTCGATTTCTTAAGATCTGCTCACCCGTGTAACGCCACGGGCCATGAATGTGAGCCATGACGATCATAGAGTTTCTTACTATTACAGGACTATGATGTCGGCCAGCGTGACGTCATGTTGAGGAGCCGGGGATGCTTCGGCGCACCCGAGCGCGCTTTCAGCGCGCGTTGTTTCTCGTGCTGCATGCGTTGTTCCTCGTACTGTGTGCGTTGTGACGTACAGCCTCCCTGATTTTTAATAATATAGCGCGAGCGTCGACCGAACTGCTGGTCAGCGCCTTATAACGGCGATAAGCGTGCAACAAGGCGAGAGTTCGCGCACGCGCACGAAGGCAGAGCGTCGTCTGCTAGGCTGTTCCAAGCACGAGGACACACGCCCTGCCGCAATATCAGTTCGCAAGATCCCGCCAAGCCGTAAAGCGCATGCGCATTATTAATATGTGAGACTGCATGAGACATGATTTCTTTCTCTCTTTTTTTTTTGTTTGCCTATTACGGGAGGCCAGCCTGGCGATGCAAAGTGATAAGAAAAAATAAAAGTAAAGAAATATAGCAGCACATTGAAACCATTGCCTGGATCGCGATAAGCGGGGTTCCAACCAGCTCTTTAATGAGCCTTGCAGTGTCTCGACGGTATAAAAAGGCACCGCAGCTCTCAAACGCCCACTTCGGCGGAGAATGCCTCCTTGCGAGTTATCATTTTTCGGTTTTTGTGGCTCTGGACCAAGGCCCACTTATGCTGTCTTTTTTTGTTGTCTCAATTCTGTAAAGTTTACCCGCTCACTCCTGAACTACTTAAGCAAAACCACGGAGCCACGAATGGTTGCGCCTCCTTTTTTTTCTGCAAGAAGGTTGCCGCTTTCAGCATGCGTCACCTGAGCTGGAAATGGCAGTCGCCACGTTAGGAGCGATGAATGCATTGAGAAGCGTGGGGTGCATAAGCTCGTTCTTTCAGGAGAGGAAGGGGTAGTAAGACACAGCTGCATGTATCCGCGAATGTAGAACACTTCTGTGTATTTTCATCAAATAACCTTTATTTCCTTGGTGCATTTTAGAACTGAAACAGGGCCTTGTCTCAAGGCTCTCACACATCATACATATAAGTTAATAGCGCTGAAACTCGCCTCCGGACTGAGCAACACCCGCGATGCGCCTGGGCAGGGAGTCGAAGAGTGCGGGTACAAGGTCCACGTCATCCTTAAGGGCATCCCATGCACTCTTCACGGCTTCCCACAAGCCGTCTGCCGATGCATCGTGGAGACTCATCTTTGACAAGTTGGACTTGAGGATACCCCAAACATTTTCAATTATATTCAGGTCCGCTCCCTGGGGAGGCCAAGACAACGTCATGATGCCTAGTTGTTCCAAATGTTCCTTCACGGCGCGTGCAGCATGCACCGGTGACAGGTCATGCTGTAGGTAGAAGCAACCATCCGTGAAAGGGCCGTCCAGAAGATGGGGAAGAAGCTCCTGATCAATAATTTCCAGGTATGCTTCAGCACAGAAGCGGCCCGATATACGACGGAGCGGGCCAAGGCCGTTCTTAGTTATTACGCCCCAAATGTTTACGCTCGTCCTGCCACTAGACTTGACCTTCTGAACATAGTGTGGATCATACCTGCAACAGTGGAAGAAAATTTTATACACAACATAAAGTGTGTCAATGACTCCTAGACAATATTAAACGACACGTAATGAAAATATTACAGCGACAATACACCCCCTCTTCACATGGAAGTATAATCCATCCACAATCTCAGCAAACATCTTTTAAATTTAACCAAGTATAAGTAATTCTATTTAGGAACCATTTTACCCGCCTGTGCTGCATCATCTATTTCTTGAACAGTGATAGCTGACATTGATAATCACATGTCACCCCGGGAAGCAAATGCCATATACTTTCGCAGGTTTAAGCCAAACATAGCCAAATCGAAAAAATGAACAATGATAAATCACCAACCTCATGAGGTCTGGCCGGTAAACTTTCTGTTGCTGGCTCCATTTTGTGCAAACCGTGGACTCGTCTGTGAAGACAACATTTTCCCAGTCCTCCACGGTCCATTCAATATGGTCGCGTGCAAACTGTAGCCTTTTCTCCTTGTTAGTCGCCGAAAGCTTCGGCTTCTGCACCGCAACTCGATTGCGAAGACCTGCTTCTCGAAGTCGGGTACGCACCAAGTTGTCACTCACGTCCACTCCAGCAACCTGCTTCAATTGGCCAGCAGTCATGAAGGGCGCTACACAAGCCGCAGCAACAATGGCATGGTCCTCTTCTTCCGTTGTCTTGCGCTTCAAATGTCGAGGAGCGTCACAAATGCGCCCTTCGTCGCGATAAGCCTGAACTATTCTGCTTACGGTAGCCTGAGTGACTCCAACGCTCTTAGCAATTTCATTCTGAGACTTCCCGCAAAGCGACATTGCGATGACACGGTGGCGTTGTTCCAGTGGCACGCGTGGAGGCATTCTCCGCCGAAGTGGGCGTTTGAGAGCTGCGGTGCCTTTTTATACCGTCGAGACACTGCAAGGCTCATTAAAGAGCTGGTTGGAACCCCGCTTATCGCGATCCAGGCAATGGTTTCAATGTGCTGCTATATTTCTTTACTTTTATTTTTTCTTATCACTTTGCATCGCCAGGCTGGCCTCCCGTAATAGGCAAACAAAAAAAAAAGAGAGAAAGAAATCATGTCTCATGCAGTCTCACATATTAATAATGCGCATGCGCTTTACGGCTCGGCGGGATCTTGCGAACTGATATTGCGGCAGGGCGTGTGTCCTCGTGCTTGGAACAGCCTAGCAGACGACGCTCTGCCTTCGTGCGCGTGCGCGAACTCTCGCCTTGTTGCACGCTTATCGCCGTTATAAGGCGCTGACCAGCAGTTCGGTCGACGCTCGCGCTATATTATTAAAAATCAGGGAGGCTGTACAAAGCGTGTCAGCCGACCTTGAGAATCAGATTCAACAGGTACTACTCTGCGTTCGTGTCCACGAACAACTACGGCCGCGACTGTGTCGTCTTCCACTGTTTTCCGCAAGATCACAAGCTCGCAGCGCAACCGCTCGCTGCTGTGACGAAGAATTCAAGCCGACTAAAGCAAGCTTACTCTGCTCGAAACACTTTCGTAAGAGCGGCTACAGGCGGAGCTTGTCCTAGTGTGATCTCTGGAGATTTCTGTCGAAAAGGCGCGGCTGAACCATGACACAGTTCCATCGATTTCCTCGCGCATAAGAGGCGTGTCACCATTGTGAAGAAGCGCCTCTTTTAAAAGTAGAAACATGCTCACTTAGCCCCTGAAGAAACCTTATAGAGGCTTAAGCATGTGTCGCTCTCCTCAGCTTAGGTGCGGCCAAACCACCTTAGACGTGCTCAGCAAGGCTCGGTTAGTGATTTTATACTCGGTTCGACGTGTCCAAGCAAGCTAGCAAGATAGCAAGCTAGCAAGCAAGCAAGCAAGCAAGCAAGCAAGCAAGCTAGCTAGCTAGCTAGCTAGCTAGCTACCTAGCAAGCAAGCAAGCAAGCAAGCAAGCAAGCAAGCAAGCAAGCTGCTAGCTAGCTAGCTAGCTAGCTAGCAAGCTAGCAAGCTAGCAAGCTAGCAAGCAAGCAAGCAAGCAAGCAAGCAAGCAAGCAAGCAAGCAAGCAAGCAAAGCAAGCAAGCAAAGCAAGCAAAGCAAGCAAGCAAAGCAAGCAAAGCAAGCAAAGCAAGCAAGCAAAGCAAGCAAGCAAAGCAAGCAAGCAAAGCAAGCAAGCAAAGCAAGCAAGCAAAGCAAGCAAGCAAAGCAAGCAAGCAAAGCAAGCAAGCAAAGCAAGCAAGCAAAGCAAGCAAGCAAAGCAAGCAAGCAAAGCAAGCAAGCAAAGCAAGCAAGCAAAGCAAGCAAGCAAAGCAAGCAAGCAAAGCAAGCAAGCAAAGCAAGCAAGCAAAGCAAGCAAGCAAAGCAAGCAAGCAAAGCAAGCAAGCAAAGCAAGCAAGCAAAGCAAGCAAGCAAAGCAAGCAAGCAAAGCAAGCAAGCAAAGCAAGCAAGCAAAGCAAGCAAGCAAAGCAAGCAAGCAAAGCAAGCAAGCAAAGCAAGCAAGCAAAGCAAAGCAAGCAAAGCAAAGCAAGCAAGCAAAGCAAGCAAGCAAAGCAAGCAAGCAAAGCAAGCAAGCAAAGCAAGCAAGCAAAGCAAGCAAGCAAAGCAAGCAAGCAAAGCAAGCAAGCAAAGCAAGCAAGCAAAGCAAGCAAGCAAAGCAAGCAAGCAAAGCAAGCAAGCAAAGCAAGCAAGCAAAGCAAGCAAGCAAAGCAAGCAAGCAAAGCAAGCAAGCAAAGCAAGCAAGCAAAGCAAGCAAGCAAAGCAAGCAAGCAAAGCAAGCAAGCAAAGCAAGCAAGCAAAGCAAGCAAGCAAAGCAAGCAAGCAAAGCAAGCAAGCAAAGCAAGCAAGCAAAGCAAGCAAGCAAAGCAAGCAAGCAAGCAAAGCAAGCAAGCAAAGCAAGCAAGCAAAGCAAGCAAGCAAAGCAAGCAAGCAAAGCAAGCAAGCAAAGCAAGCAAGCAAAGCAAGCAAGCAAAGCAAGCAAGCAAAGCAAGCAAGCAAAGCAAAGCAAAGCAAGCAAAGCAAAGCAAGCAAAGCAAAGCAAGCAAGGCAAAGCAAGCAAGGCAAAGCAAGCAAGGCAAAGCAAGCAAAGCAAAGCAAGCAAAGCAAAGCAAGCAAAGCAAAGCAAGCAAAGCAAAGCAAGCAAAGCAAAGCAAGCAAAGCAAAGCAAGCAAAGCAAAGCAAGCAAAGCAAAGCAAGCAAAGCAAAGCAAGCAAAGCAAAGCAAGCAAAGCAAAGCAAGCAAAGCAAAGCAAGCAAAGCAAAGCAAGCAAAGCAAAGCAAGCAAAGCAAAGCAAGCAAAGCAAAGCAAGCAAAGCAAAGCAAGCAAAGCAAAGCAAGCAAAGCAAAGCAAGCAAAGCAAAGCAAGCAAAGCAAAGCAAGCAAAGCAAAGCAAGCAAAGCAAAGCAAGCAAAGCAAAGCAAGCAAAGCAAAGCAAGCAAAGCAAAGCAAGCAAAGCAAAGCAAGCAAAGCAAAGCAAGCAAAGCAAAGCAAGCAAAGCAAAGCAAGCAAAGCAAAGCAAGCAAAGCAAAGCAAGCAAAGCAAAGCAAGCAAAGCAAAGCAAGCAAAGCAAAGCAAGCAAAGCAAAGCAAGCAAAGCAAAGCAAGCAAAGCAAAGCAAGCAAAGCAAAGCAAGCAAAGCAAGCAAAGCAAAGCAAGCAAAGCAAAGCAAGCAAAGCAAAGCAAGCAAAGCAAAGCAAGCAAAGCAAAGCAAGCAAAGCAAAGCAAGCAAAGCAAAGCAAGCAAAGCAAGCAAGCAAGCAAGCAAGCAAGCAAGCAAGCAAGCAAGCAAGCAAGCAAGCAAGCAAGCAAGCAAGCAAGCAAGCAAGCAAGCGAGCAAGCGAGCGAGCGAGCAAGCGAGCAAGCGAGCAAGCGAGCAAGCGAGCAAGCGAGCGAGCGAGCGAGCGAGCGAGCGAGCGAGCGAGCGAGCGAGCAAGCGAGCAAGCGAGCAAGCAAGCAAAGCAAGCAAAGCAAGCAAAGCAAGCAAAGCAAGCAAGCACAATAAAGCAAAATTTCGGATGCAAATTTATGAGAGAAATGGATGCCAACCGAGTTTTTGCAAAAAAACACCGCAACCTTACTCGGTTTCTTCATCAAGTTGTGGCAGCGGGCGAGTTGCAGCTAGCTTGGCAACAAACATATAGTTGGCAACTACTTCACTGAACCTAAACTGCAAATCTAGGAAGGGCGAACATTTCCGAGGCAGCGATTAATATTTTCTGACATCTGCTGAACGCGCCAGGAGTGAAGCGTATTTGTGCGCGTATTTGGCTTGGTTTCCAGCGCACCATGATTGCGTCACTATCTTGTGGTCACATGCCTCGCTGTGCTTGGCCACTGCGCTTCGCTAATTTTGACACCAACTTTGTGCTCCTTCATCGTTTCCTTGAAATACTTTCTTGCCCCAACCTGCAACGCCGGGTACTGAGAACAGGATTTTTTGTACACAGTGCTTTGGGCCTTTTCTTTAGGATGACGCTCTTCCGGGCGAGCCAGGAGGCGTCCGGTGGTGGTAACTGACTTGAGTATTGTTCGCACCCCTTCCTTTCCGAGAATACGAGCCGAGGTTGTGCTGGCACCTTTTACGCATGGTCTGCATCGCGTCTTTGACGCTGGCGTATGCTTGTGCTAGGCATAGAATTTTTTGCTTGTCTTTTTTGGTTTCAGGCGATACGTGGAGTGAGCAAACTGTAGTATCCTTTTCTTCGGTGGTCAGTAAAAAAAGAAAAAAGTCGCCGTATTCGCTTTTACAACGACACGGAAAGCTGCGATCTGCCCTCAACGCAGCGCCGGATCCGCATCGGCAGCTTCTCCAGTCCTCAAAGTGACGTCACGACCTCTCTTGACCAATCACGGGCGGCGGCGCGCCGCGCCCCGCGGCACAGGCCGCATATTTCGGCTAAAAAAGGCAATTCACGCTTGTTTTTGCCTTATTTAGATGCGATATTCCAGTATACAGCATGAAAAACTATAGGATGCCGCTGCTAGCCCGATTTTCAGAAAAAGTGCTTCAGTCTCCCTTTTTTTGGCCTTGGGCGGCTTCGAGCGTGATGCCCCGCATTTTTCGAGGCTGGGTCGGGACAGTGCTACGATGGACCGGCTGATGCTGAGCATGATTAACGCGATGCGTGATTGCCGTTTGAACGGGATAACTGTTGACTGGACTGAGCCGAAAGCAGGTTGCGGTTCCAGCAACGACCCTGATGTGCTCGCGCTCTTTTTAAACAAACTTCGACAGTCCTTCAACCGTTACGGCATGGATCATATTGTTTCCGTTGTGTTGAGACCCGAACCTGAGTACGAAGCAGTCGCGGACAGAGTCGCTCTCGCTGTGAACTACTTCTCTATCGGAAGGCACCCCTGTACCCTTCCGGTCCAGTTTCGTCACCTGGTTTCTGCTCTCGTGTGACCGACAGTGTCCTGCGGACAATGCGGCCGTACGCTCTAAATGCGCCACGGGTAGCTCTTGACCAGTTGTGCATTGTGGAAGACTTGGCACCACAGTATAGTCAAGGTTATATAGATTTGAGAACGCGTGCCGTAACCACTGGACGCCGTATATACAAAACACGCTTCTACAGTGCGTGTATGCTTCGGGGTATCTGTAGGAATGACAGCTACGCAGCGTCCTCCTGCGCGTTACATTTCGCATACAGCGGGCAAGGGAACTCGACGAGCGCTCCCGTTTGGTTCCTCACGGCCAGCTCTTCTGACACACTCAGGGAACGGGCCGACGTGAGCCGCCTGCGCGGGTCACCGAGTTCACCGAGTTACGAAGGACCTTGCGTTCTGGCAATTAATTTGCTCACGGACAACTTTGCCAAGCAATGCGCTCCGCGTTACAACCACTACATTCTCACGGAGCACCTGCATTACGCTATTCTCGGCCAGAACGCGACCGGGGGCTCTCTTCTGAATGTGGCTACGGCGTGTTAGTTAATTTATATAGTCTGCCATTTAAAAAAACATTACGCAACCTGGAAGATGCAACTTACACTTATTAAAGATATATTAACACCTGTTATTTTAACTTACTCCTTAGCGCTGTTATGATTTATCAATGCTCCTCTTTGCCGTTCTGCGGCTTATTTTTTCGGGGCTGCCACTTTTGCTAAGCCGCTGCGGTGGCTCAGTGGCTATGGAGCTCTTCTGCTGACCCGAAACTCGCGGGTACTATCCTCGCCGCTGCTTTGGTATGCCGATGTGGGCGTAGAGCTAGAAGCCCGTGTACTGCGCTATATCCGTCCAAGCTAAAGAACCCTAGGCAGTTGAAATCATCCGAAGCCCTCCGCTACGGCGTCCGTCATTCTCTGAGTCACTTTTTGAAGTTAAAACCTTCAAACCACACCAAACTTCTTCTATAGTCTGTCGGGTTTTTGAACAAAAGAAAACGCTGTCAGCTGCTCAGGAAAAGGAATCATGATAGATAATGATCTTCATTTTAGGTTCGATTTTTTCGGAACATGGGCGGGTATTAATGGCGCGATTTCTTTCTTGATCTGAAGTTGGGGAAGAAGTCGAGTTACTGAGGGAAAAGTTCTATATTGCGGGTATTTTTTTTTCTGAGGCTTCCTTTAGAGCGCAGCTCTTAGGCGCCCGTTACTGCGTTTCGCGGCGTCGCCGTCACCGTTGTCCGTTTTAACCAGCAGTGGACACTCTTTAAGCTGCGAAAGCAATGAAGCGGGAGCTTGGAAAGGAGAAAGCAAAAGCGAAACCTCCTCCCCTCCTTAGCAACCGTCGCGCCGGTGGGGGGCGTAGCTGTGCATAGCAACCGTGTCGTTAAACAGTAGCTGTAGAACGAGCGCGCGCGCGTCGGCGGTGGCAGCTACACCGCCGCCCCTTCGCCAGACGTCTCGTTGCACTCGAGTGAGTGAGACGCATGGCTCTGAAGCGGCCCAGTGATTCCGCGCCAAGCCGTTCGGGGAAGCGGCAGTGGGTTGAACACAAGGATTTCGTCAAACACACTTTATAATTTCTAAAGTGTCTTCGGTTTTTTTTTTTTTTTTTTTGAAGAAAGGAAATGCACAGTACCTGTCTCCCGCGGCTGCGAAACCAATAGGGCGGGGGCTTGGAAAGCAGAGGGTAAAATTTGTAAAATGATTTTGAGGAAAGGAAATGCGCAGAAACGAAATGTCTCGCACATCTTGGTGGACACCTGAACCAGAGGGAAGGCGCATAACTGCCCTCTTGGAAGAGTGAACACCTCAATCATGCTTTAAGCTACATGACGGCAATAAAAGATGTGCACTACATTCTTTGGCATTGACAGCGTCCTGCCAGAAACGTTGCCACCTGCCAGGATGGCAGAGTGGGTGGGGACTTTAATGCAGATGTAAAGACAAGCGGGAATTTCTTACCACTTATGCGGGAGAACATCCCGTTCTTCTCGTTCGTAATGGCTCCGGCAGCTGTGACACCTCTTCTTTCTCGTCTGCTACTAGCACCTTTCTAGAGCAATTAAAGTATTTCCTACCTACCTACCTCCCGAAACACTTGCGCAGACCTCGTCTTTGGGAACCAGGCATTGGTGCAGCAAGTCGAGCATATATCCATCTATTTCTCCGTCCACAAAGCTTCCTTCATGACAATCAAGAACTGTTAGTGGAGTGTTCCTTGAAGAAGGAATATGTGTGAAAAATAACAAGTCTGTAATTGTACATACATGTCTTGCTCAAATTCTTTGCCTCAATCAATCGAAAAGCTGACACAGCTGATGAGCTGCGCTCAAATTTCGCATTAGGAAGTAGCGTAACTGTGGCCAATTTTTTTTTCAGCAAGCCTTCATTTGCTGCACAAACTCATTCTTGTGCGGAACGCGAATAGCCTTTTTTTTGCTCATAACTGCTTAAACAAATTGGTGGGTCGCTCTAAAAAACTGTTTACACAGACAGATTTCGTTGTTCTTATCAGTTGCAATTACTTCGTTGCATACACAAGAAACCGCTCAATCCAACATGCACAGTACTGACACTTTTACCCTGCACAAAGCAACAACGCTACAAGTCGCACGCATGATCACCCGCATCACCAACAGGTGACATGGCATGCGTGAAGAGGACACACTAAAACTAGTCAGAAGCTTAGTAGTTAGTCCAATTACGTACAGCCTACCCTACCAGTGCCTCAACAAAAACGAAATACAACAAGCGGATGCCTTGCTACGCAAAGCGTATAAGACCGCGCTCCGACTACCACGCAACACGTCTACAAAAAAACTCATGGCCCTGGGATTACATCACACCTTTGAGGAGCTGCGAGAGGCGCAGCTTGAGTCGCAAAAACTCAGGCTGTTGCAAACAACGACTTGGAGAGCGCTCCTGCAGAGGCTGGGATACCGCGAGCAGATGCGAGAAATGTCGAGGACGGCAACGATCCCCGACGAGCTTCGCAAGACCCTCAAGGTAGCGCCAATACCAAAAAACATGGATCCCAACCTCCATCGAGGCAGAAGAGAAGGGAGGGCCGGGTTCATCGAAAAAACATACGCTCCTGAAGACACGACCGTGTATGCAGACGCGTCTTGGAGAGGAGGAGACACCAAAATCGCTGTATCGGCGGTGGTCGATTCGTCTTTACGCGAAATGACCAGCGCGTCTCTCCGAGGCTGCACAGTTTCAGATTCCGAGGAAGTAGCCCTTGCTCTAGCGGTAGCGGAGGGCTATAGAACCGGGCGGTCGCTAACAATACTCACGGACTCTCAAACAGCCTGCCGAAATTACATGAATGGCAGGATAGGTCGTCACGCGCTCCGCATACTCCTCGCAGCGAGCGACAGAATTAAAAACCAGGAAGAACAAAACGACAAGATCCTACACAAAATTGTGTGGGTACCGGGGCACACGGGGGTGGCAGGGAACCAAGAGGCCGACAGGATAGCTCGAGGATACATTACTTTCCGAGCATCCGACGAGACCACGGAACTCGCGCCAGCACCCAGGGAATACTCGGCCATACTACAAAACTATAGAGGCAGAAGAATGCGATATCCCCCCCCCCCCCCCCCCCACAAATCTCTCAGCAGAGAGGAAGCTGTCACTTGGAGACAATTACAAACAGGCTCTTTCCCAAACCTACATATACTAAACAAAATGCGCCCTACGATATACGCGGACAAATGTCCCTGGTGTGACGAAAATCCTACTCTATTTCACATCACATGGGCCTGCCAAAACATACACGTGGTCCCCAAAATACAAAACCCGAGTGCGGAGCAATGGGAGACTCTGCTGTCCAGCGACCGCTGTGAAGACCAACAAGGTCTGGTACAGCGAGCTCAACGGGCGGCAGTGGCCAGCGGAGCCGTGGTCTGAGGGCAACCGACCATTGATTAGAGGCGGACTACTTCGACAGAGAAGTCTCCTGGGGGTAGAACCAAGACGTCTCTGAAGATGCCCCCAAACCGCAGGAATAAGCATTAGTGAAAACAAAGTCTTCCCTTCCTTTTCCCTTCCAAGGCACCACTTCAACCTTCGCGAATGACTTCCGTGCTTTTTTCGGCGAAGACATTTCTTTAAAAAACTAGTAGCAGTTTTAAACGCGCAAGAGCCACGGAGAGGAGGAGGATAAACTTTATTTGCGCCGAAAAATGTAGCAGATGCAGTGGGGTTATAGCCCCATCAAGTGCTCATGATCCCGTGGCGTTCGGCCACTTGTAGGGCTTTTGTCACAACCCGGAGTGCAATGCGATTACCCACTGGTCTGGATTCGAGGGCTGCAAAAATCGAGGAGGGGAGTCCCGAGGGCAAGCCCAGAGTGTGTGGAATAGAGTTTCATGTTGGCCATATAGTAGACAAGGAGGTGAGTAGACCCCATGGTATATGCGGGCATATATCGGGGGGTTGGGGAAGGTGTTCGTGTGGAGTTGCCTCCTCACAACCTCTTGGGGTTTGGTGAGAGAACTATGTGCGGGAGGAGAGAGATATACAAAAAGGGGGAAAGGCAGGGATGTTAACCAGAAATATTTCTGGTTGGCTACCCAGCACGAGGGAGAGAATGAGGGGATTAAAAAGGAATGGGAGAAGGAACGAGAAACACAACCACGAGAAACCTAAGAGGTAGTGTATGGTTATGTCACGAAATGTAACCATACGATCTCTCGCCGTCCACGGGACGGGCGACACCACATCCCGGTCGACGAACCCGTGGGAATAATTGTGGGCCGCCTCATTCCCTGGATAGGATGAGTGCGCAGGGGCTCAGATCAATTGGATCGGGCGGAGTTGGAGGTTCCTGGAGTAGAGGACAGTTAGGGCGACCGGGGACACCCGGCCTTTTGGTGAAATCACGAATCGCAGGTTTAGAGTCGCTGAAGATGGTTTCTGCAGGGGTGGAGACCTTTGCCAAGGGACGCTTCCTCGGCCTCTTCAGGCGATCTGACGGGAATGGAGCCCGCAACCAGCGGCCGTCCACAGTAGTTTACAACCGCGAGCGAAAAAGCTTCGCGGTCGGGGTATTCGGCGGCGTCGACATAGACCGCTGTCCGATCTGTTAAATACTTTTTGTGCAGAGACTTAGCCCTGTCCTTGCGGCAAACGACATGATACTCTGGGTGCATTGTTTTAGGAAGAGGGGTAACAATAAGGTTACAGTGGATATGATATGGAAGCTGGGCCTTGTCGGCGACGGTCGTTTCGAAGCTTATTCCAAGCTTGTCGAGTATGTGACGTGCCGTGGAGGAGTGGGTGAGACGCTCGCACTGAGAAGTGAGATGAGCTTCCGAGAGCTCCGTCACAGTATTGTAGACCCCTAGTTTATAGTAGTTTATAAGGGAGAGTCCGGCGGCGGAGATAAAGAGCCGCCTTGTATACCGGTCTAATAAGGCAGACAACGCGGTCCCGTTCCTGGCAGCTAAGGTAGAGGTAAGGGAGGGTATATGTGAGGCGACTGATAAAAAACGCCTGAACAAGACGTCAGAGGTCAGCTTCTCGCATGCCTCTATGTTTATTAGCAATGCAACGAATTAGACGAATGGTCTGCTAGACAGAGACTGTGAGTTTAGGTTTGGTTTATGGGGTTTAACGTCCCAAAGCGACTCAGTTTATGAGGGAAGCCGTAGTGAAGGGCTCCAGAAATTTCGACCGCCTGCGATTTTTTAACGTGCACTGACATCGCACAGTACACGGGCGTCTAGAATTTCGCCTACATCGAAATTCAACCAACGCTGCCGGGGGACTGTGAGTTCAGCCAGAATGTCGGTGTTTTTCCGATTGCTCTGGATGAGAAGCCCATATACCATAAAGATGGGTACTTCGTGTATGGGTTGGCCAGTAGCAGTAATGTAGTTGGGAGGATGGCCATGGAGGCCGGGTTGACCTCGGATGAGCAGCAGCTCGGTCTTCTGAGGGGAGCACGAGAGGTCGGCTCCGGCTACATGGCGCTCAATGACATCCACCACTTGTTGAAGTGCGGATTCAACCTCAGCATCGTTGCCTGTTGAAACCCAGAGGGTGATGTCGTCTGCGTATAAGGTATGGGATAGCCGGGGGATAGCATCTAATTGAGAAGGTAGCGTCAGCAAGCGACATTGAAAAGAAAGGGGGATTGAACAGATCCCTGGGTGGTGCCGTTGCTACCGAGGGTTATAGGGTCTGAGAGTAGAGAGCCAAAGCTAAGTTCAGCTGGCGCGCCGGTTGCTAAGGAGGGGAGGAGGATGCGCCGCTGCGCGGAGGAGAGGCCACAGTTGACCAATGTCTTATCCGGCGGCGGGAAGACCTTTCGGCTCAACTTGTGATTTGTAACGTCATAGTTGAGAGAGAAAGAGAGCATTTTCCGACACTGGTCCTGATCGCAGCCTCATATCGGATAATTAAGCCCATATCGCCCAACACATGGAAGATTTGGGGGACGACCACTGGTCGCAGTATTGAGGAGAGTGCAAGACAGTTACTGCGCCTTTCATTTCCCCGAAACCTATTTTAGAGCGCAGCTTTTTGGCGCCCGTTTCTGCGTTTCGCGGCGTCGGTGTCGCCGTTGCCGTCGCCGTTGTCCGTTATGACCAGCAGTGGACAGCTTAGTCACGCTTTAAACTGCGAAACCAATGGGGGGAGCGATCGCCGGCCGCGTCTCGAGCGGACGCGCCTCATTTCGGCTCCGGCAATTTTCGTCCGGATTACCGAAAATTTCCGTACGACCGCAAAAATTTTGCTTGTACTAGACGGTTAACATCACCCGGCACCCGAAGACATCACTCTCGACCGGGTGGGCCAATTTTTGGGCCTTTTAGGCCCCTTTATGTTTCCATCCCGTGGAAGCCCTACATAGGCCTAAAGCCAAGCAGCCGGTCTCCAGCGTTCTCCGCGGACGCCATGGCCGCCTCCACTCGCCGTGGGTAAGATCCCGAGACGATGGCATGGACAGAACTCGTCGTAGAAGCCGCGTCTTCGCCAGAAAGCCCATCTTCGCCTGGTGTAGGCCGTGCTCGCGGTGAAAGTTGGGTAGCCGGCTGGTCAGCAATCCGTCGACGATTCCAAGTGACCAATAGATGACGTGAGGGCAGAGAGAAAACGGCAATGTCTCGAACAAGAAGTGCCACTGTGTGGTGCTTCTTACCACGTCCTTTTTGTTGTAGGCGCAGCAAAAGGGCATGGTGGTCACATTTGCGCCCGTGCTGTTGTAGTGAGGGCCTGGTTGTAATATTGCAGGGGGCGACTTGTGAACGACTGGATGGAGACAATGGCTGGGCACTCCGCTCAAGACATCGGTGGTGGTCTCTGGGGATGTCATCGTTGTTGATGTCGAGAGGTACGTTGGCACGTTAGATTATGACGCTGAAAGCGTTGCCGAAGATGATGTCACTGCTGTGGATAGCGAAAGATACGTTGGCACTGTGGGCGTTGGCACAAGTGTGGGCGCAGGAGAGGGGTAGGTTGCCACCGTAAACGCCGAAAGTGGAAGCGAGGACCTAAATGTTGTCGCCAGAAATGATGCTGTTAGACTTGTCATGCCAGATGTTGGCGCCGGTACCGACTGCGAAGGATATGCTGGCAACGTGAGCATTTGTCCACCCTCAGGCAGGACGGCTCCGCTGTTGTGGGCCAGGTAAGGGACCAGCAGCAGGCACGTAGAAAACACGAGCGGGAAGCATACAGGGCGCACACCATCCAGGTTTGTATGCACAAGCGCTCGTCCTGAGCGGTCTCTTCGTTCCGGTCCTTAAACCGAAGCTCTGGAGATGTCGCTGTTTCTTCTGGACTGGGAGGGGGAACTACGGACGTCTGGATTACGACCACAATGTCCGGATCCTCTGGTGACGCTGCAGGCTGAAGACTAGCCGCCGACACTCTGGCAATTGGGTACACGTGGACGTGAGCACTAAAGTCATCGAAACTTGGTGGCGAGGCGTCGGTTCTCAAAGGCGGCTGGGAACCCATTCTTGTTAGCGAGGATTGTTGGAGGTATCCCTTGCTGCATTCGAAGTCCTTGCTAGCGCAATAATGATGATGATGATGATGTCCTCGGGCTGAATGGCATTAATCAAAGGACGTCGGCTTTTTAAACTTCTTCTTTGTTCGCCATCATTCTTTGGTGCGGGGATTTTCTGCTGCTATTTACTTTTCTGCTTGCTCTGTTTCAATACTCCTCGATGCTGACCAGTTTTAGACGAATACTTGTCTCTCTCATAACATACGCATTAGTATGCATTATTTAAGCTCACATTGTGTAAGGGCATTTAGAATTGGGTACACGGGGTTGTGAGCGCCGAGGTCATCGAAAGCATCAGTTCTCAAAGGTGGCAGGGAACCAATTCTTGTTAGCGAGGATTGTCGCGGGTATCCTTGGTTGCGTCAGAAGTGCTCGGCGGCGAAACAACGGAACAGCCGCCGGCTTTCAAATTCTTCGCTGTTCATCCCTATTATTGTTGGTTTCCCCAAAATAGTGGCGCGTACCCACTATGGGAGATTGGCCAAGACATAGGCGGTGACTGACAGACTGTTCAAAATGTGAAACAATGAAATAAATAAAGAAAAGAAATATAACGGTAGTAATAATAATAATAATAAGAAAATAGATTAAAGGAATTCCGATTTGTAAATTAAAATAAACTAAAAAAATACTGTGAGACAGCAGACTGAAAGAGGGGACGGGGCTAAACATGTTCTGTTTAGGAAGCTTTCGTTGCACAGAATAATTGCTCATGAGCAAGAGCTTAGGACTACAGTCATTTAGTGTCTAAAAGGAAAGTTTGAATGGCATAGAGCCCATACCAGTTACTGTGCCCAAGGCAGGCACCAACAAGAGACAGAACAACCCCAGCTGACAGACTTAGACCGAGCTGTCGTATCGGATGCCCTAGCAGGCCCCTCCGTAAAGAGGAGAAATGGCAGCAGGTCAACAAGAAGTTATCAATCATTTCAATACTCTTCGATTTTGCACATGTTAAGACGAATACTGGTCTCTCTCATAGCGTACTCATTATATGGATTATTTACGCATTCATTTGGTGCATATTTTTGGAACTGTGCAGTTGTCGGCCAGTCTTCTTAATGTAAATGAGGTATCCAACCTATCAATACTTTAATGCTAACTTCCAACTCTGCGCTTGACACACACACCCCCTACACATACATGCCTCATCACGCCAGTGTAATCCAAAAGCAGCACACCGAAGGCGCCAACAGCGACACCGCAACTCATCATCATTATCATCAGCCTGACTGTAGTGTCGGCCTGGGCGGCCGCCAGATTCGTCCGCTCAGGGCAGAGTTGCAAGCTAGAATTCAAGGATTCATACGAAGGACTGCTCAGTTACATTATACGAGACAGGCCGAGAATTTCACAGGTGCAAATGTCTTCCCGAAATGTGAGCCTAAATAATGCAGAATAATGAGCATCTTATGAGAGAGACAAGTATTCGTCTAAAATTTGTCATCATCGAGGAGCACTGAAAGAGAACCAGAAAATCCTGGCGCGTGAGAATGGTGGTGAACAAAGAAGAAGTTGAAAAGGCCGGCGGCTGTACCATTGTTTCGCCACCCAGGATTTTTACCGCAACCAAGAATACCTGCGACGATCGTCACTAACCAGAATGGTTTCCCAGCCACCTTTGAGACCCAATGCCTCGCCGCCCAGTTTCGACAATCTCGGCGTTCGTGTTCCCGTCTACCCAATTGCCAGAGTGCCGGCGGCTAGTCTGAACCCTGGATCATCACCAGAGGATCCGGAGATTGTGGTCATAATGCAGCCGCCCGTGGTTCCCTCTCCCAGTCGAGAAGAAACAGCGACATCTCCAGAGCTCCGGTTTCAGGACCGCAATGAAGAGACCGCTGAGGACGAGCGCTTGTGCATGCAAGCCTGGGTGCTCTGCGCCGCTGTATGCTTCCCACTCGTGTTTTCTACGTGGCTGCTGCTGGTCCCTTACCTGGTCCATGCCAGCGGAGCCATCCCGCCTGGGGGTGGACAAATGCTCACGTTGCCACCATATCCTTCGAAGTCGGTACCGGCGTCAACATCTGGCATGACAAGTCTAACAGCATCATATCCGGTGACAACATTAACGCCATCACTTCCATCTTCGGCGTTTACGGTGACAACGTACCCTCCTTCTGCGCCCACTCTTGCGCCAACGATCAGTGTGTCATCCTCTCGGGTGCCAACGTATGTTTCGCCATCCACAACGGTGACATCACCTTCGACCACGCTTCCAGTTTCATCATCCAGTGGTACAACGTACATCTTGACATCAACAACGATGACACCACCACAGACCACCACCGATGTCTGGAGCGGGGTGCCAAGCCACTGTCTACATCCAGTCATCATCCCATCGCCCCCTGCAATATTACAAATAGGTCCCCACTACAACAGCACGGGCTCAAATGCGACCACCATGCCCTTTTTCTGCGCCTACAACAATAATAAGGTGGTAAGAAGCGCCACCCGGTTGCACTTCTTGTTCGAGACGTTGCCGTTTTCCCTCTGCCCTCACGTCATCTATTGGTCGGTGGGAATCGAAGATGGATTGCTGACCAGCCGCATACCCAGCTTTGATCGCGAGCACGGACTACACCAACTGCGGAACATCACAGACAGCCTTGGATTTCCACGAATCAAGATACTTTTGGCCTTAGGCGGCTTCGAATATGATGCGCCGCATTTTTCGAGGCTGGGCCGGGACAGGTCTACGATGGACCGCCTGATGCTAAGCATAACTAACGCAATGCGTGATTACCGCTTGAACGGGGTAACAGTTGACTGGAAGGCGCCGGCAGCAGGCTGCGCATCCAGCAACGACCCTGATGTACTTGAGCTCCTTTTAAACAAAATAAGACAAACCTTCAAACATTACGGCATGGATCATATTGTTTCCGTTGTGTTGAGTCGTGAACCTGTCTACGAAGCCGTCGTGGACAGAGTCGCTCTCGTCGTGGACTACTTCTTTATCGGTAGGGAGCTTGTGTATCCGTATGGTCCAGCTTCTTCGCCTGGATTCTGTTCCCATCTGACCGACCGATTCCAACAGACAACGCGGCGGTATGCGCTAAATGCACCCCGTGCAGCTCTTGACCAGTTGTGCGTTGTGGAGGACGTGTCACCGCTGCTTACCCACGGTGATATGGATTTGAGAACGGGTGCCGTAACCACTAAAGACCGTGTATACACAGCAAACTTCTACACTGGTTGTAGGCTTCGGGGTTTCTGTAGGAATGACAGCTCCGCAGTTTCCTCCTGCGTGTCGCATTTCGCATACAACGGGCGAGGGAACTCGACGAGCCGCCCCATTTTGTTCCTCACGGCCAGCTCTTCTGACACACTGAGGGAACGGGCCGACCTGAGCCGCCTCCGCGGACCACCGAGTTCCTCGAGTTACAGGGGACCTTGTGTTCTGGCGACGAATTTGCACACGGACAACTTTGCTAAGCAGTGCGGACCGCCTTACAACCACTACATTCTCACCGAACACCTCTACTACGCTATACTCGGCCAGAACGCGACCGGGGGCTCTCTTCTGAATGCGGCTCCAGCCTGCTAGCGGATTAATAGTGTTTGCCATTTTCAAGAGCAATCTCTGCAGCATGGAAGATGCATTTACACTTATTAAATATACCGTATTTACTCGCATATTAGGCGCACTTTTTTTTTCCAGAAAATCCATCTCAAAGTTAGGGGTGCGCCTATTACGCGGGGTAAAATTTCCGGAAATTTTTCGACTCGCAAAATTCAACATACCGCATAAACGTACCCGTGTACGGGCCGCATCCTGTTTTCCCGAAGGAAGTAATTAAAAAAAAATATCCGTGTAAAGGCCGCACCCAAACTTCCCACGGTCCACGCGGGAATGGCCTTCGAAATGCACGCGCCGTGGCCTCTGCGATCGACTCCGGCTGCGAGCAACGTGCGCTTGGTCGCGGAGGCCCCAGACGCGCACAGGAGCTTCTAGGTGCCGCCCACGGATAGCGCCCAAGGTCAAGCTTATCATCATCATCAACTTTTTCGTCCGCCGCGAGCAGCCGCGAGCTATCGCTATCCATATCGACATCAGCATCACCAGCTCCAGTTTTTTTATGGCTGTCAAAGGGCCGGTTTCTGTCGTGTTAGTTCATCGTAGTTGTGTCCAATGTATCTAGAAACATTGGTTGTGGCTTTCTCGCGCTGTCGCCGAGCGTTGCTACTTTAGCACGACGGACAAGCGCCTTAATAGCTACACGGCTGGGAGTTAAATCTCGAACACGGCAAGCATGCGGCAGGCCGGAAATTCGATGTGGACGAGAAGTGCTGCAGTTGCGACTGCGCCGTGCCTAAAATTTTGTATGCGACTCGTGTCGCCGCGGTTTTCGGGGTCCTATGTCGGGAAGGTTTCCGGCTGACGAAGCTTTCCAAACAGACGTTTAAAGTGAGCATCTCTGAAAACTGTGTGCGGCTGTTCCACGCGATGTCGTTGTACGTACTGCGGGTCAGCAGCATCTGCGACGGCAGCAGCACTAGTGAGGACTAGTAGTAAGTTAAGCAACAACTTGGTTAAAATAAAGGTTGTGGGGTGGGGAGGCGTCGGCTTGCAATCGTGGAAATACAGTACTGATCACAGTGCCAAGTTCGGGGTGCGCCTATTATGCGCGGAAATAAAAAAAATCTGATTTTTCGCGACCGAACTGGGGGTGCGCCTATTATGCGAGTAAATACGGTACATTCACACCTGTTCTCTTTTAATTTATTTCTTAGCGCTGCTATGATTTATCACTGCTTCATCCACAAACAGGTTGATATCTTTAAGACTGCTCCTCGTCGCCGTTCTGCGGTTTATTTGTTCGGCGTTGCCACTTCTGCAAAGCCGCCGAGGTGGCTCAGTGTTTATGGAGCTGGGCTGCTGTCCTATAAAGACGAAGCTTCCATCCTGGCTACTGCGATCGCATTTCGATGTGGGCGAAATGCTTTAGAGGTCCGTGTACTGTGCTTTCAGTCGACGCCAAAGAACCATAGGTGGTTGAAATCAGCCGAAGCCCTGCGCTACGGTGTCCATCATGGCCCCAGTAGCTTTGGGGCTTTAAACCTTTTAAACCAAAGCAAACTTATCCTGCTATGATCTCTGAACAAAAGAAAAGGTTGTCATCTGCGCAGGTATAACAAGCACCATTCGTAATGCTCTGTATTTTTAGGCTTTATTTCTTTCGAAACCTTGGCAGGTAATAATGGCCCAATTTTTCTCTTCATCTCAAGTGTGGGAAAAAACGGAATTACAGAGGAAAAAGTTGCATATTGCGGGTTTTTTTCGGGGCCTTTTTTTTTGCACCAAACCACAATTTTCTCTAAGAGATCCATGTTGTTCGGAACGCGAATAGTTTTTTTTTTTGGTCATTGTCGCATAACAACGAAATGGTAGTTAACACTACAATGTTGTTTACTCAGAGAGATTTATTTGTCCTCATCAATAGCGATTACATCGTTTACTACATAAGAAACCACCAAGGCAGCATTTCCGCCTCCGTGAATGACTTGCGTCCTGTTTTCTGCAAATACGTTTCTTTATAAATGAAACAGCAATTTTACTGGCGCAAGAGCAATAGAAGAGGGCGGCGTTAGCGAGCATCGCGATTGATACAATAATGCACGTCACACTTGCGGTCAGTAGCCGTTGTTCTCCCCCTCACCTCCTAAGCGCGGATTTTGGCTAAAACTAAAGTTAGCTCACGTCCTGATTACGGAAGTATTAAAAATGTTTTCAGATTATAAGTTGACTGAAGGCATCCGTCTTTAATAAGCACCACATACCCGGTAATGTTTTTCGTGCGTTGTGTCATGCTCTGCCCACACACTCTTCAGCAATAGGGACACTGCTTTCCCTTAACCCTTTTCCAGCTGGACACGGAATTTAATGCCCGTTAAGAGCTCATGGTATCCAATATGACCAAGAAGAGCTCTTGGAAGGCAAACTGTATCTACGTGGACACGGCGCCAGTTTAGAGAAGGGAGATGCGGTGAGTCATTCAGTCAGGAACGAGAGCTGGATGTTGCGCGAGGGAAATAACATTGAAATATGCGTGAATACATCTGCCTAATTGTAACAGTATTGTCACTTAGATTTAGCAATTCAACTGGCCAGTCTACTCTTCGGAGGAAAAGGTGTGCAAGTGGTTTGGACACTACTTAAAACAAAGGGAAATTTTGGGGGCACTCCAAACGGTACAACTAACTTTGGAGTACAACTAAGTGGAGAGGGGCGGAGCTCAGGGAGTGGTGCGCAGCCCTCTCCGTTTCAATATTACTCTTATACACATGACAAGAAACGTTTCGCGGGGAAAACACATAACGACTTTTGCAGATGATACTTGCACCTGGAGCGCGTCACGTTGACGCTATACTACCCAGAAACACCTTCAAACAGTGTTACCCCACATCTCCATATAACTAGCTCCCCGGGGCCGTCTTCTCTCGACAGAAAAGAGTGTTGCCATGGCTTTGAGAAAAAAAAAAACGTCTCGATATCCGCTCCTCCTAGCTCTAAGGTGACCTAACTTATGTACGAACGTCACATAAAAAAGTTCCTCGAGAGTTTCACTGCATCATCGCAAGTTTTCAGGTTCACGGCGGCAACACAGTGGGGCAGGAACTGTCGATCAATGGTTCTGCTTTGAAAATTAAGCCTGCGTTGAAGGAACCGTGTGCTACTGGCTGCCGGTGATTGAAAGATTATCTCCAACAAGCAAGAAGTTTCTCGAGGCCCTGAGAAACATCTGCCTGCGGATATGCCTTCTCCTCCCAAAGGGTTCCCCTGCATCACCGCCAGTCCCCGCAAATTCCTTGCCCTCATCCACCAACCGAACTTTCTATCGCCCCCTTCCAGGCTTGCATTCTCTTGGAATCCACTCAGTTACCCTTAAGGACTGGTGGTTTCCTTGCCTTCACATTCTTCCTCTTGATTTCCGCTAGAATGTCATTAACCTGTGAGTGTCCCCTCGCTCACTCCGGCCGCTTCCGGTCTCTTAACGTTACACGTATCGTTTTTTTTTTTTTCATAGCTCGATGCGTTGTCCTTAACTTAAGCTGAGCCCTTTTCGTAAGCCTCCACGTTTCTGTCCCATAGGTGAGTCCCGGTAAGATACAATTGCTGTGTGCTTTTCTGTTGGGGAATACTTGTAAATTGCCGTTCATGATTTGAGGGAACCTGCCATTTGCGTTCCACACCATTCTTAATCTTCTAGTTCTTTGCCTCTCATGAACCGAATCAGCGGTCACTACCTGCCCTAAGTAGACGCATTGTCTTAACACTTACAGCACCTCGCTACCAATAGACCTTTCCACAAATTCCGCCGCGCCACCAAGCGGCCGCGCAAAGCACTCTGGGAAAACGGAGCGCCGCGGCGCCCGCGGCGCCGCTCTCGCGTCTTTTCGTTCCGTCTATAGTGAACTAGAATACTAGTTCACTATAGTTCCGTCTATCCGACTGCGCCTGATCGCCGGAAAGCCTTCCTCTGCCATCTCGTCGCCATCGCTGTTTCTTATACCTGTGCTACACGGGAACGTTCGAATGACATCTGAGTCGAATGACATTCGAAAACTGGAATGACATTCGGACTCGACGGACGCGCGCAGTGCTGCACGAAACCTTCCAAGCGCATTCGAAAGCCTCAGCTCGTTTTCAGTGTACAACGATGACGACGGCGGTGGTCACACTGCTCCGACAACGACACTATCACGGTCAACAGCAGCATGTGATTATAGTGAAATATCTAGTTTACTATAATATGATTGCAGTGGGACACGTTTTTCAGGCAAACGACACCGACGAATCCGATCGGCGGACGGTCAGCCTTGTCGGCGGCTGAGCGAAAGCACGGTGATGAGGCGGCGGTGCAAATATGTTCGCGCTTCTAAATGAGCGAAACGAACGGCCATATTTCACATGTGCACACCTGAACAGTCACCAGCGATAAGCGCTTGCCAAATTAATTTCAGTCGACGACGACTCCCTTCCCTTCCGCGACGACTAGGCCAAGCGGGTCCGTGGGATATGGTCTGTGATTGCGGCGGTTGTGATGAGCGAATCACTAGCTTTAGCGAATGAAAATGGTCACCGAGTGTAGTTTTGGCAATAGTGACCTGAAATTAATTATTGCTTACATCGCTGGGCACGCATATGATGAACGTGAAACGCCGGTGTGACCCAGACTGCCGAGCCGTGCTTTACGGCCAGCAGCAGTCGTCGCCGTCGCTAGCTTGTGGATGACAAGTTAGGCCGTTTCAGTTAAAGCGAACGGTCGCCAAACATACTTCTGGATAAAGTAGTTTAAAATAAAGTACTGATCACGTCGGAGGAAGCCGGGACAAAAAACTAGAAGCGCCGGTCCTGCGCGATGTCAACAGCCCGCGGTTGATAAGTGTTTTTCAGGCGTGCGATCCACCATCGCTTCCCACACTTTATCGCACTGCGTAAACAAGCACGGCTACAGCCGGTAAAAAAGAAAACAGGTTGATTAATAGAACTAAAGCGCTGATTGTGTTTTATGTCATAAAAACGAGTACTAATTGTTCGTACGCAGCGATGTAAACAACAGTATGAGTGCAGTTGTCCTCATCGGCGCACTCCTGGGGAAATTTCATGCTGACGCGGTAAATGTTCACTGCTGTAAATATAATCTTCAAGCACTCCCTTAGACAGGACACGAGCTATTTGCTAAACATGACACAGTTGGTTGACACAGTAAACGTGACACAGTCGGATGTTGCGTTCCGCGGCCACGGATCACCAGCCGAGCACCAGCAGACGCAGACCGGAGTTCTCCCAATGCATGTATACACAGAGCCCTCGCCGCTCATGTGCCCATGGTGGTGGTGAATAACTTTATTCATAAAAGCCCCCCCCCCCCCCCCCCCCCCCCAAAAAAAAAAACGAAAATTATGCAGCAGCATTGCGGGCGTCCTTCAGGCTGCCGGTTGTGGCTTCCGCCGTACCTAGTCGCGACGCCCTCTGCCCCGGTCACCAGCCGAAGTTGGAGATTCGCATGTGCCCATTGCTCTGCGTAATCACAGCAGGCGTCCGTTCCGCATACACTCGGTGTGGAAGATCGTGGAGAGACGATCCATGTATCCCTTGCGCCCGCTAGGGTTGAAATGCGTACCATATATTTTGTGGTGTTTCGAAGGCTTCCACAGGGTAAATCGCCCTTGCGAACCTTGCCGATTTATCCTGCGCACCCATTCTAGCGTCAGCTTCTTGTCCTTGGGGAATACGTGGTATGAAATGTTGATGTCCTTTCTCGTGTTGTTACTACAGCCGGGCACGCAGCACCTTTGACCGCCACCGCGATTCTAATCTGCAGACATGTCGAATGTCTAAAAAAATCCCCACATAATTGCAGAAAGACTAAGAGATAACCACCACAGCAGTGCGCTGCAACATTTAAAACGCGCACGAGAAGACGCACAACGCCTGAACACGGCGGCACAACACAGCAACACGCTTGACAGCAGACGACGCGGGCGGCGACCGCTCCTTTCTCCCATCATGCTTTGCGCGGATCCGCTAGGGGATGGCGCGGCGCTGCAATTTGTGGAAAGGTCTATTGTGAACTGCTGTTTGCTTGCTAGATTGTTCAACATTACTTTGGTTTTCTGCATATTAATTTTTACACCCACCGTTCTGCTCTGCCTGTCTAACTCATTGATCATGATTTGCAGTTCATGATCTGAGTGACTTGGCAAGGCAATGTCATCAGCGAATCGCAGATTACTTAGGTATTCTCCATTAGCTGTTATCCCCAACTGCTTCCAATTCAGGGCTCGGAATACCTCCTGTACACAGGCGGTGAATAGCACTGGCGAGATCGGGTCTCCCCGCCTCACGCCCTTCCTTACTGGAATTTTATTGCCTACTTCATGGAGGGCTATGCTGGGTGTGCAGTCGCTATAGATATCTTCCAGTATTTTCACATAACACTCCTCCATACCCTGATTCCCAATGTCTGCATGACTGCTAAGGTTTCCGCAGAGTCAAAAGATTTCTTGTAATCAATGAAGGCTATATATATATAAGGGTTTTTATCCTCTGCGCATTTCTCTATCACCGGATTTATAGTGTGAATATAATGTATTGTGGAATATCCTTTACGAAAACCTGCCTTGTGATTTGGTTGATTAAATTCTTAGGTTGGCCTGATTCTATGAGCGATTTTATTAGCAAATACCTTTTAGGCAACGGACAGTAAGCTGATTAGTCTGTACTTTTAGTAAGTACCGTAAACGACTCGCCATTACCTATTAACTTCCGCAGAATGGTGAGGTACGCTTTTTAGACCTGAGGTTTGGGTTAAGTAATGTACTCAACTGTTGGACGTATTTCCCGCGTGCGAAAAACGAACTTCCGCCTTACGACTCGTCCACTCCAAGACTTTAAAAGGAGTCATTGCATCGCTCTGCATAGAATCTGCGCTTCGCAAGTTGTAACCGTATTAAATCCATGATAGCTCTGAGCATAAGGTACGCAGGCACTTGGCCGCAGGCTTCCCTTCTACGATGCTTATGGCGGTGTCCGCCGAAACATTCCTCAAGAAATTTGGACACATTCGAAAGCTGGCCGAACCCGAACGCGCGAAGGCCAAACCTGAGGTCTTACGCTCATAAGGCTTAACATAACATAAAAAAGTGGCCAGCATACACAAAGTGCCACTTGTATTCTCAGCGCCAAATAAGTTGACGAAGCTGTATCGCTGTTATTCGCTGTCCTCAACTATTTTCCGATCAAGCTTGGCGCCATCGCCTCGGGCAGCCTAATCGATATCCGTGGACACCATATTTGCCAAGGCGCGCTGAATTTTGTTCAGTTTTCAGTGCATTGAAGAATTGAAGAACATGGCAGCCCCAGGCCAAGTCACCGGATACGATTCCACCTCCCTAACGATCGTTAACATGGAAACTGCGGAAATTGAGGAGGCTCTTCCCAGCGGGGAAGAATGTTTTAAAGACATGGTTCGCGCTTGGCGCGGACAGGAAAAAACCTAGGGCCCAAGGGACGCCAACGCGGGCGCCAGCCAACAAAGGATGGTGGGACGCTCTGCGCATACGCAGGGCGAGAACGCGCCCCACGCAGCTGTGCAACAAACCAAACAACCCCGGTGGGGGCCGCACCACACGCCCCGCGTCAAGAAACAATAAATTATCGTGGTGCTCAAGCAACGCGAGACCCTTGTCCTGAAGGCTACCTTAGGTCCTGGTCAAGCCGGCGCTGCCGTTCGCAGCATCCACGAGGACGCGGCAAGTGTGGGATTTGCAGTGTGGCCCGCGTGCGACCAAAACGTTCTAGTGTGCACACTGAGAACTGTCGAAGCTGCAGAGAAGCTGCTCCGGGACATCATGCTGCCGGTTGGAGGCCGCAAGCAACTATTCCGGGGCCACCGAAAGCTCGCCGATGACTTCTGCAAGGGTGTCATTACCGTCTCCCCGGACTAGACGGCCGAAAGCGTGGCGACGAAACTCATCGAGGCCCCCAACGTGGTGCCTGTGCGCAAATTGGGAAATACCCAGATTGCTTTTTTCACTTTGGTGGGGACAACAGCGCAGCGGCCCGTGCTCAATAGTTGCGAGCGTCTCCCCGTCCGCTTCTAAAAGAAGATGATCCCTGCCTGCCCCCTTTTGGCATGGTGGGGCATCCGGCCGACGCCTGCCTGCTGCCGCAGCCTGGGCGCTGTGAACGCTGCGGGGCTCAGGTTGCTGCTGCTCCTGGCAGCGGCTCAGCCGAACATCAGTGCTCCCCGGGCTGCCTCATCTGCGGAGGCAGCCATCCCACCGGGGCGGCTGGCTTCGCGTGCAAGTACTGCAAGGTCATCAAGCCGTGACCTCCCTCCACCCCACAGCAGAAGCAGACGCCGAGACATAAAAAGTTCCCGAAGCCCAAGGCCGGATCCAAGCAGGCTCCGGCAGCCAACCTCGAACCCAAGAAGGCCCAGTCCGGGCCGCCCAAATCTGTAAAGTCCGGGAATGCGACAAGGGGTCCGGTCTTCAAAGCCGGGGATTTCCGGCCCCTGCTACAAGGTCAAACTGAGGTGAGCAGTTGGAGTGGGTTAGTCTCTAGGTCCACCTCCCCCCCCCCCCTCCCTCCCACACCGAATCTGCCCTACAGCAGCAGGTAGAGGAGCTCTTGCGCCAAAACCTAATTCTCGCCCATAAAGTTCAAGAATTAGAAGCCAAGCTGGCCGGGCCGTCTGAGCCCATAGAGAACACTGAGCCAGATGATAGCGATGACAGATCCTCAGCATCATCTTGCCTTACTAGTGTCTCGCGGCGGATCGCAGACAGGGTGGTCGATTCGGCCCCCATTGACCCTGGCCGCCTCGAGGCACTGGAGCGTAGAGCCGATCAGTGGGTGGAGCGGGTGGCAGCCCTCCCAACCAAATCATGATTGCGGTCCGCGAGTCTTTTCAGGACATGTTGCGGTCCGCATTTACTGTAATGCTTCCCAATATTGTGGCCCAGATGACTGACTCTGTCCTTAAGGGGGTGAAACCCTGGGTCAGCTCCCAAATGAAAAATACTATATGCAGCGACCCCCGCAGGTAAAGCGTAAAACAGCTCCCCGACAGGCAGCGGAAGAAAGCGGTTCCGGCCCGATGGCCGCGGCGTTGATGCAGCCCCTGGCTGGGTCTGCGGCGGCCCCTGGACCGAATGGCTACCGAGCACCGTAATAATAAAAACATCAATATGGCTAGCAAACCTTCTCACAAAGGTAACAAATTATAACAATTTCAAATAATTCAATACTACTGCAAGGGTTTCAGAGCGTGGAAAAAACGGTCACACCTCCAGCTTTACCTGCAGTGCGCCGGTGACATGCCGGCGTTTCTTGCTCTGCAAGAGCCCGGTAATGATGCTAAATTCTCTAGATATAAGCTCGTTCCAGGGAGGCCCCTCGACCTGCATCCTGATGCATAAAGCATACGCCGCGATACAGGTCGATCTTGCCCTGGAGATTGAGCAGGAATACACCATAGTCAAGGTTCTGCCTGTCAGGCGCCGCGCCCCGTCAATCCATGTACTCCACGTATACTGCCGCCGCATAAGCCACCCGTTACTTTCAGCGAAATTTTTTATCGTGGATTAAGACTGGCTGACACGGAACCCCTAGTAACTGTTGGGGATTTCAATGCCCCCAGCCCTTACTGGGGCTATCAGTTCGAGAAAACCAGGGGACGCAAACTGTCGGAGCTTATCTCCACCCTTCGTCTCATGTTGATCACGGATCCGGCTTGCCCCACACGTGTGGGCAACTCGGTTACCCATGCCATGTGTCCTGACTTACCTCTGGTTAGAAACACTAGAAACTCCACCTGAGAAAACCTGGGGGATTCCCTGGGCAGCGACCACTGCCTTCTACGCATCACGCTTATGGCGAAGCAGTCCGCAAAAACTGGGGAGAGGCCAAAATAACCAATTGGCAGCAATTTCGAAGGCATGACATCCCTCCCGTACCATTCTCCTGCGGCTATATGGAGTGGGCAACATAGGTCACCAACATACAGAAACAACACACGCAAACACTTCCCACCACCGACGAGATCCGCGCAGTGGACAATCACCTCCTGCATCTGTGGGAGGCGCGCCGGAGATTAACTAGACGGTGGAAGTGCCAAAATATGAATCACAAGCTTACAGCTCGCATTCTACTACTTACAGAGCAGGCTGCGCCATATGCCGCACAACTCACGGACTATTATTGGATAGATAGGTGCAACTCGGCAGCTCGTCAGATGAGCTCGAAGGGGACTTGGTGTCTCTTACGCAGCCTCATTGACCCCTCTCAAACGAAAGAGGAGGCGCAAAAACAGCTTCGGCGGGCTCTGCACGGGTACCAAGGTAAGAGGGCGCAACTTGCGGACACTTAGTGCGACAGGTATCTGTGCCGCACAAATGACCCCGTTAAGCCCGAGTACACGTACTCCGGGGAGCGAAATAAGGATTTAGATGCCCCTTTTGCACTGCATGACCTTAATGCAGCCCTGGCTAAAATGCGCCGAGGTGGGGCACAGGGTCGGGATCGCATAACTGTAAAACTGTTGGAGAACCTCTCGGACTCGGCCTACCTCCATTTGCTACAAGACGTAAATCAGGTCTAGGATGGGTGTCCACTCCCTCCCGAGTGAAAAACATCGCTTGTAACTTTCATCCCCAAAGCAGGTAAAGCCGTGAATACGGACCACTTAAAGATCCATCTTACTGACCTCGTGTATGGGAAAGCTCATGGAGACGATGGTAAGGGATCGCCTCTCTTCATACATTGAAAGGAAGGGCCTCTTCTCAGAGACTACGTTCGGGTTTCGCCCGCACATGTCTGCATAGGGTGCCCTACTCCAACTACACAGGGACCTAATACGTCTACAGTCAAGCAACAAAATGGCAAGGCTATTACCGCCCTCGATGCGCGTTCGCGCATGTTAAACATGGTACCATACTATCTGACTTGAACACCACTAACGGCGGGGCGAAGGTATTCCCCTATGTCAGAGACTTTCTCTCTGCACGTCAGGCACTCCGCCAGTTCGAGGACGAGGAATACGACCCGTACTCTGTGGGCACACGGGGTGCACCACAGGAGACGGTGTTATCATCGCTCCTCTTCAACACCGCCATGATGCACGTGCCCAGCCAACTGGCTCAGGTGGAGGGCATAAGGCACGCGCTCTCCGCAGACGATATTGCAATCTGGACCATCGAGGGGATCCTGGGGGTGATGGAGGACCGCCTTCAGCAGGCCGCCTCCATAGTCGATGAATATGCTGCCGACTGTGATCTCCAATGTGCTCCCGTCAAATCAGAGCTTCTACATGTCAGGACAAATCACAAGGACAACACGTCTGTACACATATCTCTGTCGGGCGGTCCCATCAGTGAAGTGACAGAGTTCGGGATCCTGGGTCTGTTCATGAATTACAAGCCTAGGCAGGACTCTACTATAGCGAAACACAAGCGCATAGTTGAACAGGTAGGGCGCATGATCCACCGCGTTTTCAACAACCGAGGTGGTATGCGGGGCTGGGACGCGCTACGGCTTGCCCATGCCTTGTGAACAGCCGGGTCCTCGACTCCGTGCCGTAGCTACGCACCACCAAACAAGAAGACCAGCGCATTGACGCCATCATCAGGAAGGCAACAAAGCGAGCACTGGACCTTCCGGTGGCTGTGTCCAACGCCAACTGAAGGCGTTGGGGCTGGTAAACTCATATCAGGAGTTGCGGGAGGCCTACCTCGTGAGCCAATATACGCAGCTCTCGCAGATGGCTCCTGGGCGCCGCCTGCTAAACCGCTTACACATCGAACACACATGCATACCAGAAGAGACGGAGAACATCCCGGTGCTGAGGCGCATATGCTCGGGGTCGCTCCGCTCCCGCGTAACGTGGGCACGACATCACATGAAGGCAGACGACAAGCCCGGGTTCGCGCGCTTGAGCGGCAATATAGATCTAGAGAGGGCGTCTACTACGTGGACATCACAGGGCCGTCGCCCGCGCGATTCTACACGGCTGCCGTAGTCCATGGGAAAATGAATGCCGCCGCGGTGGCTCAGCGGTTATGGTGCTCGGCTGCTGACCCAAAAGACGCGGGTTCGATCCCGGCCGCGGTGGCTAGAATTTCTTTGGAGGAGAAATTCTAGATGCCCGTGTACTGTGCGATGTCAGTGCACGTTAAAGAACCCCAGATGGTCGAAATTTCCGGAGCCCTCCACTACGGCGTCTCTCATAGCCTTAGTCGCTTTGGGACGTTAAACCCCATAAACCAACCAACCAAAATGAATGTCGATAGCCTATCTTTTCGAGCACCAAATTCAACGCTAGCGGAGGAAGTTGCAATTGCTCTCGGTGCTGCCGATCCAAAATCGAAAACGGTTATCACAAGCTTTCGCCGGGCATGTGAACACTATATTTAAGGGGAAATATCGCATCTTGCCTCCCAAATTCCAAGAGGGGCTACCGCCGATTCAACTAGTACACACGTAATATGGGCTCCTGGCCACCACGGTCTACGAGGCAACGAGGCCGCTGATGCGCCCTCCCAAGCGCTCACACACTGAGAAATCTTAATTCATTAATGCGACAGCCACCGCCTCTACCCTGCATCTGCCAAGGGGCTGAGTAAGGCGGAGGAACGAACTCTGCGGCGCCTGCAGACAGAAACTCTTTTCTGTCCTGCCATCGCCAAACACTTTGATCCGAACATAGATGGGCGCTGCCCACACTGCGGAGACATCTGCGATATCTTTCACATGGTATGGGCATGTGCTCAGAATCCTCACCTTCCCCTACCCCCACCCGAGAGGCATGGGAGACTGCCGTCCTCAACTGCTCCACACTGGAGTCCCAAAGGGCTCTAGTAAAGCGGGCGCGAGACTGGGCCTCGTCGTGCGGTGTCCCGGACTAAGGATACCGACCATATTGTGGGATCTTCTGACCCCCAGTCTGTCGTTACCTCAACGGCCGACTAAGGGGACGTGCGCGAAACCTAAAGCAACAAGATAAGCTCGCGAAATTATGTGGCATGAACCTGCAATGTGTAACCTGCGAAATTAATTTCGCAGGTTCATGCCATATTTTCAAGAAGCAAAGATTCTTGACAGAGGTGCATGTGCTAATTCCAGACCATTGCTAGAGGCCTTTCACATACAAATAAGGGCGGACAACTGTTTCAGAGATGCTTCGATCGTATTGTACTCTGCCGAGTGGGATGTTCTGAAGAAGTGTACCAATAACTGAGCGCAGAATGGCTTTCGTCTCTCTCCGGTTTACTGCTTGCTGTTGCTTGATGTTTTTGTTCGTAACTTTTTATTTTTATTTGTTCAATATCTGCATCGTACCTAGCTATTTGTTACCCATTACTCGCTTAGCCACACAGTGAAAATAGATAAGTGGACGTGAGCCATGACAGTAGCATTTTTAGGCCTGGTGCCGCCCCATTCTGTGCATGCGGTATGATCTTATAAATAACATCCCTGGAGCGTAAAATAAACCAGTTAGTAGCGTTCTTCTTTTTTCTGTCGTCCTCTCTCTGTGGTTTCCCTAATAGCACCCTTTCTCATTATTAAACAATGAGTTACGAACCAACCCAGCACCTAATTCTACTTCTACAGGAAGCTGCTTTTCGTCTTCAAGGAACGACACTTCCACTGCCAGATATCTGAGTGGCTGGTTGCCTACTAGGGGAGGTGGTCATCATCATCGCACGTCATTGATCTCCAGTCGCTGAGAGCTGTCATGCTAGCTGACCATAGGTGGGTTTTTAGGCGGGGCTTTTCGGTTATTCCTGTGCGTTTTTGCGCCCGAGCTATTATTCGCAATTTCGAATTGAATTCTTCTTGAACTGCCGCATATTAAGCCAGTGTGGCGGTTTGTTGGGCTTTGTGCAGGTTGGGTAAGTTGTTTTTTTTTTCATGTTTTTTCATGGCCTATCGCACTTTATTGATATTCTGTATTTGGTAGGCCTGATTTATGTTGTCTGGCAATTGACATGAATAAAAGTTCCTACCTACCTACCTACCTACCTACCTACCTACCTACCTGCCTGCCTGCCTGCCTGCCTACCTACCTACCTGCCTGCCTGCCTACCTACCCACCTGCCTACCCACCTGCCTACCCACCTGCCTACCCACCTGCCTACCCACCCACCTACCCACCCACCTACCCACCTACCCGCCTGCCTTACCTACCTTACCTGTCTGTCTGCCTGCCTGCCTGCCTGCCTGCCTGCCTGCCTGCCTGCCTGCCTGCCTGTCTGCCTGCCTGCCTGCCTGCCTGTCTGTCTGTCTGTCTGTCTGTCTGTCTGTCTGTCTGTCTGTCTGTCTGTCTGTCTGTCTGTCTGTCTGTCTGTCTGTCTGTCTGTCTGTCTGTCTGTCTGTCTGTCTGTCTGTCTGTCTGTCTGTCTGTCTGTCTGTCTGTCTGTCTGTCTGTCTGTCTGTCTGTCTGTCTGTCTGTCTGTCTGTCTGTCTGTCTGTCTGTCTGTCTGTCTGTCTGTCTGTCTGTCTGTCTGTCTGTCTGTCTGTTGGAAATGGGCAAGAATGTTTTTTGTGTTCAAAAGACTCGGAAGAGAACAGCAGTTTACAGTTGGTAGCAAGGTCCTTGAAGTGGTAATGGAACAAGTCTATTTAGGGCAGGTAGTGACCGCAGGTACAAATCGTGAGAGCAAAATAACTGGAAAAGTAATAATGCGGGGAAGCGCATTTGCCAGGTTCTCGCAGATCATGAATGGCAGTTTACAAGTGTCCCTCAAGAGAAAAGCGTATGACAGCTGTATCTTATAGGTACTCGCCTATGAGGCCGAAACGTGAAGGCTAACGCGTATCCAAGATTCCCGTACAAAAATTTTAAAAAGTGGAAATCGTAATATACTGTTACGAAAATATTCGAGTTAATGATCAATTATTCTGACATGTAGAAAAATCGTTATTTTAAAGTATTTCCATCGATCGCACAGAAAAGTTAAAAATGCCATAAAAAAACCAAAAAGTAACACGTTTGACGACAGCAAAAACGTTAATAGACAAAAATAAAAGATTGCCGTCGTGTGATCTGCGGTTATATTGATTGTAAAAGTGAAATCTTACATGACATGAAAAAATTACGTTGATAAATGGTTTCCCGCTGAAAAACGCTCCTGTCCACAATTGCTCGGTATGGAAAAGGCTTTAGCTTGTATACAACGTAGCGAGGTATCGAAAGAAAAATTATAGGTGCGACGTTAAGGCACCGGAAACGGAACGGGTGGGTGTAGAACAAACGCGGGTTAATGACATCCTAGTCGAAATGAAAAGGCAGAATATAGCTTGAGCAGTGCATGTAATGTGAAGACAAGACGGCTGTGGGTCCTTAAGGGTAACGCAGTGGATTCCAAGAGAAGGCACGCAAAGCAGAGCGCGGCAGAAGGTTAGGTGGACGGATGAGATTAAGACGTTTGCGGGGATAGGGGCCCGCAGCTGGCACAAGACAAGGTTCGTCTAAAAATTGTCGGCATCGAGGACTATTCAAACAAAACAAGGAGAAAAATAAAAAGGAACAGAAAATCCTGCCGCGTGCGAACAAAGAAGACATAAAGCCGTCGTCCCATCTTCGATCTCTCAGCTAACAGGACCCATTTCGTTGCGTCGTCTAATCTGTCAGCCTATACCCTATTAATACTCATGTTCCTCTAAAACTGCTAATCATTCCAACAGTTCACCGCCTGTGTCTTGGCCACTCCCCCGTAGTGGGTATGTGCAATTCTACTTAAGGCCAACCAACCAACCATTTCGCCGTCCAGGACTTCTAACGCTACCAAGCATACCGGCGACGATCCTCGCTAACAAGAATGAGTTGCCAGTAGCCTTTCAGAACCGACGCCTCACCACCAAGATTCGACGACCTCGACGCTCACGACTCCATGTACCCAGTTTCCAGAGTGCCGGCGACTAGACTGCACCCTGGAGCATCACCAGAGGACCCGAACATTGTGGTCATAATTCTGCCGCCCGTGATTCCCCCTCCAAGTCCAGAAGAAACAGCGACATCTCCAGACGTCCGGGTTCAGACTCGCGATGAAGAGACTGCTAAGGACGAGCGCTTGTGCCTGCAAACCTGGGTGGTAGGCGCCGCTATATGCTCCACATTCGTGTTTCCTACCTGGCTGCTGCTTATTGCTTACCTGGTCCACACCAGCGGAGCCATCCCGCCTTGGTCTGGAATAATGCTCGAGTTGCCCACATATTCTTCGCAGTCGGTATCGGCGTGAAAATCTGGCTTGACAAGTGTCGCTGCATCATTTCTGGCGACAACATTTACGCCATCGCTTTCATTGTTGGCCCTTACGCTGGCAACTTACCGCTCTTCTGCGCTCACACTTTCCCCAACGCTCAGTGTGTCATCCTCTCGGGTGCCAACGTATCTATCGCCATCTACAACGGAGACATCACCTTCGATAACCCTTCCAGTCTCATTACCTAATATGACAACGTACCTCTCGACCTCTACAACAATGACATAACGACAGACTACCACCAATGTCTGAAGCAGGGTGCCAAGTCAATGTCTGCATCCAGTCGTTCTCACAACGCCCCCAGCAAGATTACAAATAGGCAGTCATTACAACTGTTCGGGCTCACATCTGACCGTCATGCCCTTTTTCTGCGCCCACAAAAACAAGGAAGAGACAAGAACCAGCACACAGTGGCACTTCTTGTTGGAGACATTACCGTTTTCCCTCTGCCCTCACATCATCTATTGGTCGGTGGGATTCATCGACGCATTGCTGACCAGCCGGCTACCCAGCTTTGACTGCCAGCACGGCCTACACCAACTGCGGAGCAGCACAGACAGGCTTGGATTTCCACGAATCAAGATACATTTGGGCTTGGGCGGCTTCGAATATGAAGCGCCGCGTTTTTCGATGCCGGGTCGGGACAGGGCCACGATGGACCGCCTGATGCTAAGCATAACTAACGCAATGCGTGATTACCGCTTGAACAGGATAACAGTTGACTGGAAAAAGCCGAAAGCAGGCTGTGGTTCCAGCAACGACCCTGATGTGCTCGCGCTCCTTTTAAACAACCTTCGGCAATCCTTCAACCGTTACCGCATGGATCATATTGTTTCCGTTGTGTTGAGACCCGAACGTGAGTACGAAGCCGTCGTGGACAGAGTCGCTCTCGTCGTGGACTACTTCTTTATCGAAAGGCACCTTGTGTGCCGTATGATCCAGCTTCTTCGCCTGGTTCCTACTCCCGTTTGACCGACCGATTCCAACAGACAATGCGGCGGTACGCGCTAAATGCACCCCGTGCAGCTCTTGACCAGTTGTGCGTTGTGGAGGACGTGTCACCGCTGCTTACCCACAGTGATATGGATTTGAGAACGGATGCCGTAACCTCTGGACACCGCGTATACACAGCACAGTTCTACATTGGATGTAGGCTTCGGGGTTTCTGTAGGAATGACAGCTCCGAAATGTCCTCCTGCGTGTCACATTTCGCGTTAGAAGGGCGAGGGAACTCGACGAGCCGTCCCGTTGTTTTCCTCACGGCGAGCTCTCCTGACACACTGAGGGAACGGGCCGACCTGAGCCGCCTCCGCGGACAACCGAGTTCCTCGAGTTACAGGGGAGCTTGCGTTCTGGCGACGAATTTGCACGCGGACAACTTTACCGGGCAATGCGCTCCGTTTTACAACCACTACATTCTCACAGAACACGTTTACTACGCTATACTCGGCCAGAACGCAACCGAGGGCTCTCTTCTGAATGCGGCTCCAGTCTTGTAGCGAATTAATAGTGTTTGACACGTTGGAGAGCAATCTGTGCGACCTCGAAGATGTTACTAGTACTTATTAATTGTACGTTGACCCTTTTCTCTTTTAATTACTCCTTAGTGCTTCTATGATTTGTCAGTGCTTCATCTCCAAACAGGTTAATAATTTTAAGACGGCCCCTCCTTGCTATTTTCAGGTTTATTTCTTCGACATTGCCAATTCTGCTAAGCAGCCGCGGTGGCTCAGTGGTTATGGAGCTCTGCTGCTGAGTCGAAAGACGAGGTTACGATCCGGGCCGCTGCGCCCGCATTTCGATGTAGGCGAAATGCTACAGGCCATGTACTGTGCTATGAAGTCCACGCAAAAGAACCCTGGGTGATCGATATCAGCCCAAGCCCACCGCTACGGCGTCCGTCATGGCCCGAGTCGTTTTGGGACGTTAAACCCTTTAAACCTAACGAAACCTCTCCTGCTATGGTCTGTCGGGTTTCTAAACAAAAGTAAACGCCGTCAGCGGCGCAGGTATGGGAAGCATGATTGCTAATGCTCTTCATTTTTAGGTTTTATTTTTTCGAAACTTTCGCAGGTAATAATGGCGCAATTTTTCTCTTGATCTGAAGTGCGGGAACAAGTCTTGTTACAGAGGAAAAAGTTCCCTATTAAGGGTTTTTTTTTTTGGAGCCTTTTTCCCCCTAAACAACAATTTCCAGTACAATATCGGTCTATTGCGAAACGCGCACTGTTTTTTTACTCAATATCGCATGAAAGGGAAACGGTAGTTCGCACTAAAACATTGTTTACACAGAGTTCTTTGTGCTCATCAACTGCAATTACTTCGTTCCATAAATAACAAACCTCCAAAGCAGCACTTCTTCCTCCGTGAATGACGGCGCGTTACTGCACATATCGGTGTACCTAGCTCAGCGAGGTCTTCGTCTCTCGAAATAAAAGAGTGTTGCCATGCTTTCACAAGAAAAACGACGTCTCGATATCCCGTCCCCCTAGCTGTACGGTAACTACCTTATGTACAGTCTCAGCGATTGCTAGGTGTTGTGATAAAGAGTGATCTCGCGTGATCACCTCAGATCAAAAACCTCCGCGAAAGGATAACTGGAGCATTGTAAATTTTCAGGTTCATGGCGGGAACACGGTGGGGCCGCAACTGTCGAAGCTGTCGCCTCTCAAGGTCGAGCAGTTTTTTTCAGGCATGAATGCAAAGAGCCGCATGCCACATGCAGCGCTTCTGGAAGCTACTCTCGCGAGTTTTACCCAGGAATATATGCAGCATACCTACATCTTCCCCGACGGTTCTATTACGCAAGGTACAGTCTTTGTCAAAAGTTTAGAGCCCAGGGGGTTTGCTTCTAAGCCTCGTAGTGGGACTCTTGTAACATTCGGGGTTGTCCTACCCATTGGAGGAGGCAGGACCAGAAATCTTCTTACCTTCAGCAAATTTCGAGCGCTGGAGATGCATTACGAACCAGACAGTGTGCTTCAGAAGCAAACCCCCTGGGCTCCTAACTTTTGACAAAGGCTGTACCTCTTCTTGTGGCCTTTATGTGCCTTCAACAACACATGTTTTTCTTACCGGCTGCAGCGGAAGACATCCTCTATGACATCTGAGCTTCACGTCATTAAAGAAGTTGTACCCTATATCTTGCACCTAACTCACGGCAGACGGTTTATCTGTACCGACTCCGAAGCATCTCTGCACATTCTGTTCATCATGTTGCAGAAAACCATTCATCAGACCGTTTCCCTCGACATCGGGTATCTACATCATTTGGCTATTGTCGCAGCCCACTGCATAACATTTCAATGGATAGCAGCACACTTAGGCATTCCAATCAACGAAAAAGCAGGTGGAGCATCCCGTAACGGCTATCAACATAATGGGGACATGCGGCTTTTCTTCACGAAATCTAACGCACCTCAAATGACTAAGAAATTTGCTTCCGCAGATATGTGTCTGCCGACACATCACTACCAGTTTCCTTACTCCATCGACCCACATCTCGGATCAAGGCTCCTAAACAGCATACCTCGCCTGTTTCCCTTTTATTGCTCCTCTCAGAAAAGGTAAAACAAACATTAATGAGAGAGAGATGGTGCCCACGCCAGCAACGTATTGCCAGGCTTAACGCCAATTCAAGGTAAATGAAAAAGAAATAAACGTTCCAAAGAAGAAAAAAAAATTTTAGAGAGAAATCCAAAGTAGTAAAAAAACCCAGCTGACAAGAATAAAAGCGCAACAAGACGACACAAAGAAGGAGGAAACACGACAGGACAGGCGCTATCCTGTCGTTTTTCCTACTTCTTTGTGTCGTCTTGTGGCGCTTTTATTCTTGCCAGCTATGAACGAACATGCCCCAGAGAGTGTTTTACTGAAAAAAAAAACAATAGAAGAGGAAACAAAAGGCACATCACAGTCAAAGTTACAGTCACAGGCAGACAGCCAATGCATTGCGTACCGTACGGGAAATAAATAACATGGAAACACTTGATGACCGACTTCGCCTCAACGCTCGATACAAAAACGGCTGGAGAAACGAAAAGTTCGCTTTGTGACAACTGCGGCACGATCGAAACTGTGGAGCATATCGTGCTTGACTGTCCTGCGGTTGCTGACGAGCGTGCGCACTATGAACATTGCACCATGAAGCTCACTGCAGACCTTCTAACAATGAACATTGTTTCAGGACCATTTGCCTGCCTTAGGCAACAAAGACATGCAATGAACTTTTTGTTTTCATATCTAAATGACTCTTCTGCCGTCAGTCAGAACGTTGCACGAATGGAATGCCTCTAGCGAAAGAGACCTGCATGACGTCAAAAGAGCCGATGTAGAGGGCGTGGACTTTTGCTAGGGAAGGAAAGAACGACCAGGCTTTGATTTGAATTTTTATAGCCTTTCGGGGTGCGTATGGCTTTAGTATTTTGCAGAGGTTATCTTCAATGCCTCATCTATGCAGTGGGCTTCTTTTAAAAAATGTCCTGACCTGGCAGGTGCCCTTTAGTTCCAAAACGGAACGTTGAGCGTGAACATAATAATGGATGTAGAGCATGCTGCCCTCTTTTACGACTCCGTTTGCTCGTATTAACATATTAATAGCGAATTTAAGCTTGGCAATTCCGCATTTCAAGCAAAGCGCCGCACACGCGCATATCGCCAAACGACCAGGAAGTTGGAGTACAGAGCATGCCTTGCGGCTAGTTGAGATTGGCCACCACCTATACGCGTTCAGTTCTCATGAAGTATACAACTTTTGCATGGTCGCACCTTTCTTCATTCTAATTTACCAAGACTTTTAAGGAAGTCTGCTCAAAAGTTGGAGAGACTAAAATGAACTAGTCGCGTTTTATATTGCAGTTTTTGCACACCTCACGTGAAGTGAGCACGTCGTGCGTCATCTACATCACAGCCGTAGTTCGTCTTCCGAAACCGAAACAACACGATAAAAAAAATCAGTCCTGAATCATCGAGCTGCATTACGTGAATTCCACGTTGTGACTGATGCATACCATTGTCCTGCGCATCACTTCAAATATAAAAAAATATATGCATAGAAAGGTTGGTGTCTCAGCTGCTGGCTTTTCTTATATAGTAATTTTGCCATACACCAGCCCAGCCGTGTTGCCACGTGAACGTGCCTAAAAAGGACGAAGCGACTGTCACCCATTGCATACGGCCTTTTCCTCTAAAGCTCCTAATCATTCCAACAGTTCACCGCCTGTGTCTTGGCCACTCCCCCGTAGTGGGTATGTGCCATTCTACTTGAGGCCAACCAACCAACCAACCATACGGCCTTTCCTTGCCCAGTGAGTCTGCCGTACGAGTAACGAAAAGCATGCAACTTCCGACGCTCCTGCCTTCAGCCGCCTTATGCCTGTCATCGCTTTTCGAGCGGAGCGTCCAGGAGTGCAAGGAAGAGTACCGGAGGCGGCAGCCCGACCACGTCGCTTGCTTGC
The DNA here is from genome assembly GCF_055824585.1 of Amblyomma mixtum. Taxonomy (NCBI): domain Eukaryota; kingdom Metazoa; phylum Arthropoda; class Arachnida; order Ixodida; family Ixodidae; genus Amblyomma; species Amblyomma mixtum. Next base: position 229,406,433 of record NC_143013.1, read on the forward strand.
CGCCCAACGCCAAATGCACCAAGAAGAAGAGCGGCATCACTGACGAAGAACGCCGGGTGATACCCGAGAAACACAAAGAGATCAGGAGTAAAGTGGCCAGGGGCCTGCAGGAGGTCAAATGGAATCAACGGGGAGCATCCTACGCGCATCCCAGGGACATGCTCCAGCTCTACTGGGACGATGAGCTGGCCTCTGTGGCTCAGGCCAGTGCCGACCAGTGCACCGATGCCCAAGGAAGCCTCGACTACACCGACTACACGAGACGCGTTACGACCAAGTTTAATATCACCGGCGAGAACCAGGGTTTTCATATGAGCAACAAAATCTTCAAGCGCACCAACTGGCCGAGCATGATACGTAAGTGGCACGTGGAGTACCGTCAGTACCCAACTGATCTTATTGAGGTATACTCGCCTACATGCCAAGCGCACTCTGCACACTTTTCACAGTTGGTGTGGGCCGCTACTCAGTACGTGGGCTGCGGCTTCACTGACTACAACGTCAAAGGTGCCCCCCTACCGTACATGCAGCTGTACGTGTGCAACTACGGCCCCGGCGGCAACGTCCTGACAATGCCCCTCTACCTGCCAGGGGACAAAGACACGATATGCTCCTCTTGTCCAAAGGGAACCACGTGCAACACGACGTCCGTGCTGTGCGCCTTGCCTGAAGCTCGCGAGGCGTCTGAAGAACGCGTGCCGGACTCGCTTCACGAGGGACCGAAGCCGCCCGGTGAACGGAGCCCCGCGTCAGCCCGAACAAGCGGCAGCAGGCCGGCCATCGTTCGGATGCCTTGCGCCACAACTTGGAGCGCCGCTGTTATGTGGCGCTTGGAGCGCTGCTGTTTTAGAGCGCAGCTCTTTGGCGTCCGTTCCTGGGTTTCGCGTCGTCGTCGGCGTCGGCCTCGTAACCAGCTCCGCCCCCAATATCACGCTTTTCAATTGGTCGAAATGCTCGTGATGTCACAGTGCGCGAATTTCAAATGGGGCCAATTGTACTTTGGCTAGTAACCATGCAACCAATCAAAGGGATCGTATAGTGATGCTGCAACTAAGTTGGACTGAGTTTAGTTAATTGCTTAATTAATCAATTAGCCTAATTAATATAGAGGAGAATGAAGAAGTCAGAAGAAAAGAAAAGAAAAGAAAGAAAGACGCGCGCCGCAGCGACAACAGCGTCCGCGGAAGGAAACGCTGCTGAAAAAAAAACAGATAAGCACGAAGCCGCGTTCCCTCCACCACCACGCACTTCCCCACTCAGTAAGATGGTTGGTTGGTTGAGACTGAGAGAAGAATGAAAAGGAAAGTGCACGGGCCTGCCAACTGGCTCAAGCCGAGCCACCACCGCTGCCACGTGCAGATAGAAGGCAGGTGAAAGATAAGAGGACAGAATTAAAGACAGAGTAAAGACGCGCGTCGCAACAACCGCGTCCGCCGGAACGGACGCTGGCTGAAAAATACAGATACACGGCCGCAGCCCGAAGGCTGCGAACCGGATGCAACAGATATGTATCTCACTCAGTAAGACGTTGCTCGTTTCATATACGTTGTGTCGAACATCCTAGACAGTTCCAACAATTGACAGATTAATGACAGAACACGATGGATAGAAATATAATAATATAAATATGAAGTAGCCTAATTAACCTTTCTAGTTAGACCGCATAAATCAATAAAACCGAGAACGAAATTGGTCGAGTTGGGGAATCGAACCAGGGTCTCCGGAGTGCGATACGAGCACGCTAGCCACTCCGTAATGCCAGCTGAATGGTTTGGAATGAACAAAGGCGCGTCTAGCTAATACGGCGTCTTCGTTCACTCCCATCTTCCCCCTTTCCCTTACGGCGAGGTGCAGGTGTCCACCCAGATATGCGAGAGAGATACATTTCCTTCCCTCAAAAAAAAAAAAAATAAATTTACCGTCCAGCAAGGCGTACAGCCGAATTGGCGATGGCGTTCTGTGGACTCCCTGGCAGCGTTGCAAGACGCTGTCGCGTTCCACTCTTACAGGCGAAGCTTAACATGTTAACCACACATCAGTAACACACGCAGACAGCCAATGGACGCGTCATTCGCTGGCAGCACTTGATTCATCATTCACAACCACATTCTTAACGTACGCTCCCTTGCCGCACATGCCAAGGACGTACACCACGATCACATTCTGCGCCATTCCTCTGTACTTTGCTTTGCTGAAACCTGGATGGATCCCGAAGAGCCTCTCGAAATCATAGATTTCCTATACTGCTGTGGTGCTCGCAGAGACCACAACAGAACGGCGGGAGTCGCTATCTACTTGCGCACAGGTCTCTCTGCAATACCAGTCGAAATGTTTGGCACGTCACATGAAGTTGGCGAACTGTGCGACGCAAAGTTGCCCAACGGCTTGCTGGTAGTAGCTGCCTACTTCGCCCCTACCGCACTCACGAAAGACGTCGTGCACTTCCTGCAACTCGCATTAACCGTCCATCGATCCACACCGATGTTAGTAGTGGGGGACTTTAATGTTGACATAAAGACAAACAGCAATTTCCTAACACTTATGCGGGAGAACATCCCGTTCCTCTCGCTCGTAACGCGTCCCACGGCTGCGACAACCTCGCGAGGCACTTGTATAGATCTCGTCTTTGAGAATCAAGCATTGGTGTACCAAGTCGAACATATATCAGTCTATTTCTCCGACCACAAAGCTTCCTTCATGACTGTCAAGAACTGTTAGTGGAGTCTTTGTTAAAGGAATACGTGTGAAAAATAAAAAAAAAATTCTGTGATAGCGCATACATGTGTTGCTCGATTTCTTTACCTCAATATATCGAAAAGGTGAAACAGCTTATTTGCTGCGCTCAAATTTCGCATTAGGAAGTAACGTAATCGTCGGTAATTTTTTTTAGGTGGCCGGCAACATTTAATTAAATCGAAGTCCCAACATGCTTACTCCGGCTGTTTCTCATTTCCTTCCTGATGCGACCCCAAGTCCCGGTGCCGGGTGCATGCATCTCATGGGGTCAGTTTTTAACTTATGGGTATAAGTGTAAAGTTTTGAACTGTTTAACTGCATGGCTCTACATGAGCAACCCGAAGTGCGATACCTGGTGGTGGTGGTGAAAACTTTTTAATAAACAAAAGGAGAGTTTGCAGACCAAAAATGGCCCTTTACATAGGTGGAGTCCTTAGTCCGGGAGCCCGCTGGACAAGGCCGCTACTCGCGCCCGTTGGACTAGAGCCCTTTGAGTCTCCAGCCCCGAGCAGTTGAGCAGGGCTGCCTCCCATGCCTCTCGGGAAGGGGAAGGATTGGGGGGAAGAAAAGGATTCATTTGACAGGCCCAAACCATGTGGAAGGTATCGGATACTTCCCCACAGTGAGGGCAGCGCCCATCAATTTTGGGGTCGAAATGTTTCACTATTGCAGGACACAACAGAGTGTTGGTCTGCAAGCGCCTCAGAGTTCGCTCATTAGCTTTACTTAAGCCCTTAGCCGGCACCGGGAAAAGCCGATGGCGTTCGCAATAGTCGTCCAGAATTTCTCTGAACCGCAGAAGCGGTTGCACAATCTCCGAGCCGGAAGAGCTTGGATGAGGTGCCCGGTAGGTAAGCGCTCGGGCAGCCGCGTCCGCAGCCTCATTACCTCTAACGCCCTGATGGCCCGGAGTCCAAACTATGCGTTTGAGCGAAGGGTCCGATTCCCTCCATGCGCGCTTTAATATGCTGTAGGCTAAAGGTGAAATCTCGCTAGCCAGGTAGTGTTGACAGGCTCGACGCGAATCTGTCACGATTACCTTCGAATTCAAGTCCGAGGCGGCAAGCGCAATGGCTACTTCCTCGGTCTGTGCTGAATTTCGAGCTCGAAAGGAGAGCCCGTTAACGCATTGATCCTGGTGAACTACTGCAGCCGTGTAGAATCCATTGGGCGACGGCCCTGCCACGTCAACGTAGTATACACCCTGTTTGGATCCGTGTTGGTGTTCGAGGGCCCGAGCGCGCGCCTCTCGTCTGCCTTCGTATGTGGGACAGAGTTATGTGCAGTGGCGCGCCACTGCATATTGCGCCGCTCAAATCGGTTGGTGGATCGGATGCTTTAGCATTATTCTCGAACGCCTTTTAGAGCGCAGCTCTTTGGCGTCCGTTCCTGGGTTTCGCGTCGTCGTCGGCCTCGTAACCAGCTCCGCCCCCAATGTCACGCTTTTCAATTGGTCGAAATGCTCGTGACGTCACAGTGCGCGAATTTCAAATGGGGCCAATTGTACTTTGGCTAGTAACCATGCAACCAATCAAAGGGATCGTATAGTGATGCTGCAACGAAGTTGGACTGAGTTTAGTTAATTGCTTAATTAATCAATTAGCCTAATTAATATAGAGGAGAATGAAGAGGTCAGAAGAAAAGAAAAGAAAGACGCGCGCCGCAGCGACAACAGCGTCCGCGGAAGGAGACGCTGCTGAAAAAAACATAAGTACGAAGCCGCGTTCCCTCCACCACCACGCACTTCCACACTCAGTAAGACGTTGCTCGTTTCATATACGTTGTGTCGAACATCCTAGACAGTTCCAACAATTGACAGGTTAATGACAGAACACGATGGATAGAAATACAATAATATAAATATGAAATAGCCTAATTAACCTTTCTAGTTAGACCGCATAAATCAATAAAACCGAGAACGAAATTGGTCGAGTTGGGGAATCGAACCAGGGTCTCCGGAGTGCGATACGAGCACGCTAGCCACTCCGTAATGCCAGCTGAATGGTTTGGAATGAACAAAGGCGCGTCTAGCTAATACGGCGTCTTCGTTCACTCCCATCTTCCCCCTTTCCCTTACGGCGAGGTGCAGGTGTCCACCCAGGTATGCGAGAGAGATACATTTCCTTTCCTCAAAAAATAAATTTACCGTCCAGCAAGGCGTACAGCCGAATTGGCGATGGCGTTCTGTGGACTCCCTGGCAGCGTTGCAAGACGCTGTCGCGTTCCACTCTTACAGGCGAAGCTTAACTCTTTCCCTACCGCGCCCACTGAGCATCGTTAGCCCGCTAACGATAATTTCATGCCCCGATTTCAAAACCTTCTACGTTGCTAATGATCACACTGCAGATGTAGTTTGTAGGCCAGGAACCAAAGTTTTGTTTCCGATGTAGTTTTCTTTTGTATCGCGAGGGGGCACTTTTTAACGCGCTGCGAAGAAATGAAGACGCGGACCTGCGCTCATTGCCCGCCATGTTGCCCACGGATGACGCCTTCGCCGCTCGGCTTCGGAGCCTTCCGCGTTGCTTACAGGCACGATGCGCATCTGTCTTATAGCCGAAGAACTGAAGTTTTGTTTCCGATGTAGTTTTTTTTTCCCCTAAAAAACGGCATTTTTTGAAACCACTCCGAAGATGCGGCACCATCGAAGACGCTTGGTAGCCTCCGCATGCGCGACACGCGCTCTAAGATATAGCAAATCTCAGGACTCTGTTTCGTCTGCGATGATATAATCCATGTCCTTTGCAACAACGAGCCTGAAAATGCTGCAAGGTGCTGAAGATGATTCAGTTTTCACATCGGTGATGATGAAAACCAGCCTGAAACAGAGGCGGCCGTGCTCCGATGCACAACGATAGGGTTTCCAGTTATTTTTTTGTGGCAACAATACTATTCAAGATAGAAATGATTTTTTTTGCAGAGAGTGGCCAATAGACAAACAAACATTTTGCATATTTCATAAAATTTTTAACATTATTTTCTTTTAATATACAAGCATGTCTTTGCAAGTTTTGTTGAATTTTTTTCTAAAGTCTCGTTTTTAGCAAATAAATTTTTTGTTGCAACATGCAATTTGTTGTTGAAACGTATACTGATAGAAAGCACCTTTATTCAGCTCTGTTTTTAGGTATTGCAATCAATACGGAATTCAGTAGTTTTTACAGAAAAAAAATGTACTGAAACCTTCAGAAAATGGTCATTTCCCCCATGGTAGGGAAAGAGTTAACATGTTAACCACACATCAGTAACACACGCAGACAGCCAATGGACGCGTCATTCGCTGGCAGCACTTGATTCATCATTCACAACCACATTCTTAACGTACGCTCCCTTGCCGCACATGCCAAGGACGTATACCACAATCACATTCTGCGCCATTCCTCTGTACTTTGCTTTGCTGAAACCTGGATGGATCCCGAAGAGCCTCTCGAAATCATAGATTTCCTGTACTGCTGTGGTGCTCGCAGAGACCACAACAGAGCGGCGGGAGTCGCTATCTACTTGCGCACAGGTCTCTCTGCAATACCAGTCGAAATGTTTGGCACGTCACATGAAGTTGGCGAACTGTGCGCCGCAAAGTTGCCCAACGGCTTGCTGGTAGTAGCTGCCTACTTCGCCCCTACCGCACTCACGAAAGACGTCGTGCACTTCCTGCAACTCGCATTAACCGTCCATCGATCCACACCGATGTTAGTAGTGGGGGACTTTAATGTTGACATAAAGACAAACAGCAATTTCCTAACACTTATGCGGGAGAACATCCCGTTCCTCTCGCTCGTAACGCGTCCCACGGCTGTGACAACCTCGCGAGGCACTTGTCTAGATCTCGTCTTTGAGAATCAAGCATTGGTGTAGAAAGTCGAACATATATCAGTCTATTTCTCCGACCACAAAGCTTCCTTCATGACTGTCAAGAACTGTTAGTGGAGTCTTTGTTAAAGGAATACGTGTGAAAAATAAAAAAAAAAATTCTGTGATAGCGCATACATGTGTTGCTCGATTTCTTTGCCTCAATCTATCGAAAAGGTGAAACAGCTTATTTGCTGCGCTCAAATTTCGCATTAGGAAGTAACGTAATCGTCGGTAATTTTTTTAGTGTGAAAACACTATTGGTCTCCTAACTTGGAAAATGCCGGTGTGTGGTGAAGCCTCTGAAGTCAGCGGCGTAGCCAAGGGTTGGCGCGGGGGGTGCTTCAGCCCGCACTTTCCCCCAAATAAGATGGCGTCTATTAAGGCGAAAGCCTTTAATGCCTCATACTGTCGTTAGCAGACGCGTCGGCAGGAGTGTCGGCAGCCGTGTTGACAGACGCGTCGCCAGGAGTGTCGACAGACGCGTCGGCAGAAGTGTCGACAGACGCGTCGGCAGGAGTGTCGACAGACGCGTCGGCAGCCGTGTCGACAGACGCGTCGGCAGATTCGTCCGCCTTTCGGCGTCACTGCTCAAAAGGCTCAAGGTTCCTGCATGAACAAAGGCGCATCTAGTGAATGCATGGGCTTCATAAATAAAATAAAAGGAGTAACGTCAAGAAAAGGAAAATAAAAAATAAAAATAAGGAAATAAACAAAAATAAATACAAAATAAAAATAAAATGTGGAAATAAAAATAAACAGTAAAATTAAGAAAAGGAGCAAAAATAAATAAAAAACAAAATATGAAAAATAAAAGTAAATAAAAACAAACAGTGGCCAGGAAACGCTTTCGGCTTGCAGCACTTTAGATAGCCAAAGTGCCCCCTGAATATTTTTGATGGCGCAGCTGGGGAGGGAGGGGGGGGGGGGGTTGTTCTGTAGCTTCAGCCCCACCCATAAAATTTTAAAGATGGAGGGATGGATGGAAGATATTAGCGTCCCCTTTGAAACAGGGTTTGCCACCATGCTCCGCTTTTTCGAGCGCAGCTCTTTGGCGCCCGTTTCTGCGTTTCGCCGCATCACCATCGCCGTTGTCCGTTGTAACCAGCAGTGGACACCTTATTCGCGCTTTAAGATGCGAAACCAATTGAGCAGGAGCTTTGAAAGCAGAGGGCAAAATGGGTAAATTGGTTTTTAAGGAAGGGAAATGGCGCACTATCTGTCTTACACATCTCGGTTTACACCCGAACCAGATGGAAGGTGCATAACGGTCCTGGAACAGTGGACACCTCAATCGTGCTTTCAGCTACGTGTCGGTACCGACGGATGTGTGCTGCATGCGTTGGTATTCACAACGTTGTGCCAGAAACGCGGCGCTGTAGCCATAGGCCTTCGGCGCTCGTTGTCTTCATTGGCGTTGGCGTCGAGAACGTTTTACACTCCGATGTCTTTAAGGAAGTGCGCAAAACTGACTCCCTGGGTCAGTGGACACTGGGGTGATGAGAGAGAGAAGAGGGCTAGCCGTATGCGTTAGCGCTCACAACGGTAAGCGAATTCGCGGTATAACCATTAACTGCCACCTGCCAGGGTGGAATCGCGGCTACGGCCGCTTACCTGTTTTTTCAGCCAGCGTCCGCTTCGCCGGACGCGGTTGTTGCTGCGACGCACGTCTTTTCTTTTTTTTTCTCTCTCTTTTCTCTTATCTTTGAAGTCTCCTCTGTCTGCACGTGGCAGCGGTGGTGGCTCAGCAGGAGCCAGTTGGCAGGCCCGTGCACTTTCCTTTTCATTCTCTCAGTCTCAACAACAACAACACCTGGCAGGGTGGGTGAGGACTTTAATGCAGATATAAAGGCAAACAAACAGCAATTCGTTACCACTCATGTGGGAGAACATCCCGTTCCTATCGCTCGTAACGCCTCCCACAGCTGTGACTACCTCGCGAAATACTTGCATAGACCTCTTTTTTCAGAACCAGGATTTGGTGCTGCAAGTCGAGCATATATATATTTCTCCGACCACAAAGCTTCGTTCATGACAATCAAGAACTGTTAATGGAGTGTTTCTTGAGGAAGGAATGTGTGTGAAAAATAGCAAGTTGTCTCCCGTTGTACACGCATGTCTTGCTCGTTCGAATTCTTTGCCTCAATCTATCGAAAAGCTGGAACAGCCGATGCGGTGCGCTGAAACTTCGCATTAGGAAGTAGCGTAATCGTCGGCAGTTTTTGAAGCGAAAAGCTTCACTACGAAGGGTCGGAAGCGAGCTTCGCGTATGCCGTGAAACCGAATGGCGAGATCTGCGCATCCGCGAAACCGAGTGACGTCACGCGCGGCGCAGGCATCCGAAAGCGCTCCGGTGCAAGCGCGACTGGAATTTTGAAATTAAGGTAGAGGGCAAAGCTGTACCGAAAGTTAATCACATCAGGATCCTCGGACTTTTTATCCAAGAGGACGGTTACAATGAAGGAACGATCAAGAAGCTCAGCAACTACGCTGCGCAAGTAACAGGGATCTTCAGGAGGGTCGCGCTGAAGGGCAGGGGCCTCAAAGAAAGCAGCCTCTTGAAACTGACGCAGGCCTATATTATTAGCCGAATATGCTATGCCACGCCATTCCTCGATATTAGGGTAAACGAGAGAGAGAAGATCGACGCAATTATTCGGCGTTGCGTCAAGAGGGCGCTGGGCCTACCTATCTCCACCTCTACAGACCGCCTGTTGGAAATGGGGGTGCATAATACTTGGATTGAACTCGCCGAGGCGGTGCGAATCGCCCAGCTCGAAAGACTGAGTACAACAAATACGGGCCGGACCATCTTAGAGTGGGTCGGCCGAAAAGTAGATAGGGGCATATGCGACAAGGTCGCCCTACCGCCACAATGTCGCGAGAATATCATCGTTCCCCCCCTCCCCCGCAACATGCACCCAGAACATCACCGGGAAAGACGGGAGAAGAGGGCGGAGGCGCTGGTTAAAAGGGCCGGAAATATCAGGGCAAATGAGGTTGCCTACGTGGACGCAGCGAGTGGCAGGTCGGGGGCGGCGGTCGCCTCAGTAGTCGACGGCCGAGGTGCACCAGTCGCTGCCGCCTCCATTAGGAGTAGAAACATAGATACGGCCGAGGAGGTCGCAATAGCGCTTGCTTGCGCCGGAACCAAAGCTAGTTTGATTCTTAGTGACAGCAAAACAGCAATCTGCAACATCGGAAAGGGCAGGGTCTCGCCAGAAACGGCTCGAATTCTGTCCGCAGCCAAAATTGATCGCAAGATCACCTTAATTTGGGTCCCAGCACACACATCCGTCCCCGGTAACGAGGCGGCCCACATGTTAGCCCGAGATCTCTACTTCCGGGTAACTGTAGAGCCGCCCGACCCCCAGGGGATGGACGAACGTTTGCAAACGTACGCGGAAATCGCCGTGCACTACAGGTTAGGCAGGCGTCTAATGCCACCACCAGATCCAAACTTAACCAATACAGAGGCCATCGCCTGGCGACGATTACAGGCCGGAAATTTCGTTAACCCTGTCTGGTTATTTCAAACCACGTTAGACGATAAAAAAGGTGACAAATGTAAGACCTGCGGAGCGAGAGGGACCCTCGATCATATAATTTGGCAATGCCCTGGATCCCCGGGTGCTGAGGACAATATTAAGAGTAGAGAAGCCTGGGAGGCCCTTCTGCGAAGCGAGGTCCCCGCCGACCAGAAACGAGCTGTCCGCCTGGCGGCTGAAGCCGCGAAGAGACAATGTATCTTCGCCAGTCTTTAGTCGCGGAGGTCCCGTCCCCCGTCCCCTAGGCCTGCGTGCCAGGGACGGGGAGTAGGGGGCCTCCTACATCGGTGGAAATAAAAGTTGTTATCAATCAATCAATCAGGCGGCCGCAGCCGTCGCCGCCGCCTCGTCACTACTTAAGAAATTTCATTGCATTAGCCAATTTTTTCTCGAGACCGCTAAATGTGTTCTCGAGGGCGTTGATTTCGGCTGTTATCTTGTCTTTAGAAGAACTGTAGCCTTAGCTTTGATTGTCGGTTGCGGGTTGTCCTCTTTGGACGCTTCCGCAGCGCGCTTCGACTCGGAGTCCTCGTCGGAAGGAGCCGGCCTTTTGAGGTTAATGCGGCTATTCGTCTCAATCGCATTACTGGTGGTTTTCTCGTTCCTCTGTTTCAATACTGTTTGATGTTGACCAGTTATAGACGAATACTTATCTCTCTCATAACATACGCATTGTTCTTCATTATTTAGGCGCACATTTTGTGAAGAAATTTGCAACTATAAAATTCTCGGCCTGTCTCATATAACGTAATTGAGCTATCATACGTTTAAATCCTTGAATTCCAACTTGCAACTCCGCCCTTAGCGGACACGCCGTCTACCCACCCCCGCCTCCACAGGCCAGTGTAACCAAAAGCAGCACCATAAACCGCCAAGAACCACACACGAACTCATCATCATTATCATCAACGTAACTACGCTTACAGCAAGGCGAAGGCCTCTACCCTATCTCTCCAATTAACCCTGTTCTGTGCCAGCTGCGGCCACCCTATCCCCGAAAACTTCTCAATATCATCTAGTCAGCTAACTTTCTGCAGCACCCTGCTTCGCTTGCCTTCTCTTGGAGTCCGCTACGTTACTCTTAAGGACCCGCGGTCGCCTTGCCTTCGGATTACATGCCCTACAGAAGCCAATTTCTTCCTCTTGCTATTGATGATCTGCTATTCTAAACTGCCGTTGATGAGCTGAGAGAACATGCCAAATGTGCTCCACCTCATTGTTACTGAAGCGAAAGCTTCCCTACGGTACCACGTGCTTCGATCGCCAGATGCCTAGTTCTGACCTTCAGCCGAGTTGGAGGTCAAACTATGAAAGGAGAAAAAAGAAATTGAATCAATTTCCATGACTGGCAGTCGAACCCGCGGCTGCGCGAACAAATCTCGTTTAAGGGCCGCTTAACGAGACCACTAGGCTATCGCCGCAGTCAACACGGCTCGTGTTAAACTGCACCGCCCACTCGCCCTGTGCATTGGAGAGCGTCGTCTTCATCATCTTCCATTTTCTCCGCCCCGCGGCACTGCCTGCTCACCGTCGTCTTCTACGCAGCAAAGATCCGTGCTTTCGCTCCGATTCGAATGTAGTAAACATTCTGTGCAGTTTTTCTTGCAGGTATTTCACTGTCCTGGTCCGGATCTGCGGTCACTACCTGCCCTAAGTAGACGTATTTCTTCACCACCTAAAAAGTCTCGCTAGCAATTGTAGACCGCAGTTCTCTTCCGGGTCTTTCGAACACGCAAAACATTCTTTCCCAAGTGCAACGCATTATCAGTGAAGCCCGCCCCTACACATCTGCCCCTCATCAGGCCAGTATAATCCAAAACCAGCACCCGAAAGCGCCGACACCATCTCTCGCACTCACCATCATTATCATCAGCCTGACTGTAGTGTCGGCCTGGGCAGCCACAAGATGTGGGTCACGGCTCAGAATGACTTGTGGCTATTGAGAGATGCCTGCTTGCCTATTGCTTGTCAGTGATTCGCAGTCGCTGAGATCTATCACGCTAGCTCACCTTGCTGGCCTTTTAGGCGGGGCTTGTGGGTGATTCGCGTGCGTTTTCGTGCACCTGCAGCTATGTGGAATTTCGAAATGAATTCTTCTTGAACTGTCGCATGTTCAGCCAGTGTGGTCGTCTGTTGGGCTTGCAGTTGTTGGGTTAGTTGCTTTGTCAAGCCTATTGCACTTCATTGGTAATCTGTTGGACTTGGGCAAGAATGTTTTGTGTGTTCAAAAGAGCCGGGAAAAAACAAAGCTTACAATTGGTAGCGAGGAGCTTGAAGTGGTAGGGCAACATGTCTATATAGGACAGGTATGACCGTATATCCGAATCACGACCGCGAAAAAACTGGCAGAATAAGGATGTGGGGGAGAGAATTGGGCAGGTTCTCTCAGATCATCAATTGCAGTTTACCGGTTTTCCTCGAAAGAAAAAGAATATAACAGCTGTAGCTTATGGGTACTCACCTATTCATTTGTTGCATATGCTTGCTTCAGTTAATTGTAGTTTTGTGCAACATCTTCTATTCATATAAAATGTACTTTTTTTTACTTATGTTGATGCCTGGGTACGCTTTTTTGTGCACTTACGTATAGCATGGGCCCAACGTAGTACCTTGCTAAGGGCCCAGATGTTTTTATCACCCTGTTTGTATAACCTTCATCCAAAGTGAATAAACTGAAACAGAAAGTAAAAAAAAAAACGTTAAGGCTAACGCACGTAAAAGATTCACTGGCAAAAATTTTGAATGTTAGGAAATTGTAAGATGCGGTTACTGAAATATTGAAGTATTGAAGGTAACGATCCACTTTGCGCATATGTAAGAAAATCGTTCTTTTAAGGTGTTTCCATCGATCGCATAGAGCAGTTGAGACTACCATAGGAAACCAAGGGGAAACGCTTTTGACAATAGCTCGAACGTTAACAGAAAAAAAAAACACAAGCCTGTCGTTGGTTGATCTGCGGTTATATTGATTGTTATAGTGAAATCTTGAATTATACGAAAAAAAATTGCGCTGATGAATTTTTTACCTCTCAAAAATATTTTTGTCCAGAATTGTTGGATACGGAAAAGAGTTCAGCCTAAGTATAACGCAGCGAGCTATCGAAAGAAAAATTATCGACGCAACGTTTAAACACTGGAAGCGGACCGATTGGGCGAGGGAACAAACGCGGGTTAATGACATCCTAGTCTAAATCAAGAGAAAGAAATGTTTGTGGGCAATGCAAGTAATGCGACAATATGACCGCGGGTCCTCAAAGGTAAAGGAGTGGATTCCAAGAGAAGGCAAGCGTAGTAGGGGGCGGCAGAAAGCTGGGTCGACGGATGAGATTGAAAAGGTTGCGGGGATAACGTTGCCGCAGCTGGCACAGGACAGGGTTAATCGGACAGATATGGGAGAGGCCTTTGTCCTGAAGTGGACGTAGTCAGGCTGCGGCTGATGAGAGCGGGTGTGCGTGTTGGCTGTTTCCGCGGTTGTTTTTCGATTACACTGGCCTATTGAGGCTATGGTGTGTAGAAGGTGTGTCCACTAAGGGCAGAGTTGCAAGTTAACATTCAAGGATTCATGCGTAGGATATCTGAATTACATTATAGAAGACAGGCCGCGAATTTTACAGTTCCCAATTTTTTCACGAAATGTGTGCCTAAATAATGCAGAATAATACATATGTTGTGAGAGAAACAAGTATTCGTCTAACATTTGTCATCATCAAACAGTATTGAAACAAAGTAACGAGAAAAATAAAAAGGCCAGAAAATAGTGGCGCGTGAGAATGATGGTGAACAAAGAAGTTGAAAAGGCCGGCGGCTGTTCCATTGTTTCGCCATCCAGGAATTCTAACGCAACCAAGGATACCTGCGACGATCCTCGCTAAACAAAATGGGTTCCCAGCCGCCTTTCAGAACCGACACCTCGCCGCCGAATTTCGATGACCTTAGCACTCAGATACCTGTGTACCCAATTGCCAGAGTGCCGGCGGCTAGTCTGCACCCTGGAGCATCACCAGAGGATCCGGATATTGTGGTCGTAATGCAGCCTCCCGTGGTTCCCCCTCCCAGTCGAGAAGAAAGGGCGACATCTCCAGAGCTCCGGTTTCAGGACCGCAATGAAGAGACCGCTCAGGACGACCGCTTGTGCATGCAAGCCTGGGTACTGTGCGCCGCTGTATGCTTCCCGCTCGTGTTTTCTTCCTGGCTGCTGCTGGTCCCCTACCTGGTCCACACCATCGGAGCCATCCCGCCTGGGGGTGGACAAATGATCACGTTGCCAACATATCCTTCGCAGTCGGTACCGGCGTCAACAGTTGGCACGACAACCTTTAGGCCATCGCCCACACTTGCGCCAACGCTCAGTGTGTCATCCTCTCGGGTGCCAACGTACCTTTCGCAATCCACAACGGTGACATCACCTTCGACCACGCTTCCTGTTTCAACACCTAATGTGACAACGTACCCCTCGACATCTACAACAATCGCATCACCTCAGACCACCACCGATATCTGGAGTGGGGTGCCAAGCGAATGTCTAGTTCCAGACGTCTACCCATCACCCCCGGCAAGATTACAAATAGGCCCTCACTACAACAGCACGGGCTCAACAGCGACCGGAATGCCCTTTTTCTGCGCCTACAACAACAAGGAGGTGGTAAGAAGCACCACACAGTGGCACTTCTTGTTCGAGACTTTGCCGTTTTCCCTCTGCCCTCACGTCATCTACTGGTCGGTGGGAATCGAAGACGGATTGCTAACCAGCCGGCTACCCAGCTTTGATCGCGAGCACGGCCTACACCAACTACGGAACATCACAGACAGGCTTGGATTTACACAAATTAAGATTCTTTTGGCCTTGGGCGGCTTCGAATATGATGCGCCGCATTTTTCGAGGCTGGGTCGTGACAAGGCTACGAGGGATCGCCTGATTCTAAGCGTGACCAACGCGATGCGTGACTACCGATTGAACGGGGTAACTGTTGACTGGATTAAGCCGAAAGACGGCTGCGGTTCCAGCAACGACTCTGATGTTCTTGCGCTCCTTTTAAACGAACTAAGGCAATCTTTCAAACGTTACGGCATGAATCATATTGTTTCTGTTGTATTGAGACCCGAACATGCCTACGAAGTCGTCGTGGACAGAGTCGCTCTCGTCGTGGACTACTTCTTTATCGGAAGGAAGTTTGTGTATCCGTATGGTCCAGCTTCTTCGCCTGGATTCTGCTCCCGTTTGACCGACAGGTTCCAACAGACAATGCGGCAGTACGCGCTAAATGCACCCCTGGCAGCCCTTGACCAGTTTTGCGTTGTGGAGGACGTGTCACCGCTGCTTAGCCACGGTGATATGGATTTGAGCACGGCTGCCGTAGCCGTTGGACCCCGTATATACACAGCAGACTTCCACACTGGGTGCAGGCTTCCAGGTATCTGTAGGAATGGCAGCTCCGCAATGTCCTCCTGCGTGTCACATTTCGCATTCAATGGGCGAGGAAACTCGACGAGCCGCCCCGTTGTTTTCCTCACGACCAGCTCTTCTGACACACTGAGGGAACGGGCCGACCTGAGCCACCTGCGCGGACCACCGATTTCCGCGAGTTACAGGGGACCTTGCGTTCTGGCAGTGAATTTGCACACGGACAATTTTGCCAAGCAATGCGCGCCGACTTACAACCACTACATTCTCACAGAACACCTGTACTACGCTATACTCGGCCAGAATGCGACCGGGGGCTCTCTTCTGAATGCGGCTCCAGCGTGCTAGCGAAATAATAGTTTTTTCCATTTTGAACAGCAATATGCGTAACCTTGAAGTTGCAGCTTACACTTAATAAATATATATTAACGGCTGTTCTCTTTTAATTTACACCTTAGCGCTGCAATTATTTATCAGTGTTTCATGCGCAAATAGGTTAATGTCTTTAGGACTACTACTCGCCATTCTGCGGTTTATTTTTTTCGCATTCTCACTTTTGCTTAGCCGCCCCGGTGGCTCAATGTTCACTGAGCTCGCCTGCTGACCTGAAAGACGGGTGTTCGATACTAGCTGCTGCAGTCGCATTTTGATGCATACGTGAAACGCCAGAGACCCGTGTACTTTGCTATGCTGTCGACGCTAAAGAACCATAGGTAGTCGAAATCGGCTGAAGCCCACCGCTACGGCGTCCATCATGGCCCGAGTTGCTCTGGAGCGATAAACCCTTTTAACCAAACCAAACTTCTGCTATGGTCTGTCGGGTTTCTAAACAAAAGAAACACTATCTTCTGCGCAGGTATAGGAAGAGTGATTAGTAATGCTCTTCATTTTTAGGTTCCATTGTTTTCGAAACTTTGGCAGGATACAATGACAATTTAACGAGGCATTTTAAGTCCTCCATCAAGACCGGCCTACAAGCGCCGGTAGCTCCGCGCCGTACGGGTGGTGGCGTTCCTTCCTTCCCGTACGGTGCGGTTCGGGTGTCCATCGAGATGACAGGCAATTACTGCGCCATTTCCTTTCCTCAAAAAGCGTCGCATTCAAAGGGCAAGGCATCGCGCCGAACGGGAGGCGGCGTCCTCCCTTCCTTTACGGTGGTGGTGGTGCGGTTCGGGTGTCCACCTAGATGACAGAGAATTACTGCGCCATTTCCTTTATTCAAAAAAACCTTGTGTTCAAAGGGCAAGCCATCGCGCCGAATGGGTGGTGGCGTTCGTCCCTTCCTGTACGGTGCGGTTCGGGTGTCCACCGAGATGACAGAAAATTAGTGCGTGACTTCCTTTATGTCGACGCGGCACAAAATTCTAAACCAACATACGAACGACAAGGCTTACCAACAACTGACCTTCCCATACATATACGCCAGCTTCTAGTCATTCCTCCACTATCTCGGAACATGCACCCAGATTTCCACGCTGAACGTCGTGCAGAGAGAGCCAAATCATTAGGCAAACGCTTCCTTAATGATACCTCAGTGGTATATGTTGATGCCGCAGATTCTTCGGCTGACAAAAGATGGTCGCTGTGGTCACCACGGAATGTGGTTCACTCATAACTGGGGGCACTATACGCACTCAGCACACACATGTTGGAGAAGGAACAGCCATGGCTCTAGCCATTGCGGGATCCTCGGCAGAAACCATTGTCAGCGACTCAAAATAGGCAATACGTAACTACACGTTTGGAAGAATCTCTCCACAAGCAGCACGGATTCTGCTAAATTATCAGCCCACGCGGCGCATTCGCCTAATCTGGACGCCTGCTCATTCGTCCCTTGCTGGTAAGTAGGCGGCTCATAACCTAGCTCGAGAACTATCCCGCCGAGCTGGGTCGTGCAGTCCACCCGCCTTATACTCCGGCAAGGTCAGGTTGTTTTCTTACAGAGAAATCCTGCAGCACTACAGGCTTGCAAGACTCAGATTTCCCCCAACAGATAAAACGCTTTCCAAGCAACAGGTCAAAGCCTGGCGTAAACTTCAAACTAAAACCTATCCAAATCCCCAATTGTGTAGCTTCTATTCGGATGGACTCTACTCAGACAAATGCAAAAATTGTGATGCGAAAGCCGATCTAAATCATATGATCTGGAACTGCCCGCAGTCCCTACCCGCGAGTCGCTTCATTACCGACTCTGATCATTGGGAGGCTCTATTTCTCAGCCCACCCGGGGACACAGATCAAGCTCCTCCAGCTGGCTGAAGACGCCGCCGCTGCCCAAGGGATAGCGGCCGCCGTTTAAGCGGGGGGCTACTTCGGGTCGCTCCTCTATATCCGCTGGAAATAAAGTTCCACCACCACCACCACCAGGATATTTCACGGCAGTCGCAGCCTATGAAGACGACACAGTGGGGGCCGCCGCCATTATCCGAACTAATTCGCCTGCAGAGGCAGAAGGAGCCGCCATCGCACTTGCTCTGGCCCACTCCATCATTGACAAAAACATAACCGAAATTTGCACAGATTCACAGGCCGCGTACCGCCACTACCTAAAGGGCGTGGGTGGTGGTGGTGAAAAACTTTAATCAAGAGAGCTTGAGGGTTAAAAAAAAAATAAATAACCCTGCTGCATGGTCGGTATCCTTAGTCCGGGACACCGCATGACGAGGCCCCGTCTCGCGCCCGCTTGACCAGAGCCCTTTGGGACTCCAGTGTGGAGCAGTTGAGGAGGGCAGTCTCCCATGCCTCTCGGGTGGGGGTGGGGGAGGGGGGAAGGTGAGGATTCTGAGTACATGCCCACACCATGTGAAAGATATCGCAGATCT
Source organism: Amblyomma mixtum (assembly GCF_055824585.1). Taxonomy (NCBI): domain Eukaryota; kingdom Metazoa; phylum Arthropoda; class Arachnida; order Ixodida; family Ixodidae; genus Amblyomma; species Amblyomma mixtum. The sequence continues at coordinate 229,424,786 of NC_143013.1, forward strand.
CTCCACAGTGCGGGCAGCGCCCATCTGTGTTCGGATCGAAGTGTTTTGCTATTGCAGGACAGAGAAGGGTTCCTGTCTGCAGGCGCCGCAGAGTTCGCTCCTCCGCCTTACTCAGCCCCTTGGCAGGTGCCGGGTAGAGACGGTGGCTGTCGCAATAATAAATTAGGATTTCGCGGAACCGCAGAAGCGGTTTATGAGCTTCTGAGCCATGAGAGCTAGGATGAGGAGCCCGGTGTGTGAGCGCTCGGGCGGCCGCATCAGCGGCCTCATTGCCTCGTAGACCCTGGTGGCCAGGAGCCCAGATCACTTTTGTGCGAGTTGGATCGGCGAGAGCGCGTCTTAGAATTTGCGAGGCCAGAGGTGATATTTCGCCTGCAAGATAATGTTCACAGGCCCGGCGAGAGTCTGTAATAACCGTTTTCGATTTTGGATCGGCGGCAGCGAGAGCTATTGCGACTTCCTCCGCTCGTGTTGAATTTGGGGCCCGAAAAGATAGCCCATCGACATTCATTCACCGGTGGACTACGGCAGCCGTGAAGAATCCTGCGGGCGACGGCCCTGTGATGTCCACGTAATAGACGCCCTCTTTATACCCATATTGCCTCTCAAGCGTGCGAACCCGAGCTTGTCGTCTGCCTTCATGTGAAGCCATGTCCATGTTACGCGGGAGCGGAGCGACCAAGAGCATGTGGCGCCACAGCACCGGGATGTTCTCCGTCCCCTCTGGTATGCATGTGTGTTGGATGTGTAAGCGGTTTAGCAGGCGGCGCCCAGGCACCGTCTGCGATAGCCGCGTATATTGGTTCACGAGGTGGGCCTCCCGCAACTCCTGATAGGAGTTTACCACTCCCAACGCCTTCAGTTTGGCGTTGGAGGTAGCCACCGGAAGGTCCAGTGCTCGCTTTGTTGCCTTCCTGATGATGGTGTCAATGCGCTCGTCTTGTTGTTTGGTGGTGCGTAGGTACGGCACGGCGTAGAGGATCCGGCTGGTCACGAAGGCATAGGCGAGCCGTAGCGCGTCCCTGCCCCGCAGACCACCCCGCTTGTTGGAAACACGGCGGATCATGCGCCCTACCTGTTCACCTATGCTCTTGAGTTTCGCTATAGTAGAGTCCGGCCTAAGTTTGTTATTGATGAACAGACCCAGGATCCGGAGCTCCGCCACCTCTCTGATGGGACCGCCTGACAGAGATATGTGTAGAGACGTGTTGTCCTTGTGGTTTGTCCTGACGTGTAGAAGCTCTGATTTGGCGGGAGCACATTGGAGACCACAGTCGGCAGCATATGCTTCGACTATGGTGGCGGCCTGCTGAAGGCGGTCCTCTATCTCCCCAAGGCTCTCCTCGGTGGTCCAGATTGTAATGTCGTCTGCGTAGAGTGCGTGTTTTATGCCATCTACCTGAGCCAGTCGGCCGGGCAGGTGCATCATGGCGATGTTGAAAAGGAGCGGTGATAACACCGCCCCCTGTGGTGTACCTCGTGTACCCATAGAGTACGGGCCGTACTCCTCGTCCTCGATCCGGAGGAGTGCCTGACGCGCAGAGAGGAAGTCTCTGACATAGGCGAAGACCTTCGCCCCGCAGTTAGTGGTGTTCAAGTTAGAGAGTATGGCGGCATGTTTAACATTGTCAAACGCCCCCTTAAGATCGAGGGCGAGAATGGCCTTGTCGTTTTGTTGCATGGCTGTGGGTCGTATTATGTCCCTGTGTAGTTGGAGTAGGACATCCTGTGCAGACATGTGCGGGCGGAACCCGAACATAGTGTCTGCAAAGAGGCCCTTACCCTCCATGTATGGAGAGAGGCGATCCCGAACCATCGTCTCCATGAGCTTTCCCACACACGAGGTTAATGAGGTGGGTCTCAAGTTGTCCGTAGTCACGGCTTTACCTGCTTTGGGGATGAACGTTACAAGGGATGTTTTCCATTCGAGTGGGAGCGGACACCCATCCCAGATCTGATTTATGTATTGTAGCAAATGGAGATATGCACAGTCGGAGAGGTTCGCCAACAGTTTCACTGTTATGCGATCCCGACCCGGTGCCCCACCTCGGCGCATTTTAGCCAGGGCCGCCTTAAGGTCATGCAACTCAAAAGGGGCGTCTAAATCCTGATTTGGCTTGCCGGAGTACGTGTACTCGGGCCCAACCGGGTCGTTTGTGCGGCAGATACCTGTCGCACAAAGTGTCCGCAAGTTGCGCCGTCGTACCTTGGTACCCGTGCAGAGCCCGCCGGAGCTGTTTTTGCGTCTCCCCTTTCTTTTGAGAAGGGTCGATGAGGCTGCGCAAGAGACGCCAAGTCCCCTTCGAGCTCATCTGACGCGCTGCCGAGTTGCAGCGTTCTATCCAATTGGTGTCTGTGAGCTGGGCGGCATATGCCGCAGCCTGCTCCGTAAGTTGTGCAATACGAGCTCTAAGCTTGCGATTCGTCTTGTGTTTCTTCCATCGTTTTGTTAAGCTCCGGCGCGCCTCCCACAGATGCAGGAGGTGATTGTCCACTGCGGGGATCTCGTCGGTGGTGTGAAGTGTTTGCGTGTGTTGTTTCTGTATGTTGGTGACCTGTGTTGCCCACTCCGCATAGCCGTCAGAGAATAGTACCGGAGGGACGTCCTGAATTCGAAATTGGTGCCAATTGGTTATTTTCGCCTGGCCCCATTTTTTACGGGCTGCCTTCGCCAAAAGCGTGATGCGGAGAAGGCAGTGGTCGCTGCCCAGGGTATCCCCCAGGTTCTCCCATGTGGCGTTTGTAGTGTTCCTAACCAGAGATAAGTCAGGACACGTGTCACGGGTGACCGAGTTGCCCACACGTGTGGGGCAAGACGGATCCGTGAGCAACGTAAGACGAAGCGTGGAGATGAGCTCCGCCAGCTTGCGTCCCCTGGATTTCTCGAAGTGATAGCCCCAATGTAGACTGGGTGCGTTGAAATCCCCAATGATCACCAGGGGTTCATTGTCAGCCGACTTGAGAGCACGATAGAAAATTTCGCTGAAAGTAACACGCGGCTTATGCGGGGGGCAATACACATTAAGAACATGTATTGACGGGTCGCGGCGCCTGAGAGGCAGAACCCTCACCATGGTGTATTCTTGCTCAGTCTCCAGATCAAGATCGACCTGAATCGCGGTGTATGCTTTATGCACCAGGATGCAGGTCGAGGGGCCCCCCTGAAACGAGCTATACCCAGAGAATTTAGCATCATTGCCGGGCTCTTGCAAAGCAAGAAGCGCCGGCATGTCACCAAGGGACTGCAGGTAGAGCTGGAGATGTGACCGTTTTTTGCAGGCTCTGAAACCCCTGCAGTTCCATTGAATGATTTCGAATTGGTCTAATTTTTTAGCTTTCTGAGAAGGTTTGCCAGCCATATTGATGTTTTTATTTTACAGTGCTGGGTAGCCACTCGGTTCGGAGGCCGGCGCAGCCCCAGGTAGGGGTTGCATCAACGCCGCGGCTATCGGCCCGGAACCGCTTTCTTCCGCTGCCTGTCGAGGAGCTATTTTACGTTTTAGCTGCGGGGAGTCGCAGGAGAGATAATTTTTTATTTGGGAGCTGACCCAGGGCTGCACCGCCTTAAGAACAGAGTCAGTCACCTGGGCCGCAATGTCGGGAAGCATTGTAGCAAATGCGGAACTGAACATGTCCTGAAAGGACTCGCGGACTGCAATCATAATTTGGTTCGGGAGCGCTGCCACCCGCTCCTCCAACTGCTCGGCTTTACGCTCCAGGGCCTCGAAGCGGCCGGCGTCCGCGGGGGCCGAATCGACCACCGTGTCCGCGGTTTGCCGCGAGACGCTAGTTAGGCAAGATGATACTGAGGATCCGTCATCACTATCCTCGGGCTCAGCGTTCTGCATGGGCTCGGACTGCCCGGCCTGCTTAGCTTCTAATTCTTGAATTTTACGGGCGAGAATATGATTTTGGCGCCTGAGCTCCTCTACCTGCCGCTGTAGGGCGGATTCGGTGGGGGAGGGAGGGGGGGTGGGCCCCGAGACTAACCCACTCCAACTGCTCACCTGATTTTGGCGCGGTACCAGAGGTGGGAAATCCTCGGCTTTCAGGACCGGTGGCCTCGTCGGGTTCCCGGACTTCACAAATTTTGGCGGCCCGGACTGGGCCTTCTTGGGTTCGGGCTTGGGCCCCGGGGCCTGCTTGGGTCCGGCCGTGGGCGTCTGGGCCTTTTTGGGTCCCGGCGTCTGCTTCTGCTTTGGGGTGCGTGGGCGTCCCGGCTTGACGACCTTGCGGTACTTGCCCGCGCAGCCAGGCGCTCCGGTGGGATGGCTGCCTCCGCAGATGAGGCAGCACGGGGAGCATTGATGTTCAGCTGGGCCACCGTCAGGAGCAGCAGCAACCTGAGCCCCGCAGCGTTCACAGCGTCCAGGCTGCTGCCGCGGGCAGGCGTCGGCCCGATGCCCCACCGTGCCACAGCGAGGGCAGGCAGGGATCGTTTTCTTATAGAAGCGGACGGGGAGACGCTCGCAACTATAAAGCACGGTCCGCGGCACCCTTGTCCCCACAAAGGTGACCACAGCAACCTGCGTTTTGCCCAGTTTGCGCACGGATAGTACGTTGGGGTCCTCACTGAGTTTTTTCTTGACAGTCTCAGATGTCTCGTCCGGGGAGACGGTGATGACGCCCTTGCAGAATTCGCCGGAGAGCTTAGGGTGGCCCCGGAATAGCAGTGTGCGGCCTCCGACCGGCAGCATGACGTCCCGGAGCAGCTTCTCCGCAGCTTCCACTGATTTCAGTGTGCACACGAGCACATTTTGCTCCCACACGGGCCACACTGCAAGCATCACACTTGCGGCGTCCCCGAGGATGCTGCGAACGGCAGCGCCGGCTTGTCCGGGACCTAAGGTGGCCTTCAGGTCGATGGTTTCTCGTGGCTTAAGCACCACAATGATTTCGTCTTTCCCGATGCGGGGCGTGTGTTGCGGCCGCCACCGGGGCTGTTTTGCTTGTTGCACAGCTGCATGTTGAGCGTTCTCGCCCTGCACATGTGCAGAGCGTCCCGCCACCCGTTGCTGGCCGGCGTCCGTGTTGGCGTCCCTGGAGGCCTTAGTCTTCCTGCGTCCGCGCCATACGCGGACCATGTCTTGGAGGTATTCCTCCTCGCTGGGAAGAGGCTCTTCATGTTGAACGGTTTCCATGCTAACGATCCCTATGGAGGTGGGATCGTATCCGGTGACTTGGCCTTGGACCGCCATTGCCGAGGAATCCCAGAGGAAACCCCGAACGCTGCCGGCGCAGGCCTTGCCACCGTCAGGCTTAGCGCCGCAGAGATGGGGCGAGGTCTTCAAAGCACTGATAATGGGACAAAATTCAGCGCACCTTGGCAAATGTGGTGTCCACGGATGCCGCTTAGGTTGCCGGAGACGATGGTGCCAAGCTTTCTACGGGAAAGAGTTGAGGACCGCAAATAACAGCGATCATTGGTAGAGCCGACGTGGCGTGCGACCGCTCGCGCTGCCTGCCACTCGCTCCTGACTCCGGCAACACACCGTATTCTTACCACGGCCACCTCTCTAGACCGAACGGTTACTCTGTCGTGGGTCCCTGGGCATGCCTCGATCCCCGGTAATGAGCGCGTTCATGCGCTGGCCCGAGAACTCTCCTCCCGGACACCGGAGGATCAGGCACCCAACCCTGCGCAAGAAGCCCCATCGGTCCTCTCTACATATCACCAAGTCACCACATTTTACAAATTCAGCCGCATGACACTGCCACCACCCCACAGTACCTTGTCGCCCTTATCCAGCGCCACATGGCGGCAATTACAGACAGGCTGCTTTGTTTCACCCCACCTTTCCTCCTGATTGTAACACCTGTGGCGTGCCCAAATCCACACTTTTCACTACCTTTGGGAATGTCCTACCCCAAAGGCAGTACCCCCCATCATCCCCAATCCCACTCATTCTTCCTGGGAGGCTGCTTTACGGACCGCTCAGCCCGCCGGCCAGAAATGGCTAGTGGATCGGGCTTTACGTGAAGCACAAGCCCGTGGACTCCTGGACCAGTAGGGGACTACCCTGGAAGATTTTTTTTTGTGTGTGTAATAAAGTTGTTTCCATCCATCCATCCTTTCCTCAAAAAGCGTCGCGTTCAAAGGTCAAGGTTTTGTTTGGTTTGGTTTATGGGGTTTAACGTCCCAAAGCGACTAAGGCTATGAGAGACGCCGTAGTGAAGGGCTCCGGAAATTTCGACCACCTGGGGTTCTTTAACCTGCACTGACATCGCACAATACACGGGCCTCTAGAATTTCGCCTCCATCCAAATTCAACCGCCGCAGTCGGGATCGAACCCGCGTCTTTCGGCATCGCTCCGAACGGGTGGTGGTGTTCCGTGGACTGCCTGGCAGCGCTACAGGCTGTCGCGTTCCACTCCTAAAGGCGAAGCAGTTAGCAGTTAATTAGCATTTAGTCATTAATCAGTAATTAGTCACTAAGTAGTAATTTGTCATTACTTCGTCATCAATTATGTGTGACGTAATTCAGTGGTGACGTGTACGCTTCTGCATCGTCCTGATGCCCGTAAACATTTCATGCTTACTCTAATCTTGGTTACGGGAGGGGCAGAGATTTTTTTATTGCGAAAGCAATACTGCGCTAGGTTTTGAGCCTTCAGCGTCGTCCCGGCGGATCCACGTTTGACCTTTAGCTTGACTTTTGTTGTGGCGTTCATTGATGCGCTCTGACATAGCATTGTAGACTGCGTTGATTTGGAGGAGAGGAAAGGCGCCTTACCAACTCTGTGGTTTAGTGGACACCTCAATAACACTTTAAGCTAATTCCGGCGTTCATTGATGCACTCTGACATAGACAGCGTTGTAGACTGCGTTGATTTGGAGGAGAGGAAAGGCGCCTTACCAACTCTGTGGTTTAGTGGACACCTCAATAGCACTTTAAGCTAATTCCGGCATTCATTGATGCACTCTGACATAGACAGCGTTGTAGGCTGCGTTGATTTGGAGGAGAGAAAAGGCGCCTTACCAACTCTGTGGTTTAGTGGACACCTCAATAACACTTTAAGCTAATTCCGGCGTTCATTGATGCACTCTGGCATAGACAGCGTTGTAGACTGCGTTGATTTGGAGGAGAGGAAAGGCGCCTTACCAACTCTGTGGTTTAGTGTACACCTCAATAACACTTTAAGCTAATTCCGGCGTTCATTGATGCACTCTGGCATAGACAGCGTTGTAGACTGCGTTGATTTGGAGGAGAGGAAAGGCGCCTTACCAACTCTGTGGTTTAGTGTACACCTCAATAACACTTTAAGCTAATTCCGGCGTTCATTGATGCACTCTGACATAGACAGCGTTGTAGACTGCGTTGATTTGGAGGAGAGGAAAGTTGCCTTACCAACTCTGTGGTTTAGTGTACACCTCAATAACACTTTAAGCTAATTCCGGCGTTCATTGATGCACTCTGACATAGACAGCGTTGTAGACTGCGTTGATTTGGAGGAAAGGAAAGGAAAGGCGCCTTACCAACTCTGTGGTTTAGTGAACACCTCAATAGCGCATTAAGCAAATTCCGGTGTTTCGTGCAGCACTAAGGCTTTCGCCTTTCCCTACTTTAGTCGCTAAAGTTGCTCGTAATTTGCTTTCGCAACCTTCGGGGCATAACCAAAGCTAAGCATCTGCCAATTGTTTTGCCCTCCCCTCCCAAGCGCAGGTTTTGTCTAACTCTAAAGTTAACTGTCGTCCTGATTAAGGAAGTATGAAAAATAGTTTGAGATCATCACTTGACCTAAGGCGTCAGCAAGCACCAGATATCCGCTAATATTTTTTCGTTTTTTTTTCAGTCATCCTATTTGAATAATTAGTCGATATAAATAAATAAACTTTTTAAATATAGTTTGAAATGTTCAGGCGTCAATAGGGAAGTTGTGGAGCTACACAATTATTGTCCAACCAAGACACTTCCAACAAGATAGACATAGCGCGGCCATTTTATTCGGGAAAAACGAAAGCCCGCGGAGTTTAAGAAATACCACGTGACAGCGCGCTCCGTGATCCCGGATGAGCCGCGATTACCGCGCCCTCATCCGTCCTTTGTAAAAAACATCACTCGCTTCGTGCCTTTCGTGCTGTCCAAGACTGGGCTTCGCGTTGTGCTTGGTTCGAAGATAAGCGCCAGTGGGCGGCAATGAAAAGAAAGAGCGGCTCCCGTTTTCCAGCGTAAGCCGCACAACGTTATCAGGCTTGTTATATGCGTGTTTGCTTCTTGGGATCTTGCTCCCAAATTCAAGTTTATGAGGTTGTCATCGTTCCTGCCCATGCATTCTGCAGTTACCCCCGCAGAAACCAGAGCCGCGCTTTCTTTCAAATGCCGCCCGTACCCACTGGCGCTTATCTTGGAACCAAGCACAACGCGACGCTCTGTCTTGGGCAGCACGAAAGGCGCGAAGCAAGTGATGTTGGCGTTGGCGTTGAATGGCTCGGTGAACTGGTGTGTCCAGCGTAGCGGACCCCTGAACCCCGCACCCAGCAGGAGGCGCCGTCCCCCACCGGGAGGACCGTCGTCCCGGCGCCCGGCTCCCGGCCGGCCGCCCGAGAATGCCTGCTGCCCTGCCGACCCGGGAGCCCGGTGGAGGTGCTGCCCGCGGCCCCCCACCAGCTTCCCGCCTGCTGAACCCGGTCCCCGGCCCGGCACCAGCATGGCGACCACCGGGCCCCCCGGGGACCGACGTTTCGCGCGCCTCCCCCGAAGGCGCATTGTTTCACCTTTGAGGGGAAAAATGGAGGCCTCAGCCGACGACATTGTCGACGACATCGAGGCGATCGTTGGCACCAAGGGGCTGGAGTCACTCCAGTACCAAGGGGGATTCAAGTTTTGTGTCGCTGTAGCCTCGGCTTCGGCGGCTCAAAAGCTCATCGCAGAGCGGGCCTTCCGAACCAACGGCACCCCTGTCCCGGTCTCCTGCGTGGGCCCAGCAGTCGTCAAAGTCACCGTTTTCCGGCTGGCGCACTTCGTAGGCGAATCGTCGCTCGCCTCGGCACTCAGCCTCTACGGGAAAGTGCTCGAGGTGAGCCACCCAGTCCTGAAGGGCCGGCGGCACGTCGGCAACGGGCAGCGGCTGGTGCGCTTGGAAATGCGCAAGCCCGTGTCGAACTTCGTCTCCGTGCTGGGCCACCGCGCCATGTGCAATTACCGTGGCGTTCGGAAGGTGTGCTCCCGCTGGGGGCAGGAGGGCCACGTTGTAGCAACGTGCCGCACGCCCCGGTGCTCGCGCTGCGAGGCGTTTGGTCACGATACGGCCAGATGCCAAGCGGCGTGCAGGCGATGCCGCGGCCCCCATGCAGCGGCAGATTGCCTGCGGCCGCGTTCCTACGCAGACGCGACTGCCGCCAGGAAGCCCCCCCCCCCCCCCCCCCCACATGAGCCACCCAAGGGAGGCGATCAAACAGCCGAGCTGGCCGCGCACCGCCCGGCCGATGGCCGCCAGGTGAACCAGGGCGAGAACTCCCCCGTCGTCCAGGCCGAGCACCACCCGGCCGAGACCCCTGAGGGGGACCCAGTCGGGTTACCCGCTGCAGACAGCCAGAACAGCGCGGCTGCCGTCGTGCAACCGGAGGGCTCCTGGCACCTCTTCGCCTACGATTCCGCGGCGTCGCCGACGATCTCCGACACAACGGGGCCTTTCTCCCCCGAAACTTTATCTCCGTTCGGATCGGGGGACGAGGCGAGCCGGGACTCAGAGTCCTCACCCGACGGTGCCTCACCCGACGGTGCCTCACCCGACGCCTCACCCGACGGTGGCTCCCTGCTGCGCCTGACGGCGGACCTGACGTGCGCGCAGCGCCAGGACCTCACCCCTTTGAACGACCATGGCCTGCCTCGCCGTGCCCCCCGACAGCACCCGGTGCTCCCGCCAAATCAGAGCTTCTACACGTCAGGACAAACCACAAGGACAACACGTCTCTACACATATCTCTGTCAGGCGGTCCCATCAGAGAAGTGGCGGAGCTCCGGATCCTGGGTCTGTTCATCAATAACAAACTTAGGCCGGACTCTACTATAGCGAAACTCAAGAGCATAGGGGAACAGGTAGGGCGCATGATCCGCCGTGTTTCCAACAAGCGGGGTGGTCTGCGGGGCAGGGACGCGCTACGGCTCGCCTATGCCTTCGTGACCAGCCGGATCCTCTACGCCGTGCCGTACCTACGCACCACCAAACAACAAGACGAGTGCATTGACGCCATCATCAGGAAGGCAACAAAGCGAGCACTGGACCTTCCGGTGGCTACCTCCAACGCCAAACTGAAGGCGTTGGGAGTGGTAAACTCCTATCAGGAGTTGCGGGAGGCCCACCTCGTGAACCAATATACGCGGCTATCGCAGGCGGTGCCTGGGCGCCGCCTGCTAAACCGCTTACACATCCAACACACATGCATACCAGAGGGGACGGAGAACATCCCGGTGCTGTGGCGCCACATGCTCTTGGTCGCTCCGCTCCCGCGTAACATGGACATGGCTTCACATGAAGGCAGACGACAAGCGCGGGTTCGCACGCTTGAGAGGCAATACGGGTATAAAGAGGGCGTCTATTACGTGGACATCACAGGGCCGTCGCCCGCGGGATTCTTCACGGCTGCCGTAGTCCACCGGGGAATGAATGTCGATGGGCTATCTTTTCGGGCCCCAAATTCAACACGAGCGGAGGAAGTCGCAATAGCTCTCGCTGCCGCCGATCCAAAATCGAAAACGGTTATTACAGACTCTCGCCGGGCCTGTGAACATTATCTTGCAGGCGAAATATCACCTCTGGCCTCGCAAATTCTAAGACGCGCTCTCGCCGATCCAACTCGCACCAAAGTGATCTGGGCTCCTGGCCACCAGGGTCTACGAGGCAATGAGGCCGCTGATGCGGCCGCCCGAGCGCGCACACACCGGGCTCCTCATCCTAGCTCTCATGGCTCAGAAGCTCATAAACCGCTTCTGCGGTTCCGCGAAATCCTAATTTATTATTGCGACAGCCACCGTCTCTACCCGGCACCTGCCAAGGGGCTGAGTAAGGCGGAGGAGCGAACTCTGCGGCGCCTGCAGACAGGAACCCTTCTCTGTCCTGCAATAGCAAAACACTTCGATCCGAACACAGATGGGCGCTGCCCGCACTGTGGAGAGATCTGCGATATCTTTCACATGGTGTGGGCATGTACTCAGAATCCTCACCTTCCCCCCTCCCCCACCCCCACCCGAGAGGCATGGGAGACTGCCCTCCTCAACTGCTCCACACTGGAGTCCCAAAGGGCTCTGGTCAAGCGGGCGCGAGACGGGGCCTCGTCATGCGGTGTCCCGGACTAAAGATACCGACCATGCAGCAGGGTTATTTATTTTTATTTTTTTTTAACCCTCAAGCTCTCTTTGATTAAAGTTTTTCACCACCACCACCACCAGAGGCGGCGACGGGAGGAGCGCGCGACTATGATCCGGTGAGCCAGCAGCTTGATTTACGAGTTCCGGCGGCAGACCTCAATGGACACCGGAAAGTTAGCGGAGAAGCAAGCGAGGCAGGAATCTGAGGAGACTCTGTGGACTCCCTGGCAGCGTGGTGGAATGGTCACGAGACCAAATATGGCGGCGCCCATGTTCCCGCGCTGTTAAGCGTCTATAATTGCGCGTTTCCCTTGGCGTGAATGCTTTGCTATGCACTCCTCTAAGGAAAAGTGGCAGCGACAGGGAGAAGCGAGAAAGCGACAACCTGCACAAGAGACGCCAGAACAGCGTGGAGAACTTCTTTCAAAGCTTCGTGCTAAGGTGCAGCTCGGCGACAACGTCACCGAGCTGCATCCTTGGTCATTTTGACGTCAATGGTCACTGATGAATCTTAACACCTGACTGCTCAGAAACGCCGCAATGCTACCAGGCGAAGGCAACGCGCCGAAGAATAGCCAGAAGAACGCGCGCAAACACTCGAAAAACAGCGGATTACCGAGGTTGCCATTGCTAACGCAATTTACCCGGTTTAACCACAGCTAAACCACTGCCAATTTTTCATTTGTAACTCCTCTCGTTACTTTTATTTCGCTCGTTCTTTTTATTTTGGTCTTTACCTGCCTTTTTGTAATGTATCCTGATTTACTTTTCTATTTTAAGTTTTTTATGTACTCCTTCCGCTTTCTTAAGCTCAGTATCTTCTGTTTTTTTTCTTCATTGCTTTCTTTTCTTGTCTCTTCTTCCTTCCTACAAATCCCCGCACATTCCCTCCTCCTGGCCGTCTGCAAGCCTGTTTGAAGAACCTGGGCACGCTAGAGCCACCATGTTTCATATTCAATTGCTCTTTCTTCGAGTTGACCCCGCCGCGGTCGCTCAGTGGTTACGGCGCTCGGCTGCTGACCCGAAAGACGCGGTTTCGATCACGGTAGCGGCAGCCGAATTCCGATGAGGGCGAAATTCTAGAGGCGCGTGTACTGTGCGATGTCAGTGCATGTTAAAGAGCTCCAGGTGGTCGAAATTTCCGGAGCCCTTCACTACGGCGTCACTGCGCGGGAACATTGCCGTAGCGCAACGAATGTCGCAGGATAGATGTGTCTCTTGACTGCCACACGCGCTGTGCATCATCCTGATGGAGTAATGAGGTGGCCCCATGCGGTGCGAATTTGTGGGCCGTCCCTACCTGTCGTGACTTTCCTCAGTTGCGAAATGTATATTCCATTCATTACCTAGTAACCGGCTCCTGTGTCGACTAGGGCGGCAACTTTCCAGCCGTCGATAACCACTTCTACGTCACTCCTGCGTCGCACTTCGTGCTCGGCGTCCGTGTCTGCAGGTCAGGGGTCACGGCTTCGTCATCCGGGTCATGGTTTCGTCGTGTTTGTGAACCGCAGGCTGGGCGCGTCGTCGAAATTTTCTGGGTGGCAGCGTCGTTTTGAACACTGCTCGCGTACTGGTAGAGGTCGTCAATGTATGCGGCATCGGCGTGTCGGGAATCGCGTCTTCATGCGGTGTGGTCGTTGGAAGATCTTCAGCGTTCCGCTCGAGAGCGACCTCACCTCAAGAGGGGAGCCGTTAAAACTCGACATGCCAGTTTTCGACGTCTTCGGGCTGACTGCCGTGGAATGGTTTGGGCAGTCGCGGATTCTGTAAGGTGTTGTAGGCCGTAGCTTGCCTGACAGGCCGGTGGGTGTGTGCCCTGGCAGAGTCCAAAGGCCCGTGCTCGGGAGGTAGGCCTTGTTTTCTCCGGCTAGCATGGTGCACAGGGGTAGCGACTAGCGAAGGATTGGATCCCTGGGTATCCGGAGGAGTAGGAGACAAATGCAGGGATCTTTACCAGCGCCTACACCAAAATATGTCACGGAAGATAGGGCGACAGGCCACTGTCAGGCAGAATACGGCAGGTGTTGTTGTTGCTGTTGAATTGGTGGCAAGGCACATACCCACGACGGGGGATAGGCCAGGGTTCAGTGAGGAGAGCCAGAAGAAGGTAAATAGGAGCCAAGCTAAAGGTTTAACTTTGATTCCAAAGGTAATGGTTTAACTTTAGGTATGAATTGAGAGGAATTAAAGATGAAAGTATAAATGGGTGAAAAGGAAGATTATAAAATTGAATACAAGAAAAATTCCTGAGGCATTTTTCGTTGCGGAAATTTTGGATACTTTTAGCAAGAGAATCTGACGGCAGCAATTATGTAATTGCGGAGGCATTCGCAAACTTCATGCAATGCGAAACCTCTGGCGCTAGCACCGAAGCAGAGAACAAGCGAAGCTGACAAAGTGATTGCCAACCTAGTAAATGGAATTTCCGGATACGTCTCTCTCTCCAGCGCAACACCGTCACTTTCTTGTGCCGCCTGAGAACACGAGGTGGCAATATATAAAAGACAAGGTACTGTGAAATTAGCAGACGTACACGTCATATCATTGTAATGACCGAAAAAATATGCACAGATGTACACAGTATTATGCGACTGAAGGAAGCAAGGGAAAAGCGGGGGCAGGTGACAGATAACGAGCCAGTGGGTCAAAGAAAGAGTTGGAGAAAGCGGAGGGAAGGAGTGTCCGATATGCGTAGTGAAAACTTCCGGTAGAGAGGAGAGCCACCGGGCATCAGATGCTATCCGCGTGGCCGACGTGGGGCCAGCGATGCCGGTGAGTTTGGGCCGCGCATCTTCCGGCGAGCCATCACCGCACTCGATGTATGAAACCCAAGCCGGAGCCTCACTTGCCAGCCACATCCCTGGCTGGCTTCACACCCGTCGCACGCACCGACTTCCTCCATGCAATCTGTCCGGCGCCTGTTATTCTCGCCTCCGTGTCCGCGAGGTGAAGGAAGAAAGGCGAGCAGCCGGAACGGCGCGCAAACACTGAAACGAGATTTCAGTAGCAAAACGAAGAGATCACGGGAGAGACGAGACACAGTGAGAGGCACGCGTACGATAGAGCGCTTAACCGTTAATTCATAGATACAGGGGCGGAAACGGGTAGGGTGGCAATGGCATGACTGCACAGGGGCTCACAACTAACCGTGGGCATTATTAAGCCGGTCTTGATTTTTTATGCGAAGCACACTACTTTAGCTACCACTTCAGCCCTTCACCGTGGTTATGCGCCTCCAAATCACGTGATACATGACGTCACACCACGTGACACGATGACGTCACGACAGTGGAAAAACGGGGGCCCACCTCGCGCCGTCGCTGTGGTTGTGCGCCTCCAAATCACGTGACACGACGTCACACCACGTGACACGACACGATGACGTCACGACAGTGGAGAAACGGGGGCCCACCTCGCGCCGTCGCTGTAGTTGTGCGCCTCCAAATCACGTGATACATGACGTCACACCACGTGACACGATGACGTCACGACAGTGGAGAAACGGGGGCCCACCTCGCGCCGTCGCTGTGGTTGTGCGCCTCCAAATTACGCGACACGATGATGCTTCGTATTCTCCAGGCTTAACCAAGTTAAGCCTCAGCCATTTTTTATTTCGTTTTTGATTGAAATGCGTCTGTTCTCCTTTCCTTTTTTTTCACACGTGTGTTTCGTCGTACACTTCGCTTTTGGCGACGGACGACGGGTCCTCGTTGGGCTTGGTTAGTATCGTAAGACGCTTCAGAGTGGCGGCAGCCACCTCTCCTTCGTAGAGGAGCTATTGACAAAATTCATGCGCGCTGTGTACTTGTTGACCGTACATTTTGTTTCTCTGCATCGTGATCGCACTACACTGGGGGCTGTGCGCATGCTTGCGCACTTGCATTCACCTGCAGTCTTTGGAAGGAGTTCTTTGCCCTGCTGCCTTTCTCAAAGTTGTGAATGTCGATATGTTTGTCTATTCTGAAATATGCATCTACGTTTAGGGCTGTACTTGAGAGAGCCAGAAACCCTTTCATGAAAAACTGAATTTAGCCGGTGTTTGAAAATCACTGGCATGCTACTCTGCATGGGGAAGGTAATTCGGGAGACATCAACGGAAGGAGAGCGCTGCATAAAATGTAAAATAGAGGAAATAAAAAGGTAAAGATGAAATGTGGCCATTAAATGTGTATTATGGTGAAGCGGAAAGAAATAATGTAGCGTATGAAACGATGAAGTGCATTGTCCGAAAAATGGGCTAACAATGTCCGCTGCGTGAAGAATGAGTGAGCATAACAAGCAAGGTGATAGCAGAGCTTTTCAAGATGTGCAATGTCATTTATATATGAGAACAAAAAGTTCACTGCACGTCTTTGTTGCGTAAGGCAGGCTACGGGACCTGAAAAACGGTTCATTGTTAGGGGCACTGGAGGGAGCTTCATGATGTAATGTTCGTAGTGCGCACTGTCGTCAGCATACGCTGGACACTCAAGCAGGATGTGCTCCATAGTCTCGATCGAGCCGCAGGTGTCACAAAGCGGACTGTTCCTTTGTCCGAAACAGTATGGCAAGCTATTTGTGAATGCAGGGTTCAGGCGAAGTCGGTGATGAAGTGTTGCCAGATGGCGAGGAATTATGGTTGGGAGTCTTGACCCGAGATGTGGCTCGATGGGGTAAAGAAATTGGTAGTGATGTGTCGCGAAGCTCCACAGCCGACACATTTCGTCAGAAGCAAATCTTTTCGCCATTTGAGTTGCATTAGATTTCGAGAAAAGGCGAATGTATGTTCAATGTGGGTGGCCTTTACGGGCCGCTTCATCTGCTTTTTAGTTGGCCAGAATGCCTCAGTGTGCCGATATCAACTGAAATGTAATGCAGTGGGCTGCGACAATAGCCAAATGATGTAGATATCCGATGATCACGGAAACGGTCGGTCTGATGATTGCTTTTGCGCAACAGGTTAAACGGGATCTACAGAGGCGCTTCGGAACCGGTAAATATAAACCATGTGCCGGGACTTAGGTGCAACATATACACTTAGGTGCAAGATATAGTTTGTTGGGCCGTTTGGAGTGCGCATAAAAATTTAACATTTTCTTAAACAGTGTCCAATTCGCTTGTATAGATTTCCGCCGAAGACTGGTTATATAACTTACAAATCTAAGAGGCAAAACAGATTCAATTAGGCCGAAGTTTTTACGCATATTTCAACGTCATTTCTCACGCGCAACATCCAGCTCTCCGTCACGACTGAATAAATCACCAGATTTCCCTTCTCTAACCACCCTCTGTTACCAGGTGGATACAGTTTATCTTCCAAGAAAGCGCTTCTTGATCATGTTGCAGGCCGTGAGCTCTTAGCGGGCATTAAATTCCGTGTCTCGCGGGTAAGGGTTTAAGGGACGGCAGCCTCCCTACTGCTGAAGGCTGTCCGCAGAGCATGACGCAGCGCAGGGAAAAAAGTTAGCGCATATCTTGTGCTTTCTAAAGATGGATGCCTTCATTCAACTGATGGTCTCAAACCATTTTTCATACTTCCGTAATCAGGAAGTGAGTTAACTTTAGGGTTAGGCGAAATCTGCGCTTGGAAGGAGAAGGGGAAAAACACGAGCACTGACCACACGTCTGACATGCTTTACTGTATCGAGCGCTACGCGCGCTAAGGAAGCCCTCCATCATGGCCCTGGCGCATTTAAAATTGCTACTACTCTTTTAAAGAAATGCCTTGGCATAAACAAGCACTCAAGTCATTAACGGAGGCGGAGTGCGCCCTTGTAGGTGTGTTACGTACGAAACGAAGTAATTGTAATTGATGAGGACAAAGAAATCTGCGTAAACAGTTTTTTAGAGCTATCTATCGTTTTCTTTTTTGTAGTTATGAGCAAAAAAAAAGAAGCCTGTTCCCGTTCCGTGCAAAAACGATTTTGTACAGCAATTTAAGGTTTGGTGCAAAAAAAAAAAAAGGCTCCGAAAAAAAACCTCTCAATGTGGAATTTTTTCTTCTGCAACTCGACTTGCTCCTGAACTTCAGATCAAGAAAAAAATGACGCCATTAATACCCGCCCATGTTCCGAAAAAATAGAACTAAAAATGGAGATCATTATTCATCATGATTCCTTTCCTGAGCAGCTGACAGCGTTTAATTTTGTTCAAAAAGCTGGCAGATCATGCCAGGAGAAGTTTGGTTTGGTTTGAAGGTTTTAACTTCCCAAAGCGACTCAGGGAATGACGGACGCCGTAGCGGAGAGCTTCGGCTGATTTCAACTGCCTAGGGTTGATTAACGTGGACGGATATAGAGCAGTATTTATTTATTTATCTATTTATTTATTTATCATCATACCCACAGCGCCATTGGCTGGCATTACAGTGGGGGGGGGGGGGGGGGGGGGTAGAAGAAAAAGTACACAAATGCCACCGCGTGCAGGTGGTTACAAAAAAAAAGATAACAATGAGATAGAAAGAACACGGAATTATTATACACAAAAAAATGTCACAGCATGGAAGAAAATGAATCATTTGATAATATGGACACTACTTCCTCAGGCAGCTTGTTCCATTCCGAAACCGTTTTGGGGAAAAAAGACATTTTAAAAAGGTCAGTCCGGCACCTGTATTCTTTAACTTTAAGTGAATGATCTCTACGTAAAGACACGTAATCAGGGTTGGCTATATATTTGGTTCTGTCTATTCCAGTTCTAGAATGAAATATATTATGAAATAATTTTAAACGCAGTACTTTCCTACGTTTTTGAAGTGAGTCCCAACCCAAAGATTTTTTCGCGCTCGTTACACTAAAATATCGCCCATAGTTATTGAAAACAAAACGAACGGCCAAATTCTGAACTCTTTCTACCTTTTGAACGTCAAGCAAGGTTTTCGGATCCCAGACTGTGCAAGCATACTCAAGTATGCTTCTAACGTTTGTATTATACAGCAGTTCTTTAGTCTTTAAAGGGAAAAGTTTAGCGTTACGTCGCAGGAAACCTAAAACACGACAGGCTTTGGCAGTAACGAAATGCACGTGACGATGCCAAGACATTGAACTTGTTAAATATACACCAAGATATTTAAATTCCAACACTGAAAGCAGTCTGCTATTATTTATGTTATAAGTGAAAATATGGGGAACCTTCTTTTTAGTGAAACACATATGTACAGATTTTTGTAAGTTAATATGCATTCTCCAGTTCTCACACCACTGGGCCACTTTACACAAATCCTGTTGTAATGCATCGCAGTCACTTTGATCGTTAATAATTCTATACAGTACACAATCGTCCGCAAAAAGACGCATGTATGAAGAAATACCTGAAAAGATGTCATTCATGTAAATTATGAACAGCAATGGGCCCAAGACGGATCCCTGAGGCACCCCTGATGTTACAGCCACCTCATGCGATTGTTTCCCGTTGACAACAACACATTGACGCCTAACGCTCAAATATTCCTTTATCCACCTAATAACGTTCTCATTTATGTTGTACCAGTATAATTTTTGTATTAATAAGGAATGTGATACAACGTCAAAGGCCTTCTTAAAATCTAGAAAAATACAGTCAACAGAATATCCCTTATCTAAAGCACTTTCTAGCGGGCTTCTAGCAATACACCCACATCGGAACTTGACAGCAGCGCCCAGGATAGTACCCGCGTGTTTCGGGCAGGCAGCCGAGCTCCATAGCCACTGAGCCACCGCAGCGGTTTAGCAGAATTTGCAAGGCCGAAAAAATAAACCGCAGAACGACAAAGAGGAGCGCTGATAAATATTAGCAGCGCTAAAGAGTAAGTTAGGAGAACAGGTGTTAATATATCTTTAATAAGTTTAGGTTGCATCTTCCAGGTTGCGTAATTGTTCTTGAAATGGCAGACTGTGTAAATTAGCTAACACGCCGGAGCCGCATTCACAAGAGAGCCCCCGGTTGCGTTCTGGCCAAGAATAGCGTAGTACAGGTGCTCTGTGAGAATGTAGTGGTTGTAAAGCGGCGCGCATTGCTTGGCAAAGTTGTCCGTGTGCAAATTCACTGCCAGAACGCAAGGCCCCCTGTAAGTCGCGGATCTCGGTGGTCCGCGGAGGAGGCTCAGGTCGGCCCGTTCCCTCAGTGTGTCAGCAGAGCTGCCAGTGAAGTACACAACGGGAGCGATCGTCGAGTTCCTTCGCCCGTGGTATGCGAAATGTGGCACGCAGGAGGACATTGCGGAGCTGTCATTCCTACAGATACCCCGAAGCCAACAATCAATGTAGAAACGTCTTTTGTATATATCGGGCCGAATGTCTATGGCACGCGTTCTCAAATTTATATAACCAGAATTAGACAGCAGTGACAAGTCTTCCACAATGCACAACTGGTCAAGAGCTACCCGTGGCGCATTTAGCGCGTAGCGCCGCATTATCTGTAGGACACTGTGGGTCAAACGAGAGCAGTAACCAGGCGATGAAACTGGACCAGCCGGGTGCACGAACTTCCTTCCGATAAAGAAGTAGTTCACCGAGAGAGCGACTCTGTCCACGTCGGCTTCGTACTCACGTTCGGGTCTCAAAACAACGGAAATAATATGATCCATGCGGTAACGGTTGAAGGATTGTCGAAGTTTGTTTAAAAAGAGCGCAAGCACATCAGGGTCGTTGCTGGATCCGCAACCTGCTTTCGGCTTAGTCCAGTCAACAGTTACCCCGTTCAAGCGGTAGTCACGCATCGCGTTAGTCACGCTTAGTATCAGGCGGTCCATCGTAGCACTGTCCCGACCCAGCCTCGAAAAATGCGGCGCATCTCGCTCGAAGCCGCCCAAGGCCAAAAGTATCTTGGTTCTTGGAAATCCAAGCCTGTCTGTGATGTTCCGTAGTTGGTGTAGGCCGTGCTCGCGATCAAAGCTGGGCGCCCGGCTGGTCAACAATCCGTCGTCGATTCCCACCGACCAGTAGATGACGTGAGGGCAGAGGGAAAACGGCAACGTTTCGAACAAGAAGTGCCACCGTGTTCTCCTTCTTATCACTTCGTGGTTAGTGTAGGCGCAGAAAAAGGGCATGGTAGTCGCATTTGAGCCGGTGCCGTTGTAGTGAGGGCCTATTCGTAATGTTACAGGTGGCGATGTGATGACGCCTGGATATAGACAGTGGCTTGGCACCCCGCTCCAGACATCGGTGGTGGTCTGTGGTGGTGTCGTCGTTGTCGATGTCAAGTTGTGCGTTGCACCACTGGATGATGACGCTGGAAGCGTTGTCGAAGGCGATGTCACCGTTGTGGATGGCGAAATATACGTTGGCACTCGAGAGGATGACACCCTGAGCGTTGGCGCTAGTGTGGGCGGAGAAGGAGGATAGGTTGTCAACTTAATTGATGAAGGTGGAAGCGATGGTGTAAATGTTGACGCCGGTACTGACTGCGAGGGATATGTTGGCAACGCGAGCATCTGTCCACCCCCAGGCGGTATGGCTCCGCTGTTGTGGAACAGATAAGGGACCACCAGCAGCCACGTAGAAAACACGAGAGGGAAGCATACAGCGGCGCACACCACCCAAGCTTGCATGCACAAGCGCTCGTCCTGAGCGGTCTCTTCATTGCGGTCCTGAAACCGGAGCTCTGGAGATGTGGCTGTTTCTTCAGGACTACTGGGAGGGGGAGCCACGGTAGGTTGCATTACGATCACAATGTCTGGATCCCCAGGTGATGCTCCAGGGTGCAGTGTAGCCGCCGGCACTCTGGCAATTGGGTAGACGGGGACGTGAGGGTCGAGGTCGTCGAAACTCGGTGGCGAGGCTTCGGTTCTCGAAGCCTGCTGGGAACGCATTCTTGTTAGCGAGGATCGTCGGAGGTATTCCTTGTTGCGTTCGAAGTCCTTGCTAGCGAGATAATCGAACAGCCGTCGGGTTTTCAACTTCTTCTTTGTTCGACACCATTATTTGGAGCGAGGATTTCGTGTTCCCATTTATTTTTCTTCTTCCTCTGTTTCAATACTCCTCGATTATGACCAATTTTAGACGAATATTTGTTTCTCTCATAACACACGCATTAGTATGCAGTAGTTAAGCTCACATCACATTGTGTGAGAACTTTTAGAAGTGGGAAATTTTCAGCCAGGCTAGAATAATGTAGATGAACTATCCTACGTATGGATCGTTCAATGCTAACTAGCAACTCTGCCTTCAGCGGAGACGCCGTCTACCCAACCCCGCCTCACCAGGGCAGTGTAATCCGAAAACAGCCCCAGAAACCGTCAACAAGCACACGTTCAGTCATAATTAATGTCATCAACCTGACTACACCCACTGCAAGACAAAGGCCTCTCACATATCTCTCCAATTAATCCATTCCTGTGCCGGCTGCGGCCACCCTATCCCTGGTAACTTCTCAACCTCATCTGCCCATCTAACTTTCTGTTGCCTCCTGCTACGTTAACCTTCTCTTGGGATCCGCTTCGTTACCCTGAAGGACCAGCGGTCTTCTTGTCGCATTACACGTGTTGCCGAAGCCCGTTTATTTCTCGATGTCGCATAGGCTGTCATTAAGCTGCGTGTGTCCCCTCCACAGGTCTCTCCGCTTCCGGTCTCTTATCGTTGCACGTATAATTTTTCTTCCCATAGCTGCCTGCATTGTACCTAACTTGAGCTGAACCCTTTTTCATACCCAACAGCTCCGGGCAAAGCATTTTTCAGCGGCAAATCTTTAAGAGTGCAAATTTTTCATATAATGTAAGATTTCACTGTAAAATTAAATATAACCGCAGATCACTCGACGGCAGTCTTGTATTTTTTTCTTTTGATGATTTCCTGAGGCAGTCTTAGCAGTCCGATGCGGTTGATGGAAACTCTATAACAGGAAGATTTTGCTACATATCAGAAAAATGTTTCATTGCTGTCAATATCTCCATCTCAGTCTCTACGATTTTCAAAATTTAAAAATTTTTGGCCGAGAATTTTAGACATAGTAATAATAATAATAATAACAACAATGTTTATTGCCACTTTGTAGAGGATACAATATGGTTCAGGCCCGTCAAAGCCAACAAGAGGCTTGAGTGACTGGGCCCGGCAGTTACGGCCAGGAGTACAAAAAAGGCAATAGATGTAGCGACGCTTCTCGTTACACCCAAGGGAGAGCAAAAAAAAATATTGGAAAACACAGGTTAACAGCATAAGTATTCAGAAATTAAACTCTAAACCCAGAGTATACTTCAAAATAAAAATAAAAAAATGAATAAATTAAATGAAATAACGAATATTTTAAGCATAACTTCACTCTAACAGAAGAATACAAAGATCAACACAGGGCTTTCAGATGCATCTTTAGGTCACGCATTGAAGTTACAGCAAAAATTTCATCCGGTAATTCATTAAAGATTTCAGGTATATAAGCACAGCGCCTTGCTTTCCCGTATCTAGTTACACTCCGTGGTACATAATAACGAAATGTTTTCCTTAACTTCCGTTTAGGAGTATTAATAATTAAAAAGTCTGAATTCCAAAAATGGCGGTGAACAACTGTCTGCACAAAAAGAATGAAATGACGGAAGACCTAGGAACCGAAAGACGTCCGTGCCGGATGGCATGTGACAATTGTACGCAATGCTCTTCAACATATTTTTTAATATACTATCAATGCGACAATGCCAGCGTGGAGGACATGGCGCAAATGTAGTTAAGCCGTATCTGAGAACACTGTGCGCAAGTGCATGAATGATAGTTTTTTTCACTGACATCGGCGCCAAACACTTCATATTGAAGAGTAACCATGTTACCTTCCGTAGCTTAGCACACAGATATGCCAAGTAGTCATGCCAAGATAAGCTGTTGTCAAAAACAACACCAAGATATTTGATCGAGTTTACATATTCTATTGGCTTGCAACAACAGGGAAGGGAATCATGATCATGCAAGAATACTTGTCTGTCTATAAGTAGTGTCTTTAAAGGATTTCTGAAACATATCATTTTGGTTTTGTTTATGTTCACCGAGATTCCATTCTTGGAAAACCATTTTATGACATAATTAATGTTTTCCTGCAACACATTCACTGCCGTCTCGTAGTTAATATGCTTCGTGAGCATAACTGTGTCGTCTGCGTACTGAAAAATCAAGCACTTGGATGTTACTGAGCTGAGATCATTTGTAAATATATTAAAGAGCAATGGAGATAGAATAGATCCCTGTGGTACACCTGCTTCTACAGGGAGCTTTGCACTGTGCTCCATTTGGCTGTTAATTCGGACCACTTGTGAACGTCCACATAAGAAATTCTTTAGAATAGCATAGAAAGGACCTCGAAAGCCCAGAAGGTACAGTTTTTCTAATAAAATAGCATGATTAACCGTATCAAACGCTTTCTTAACGTCTAGAAAAAGAGCACAGCTAAACGTGTTTTCATCAAAAGCAGCATACAACTCATCAGCAAATTCCTCAAGCAATAAAGTAGTACCTCTTCCCTTAATGAACCCATATTGACTGTTTGAAATGACATCGAATTTGTCTAAGAAGGAAGTCATACATTCAAATAAGAATTTCTCTAGAATATGTGATAATATTGGCAGGATAGAAATCGGTCTGTAGTTCTCGATAGCGTTCTTTTGTCCTCCCTTGAACAGCGGCCTTACGATAGCAGTTTCCAAATCTTCAGGTATTACGGCGTTTCCCAGAAACCCGTTAATCAAAAAGAGCAGTATGTCCGAAAGAGCGTGAAAATTCCGCTCTACCAGCGCAGCCGATATACGAGGTCTGTTAGAAAAGTATCCGACCTTTGGCCGAAGAAAAAAAACTGGCATAACTGGAGCGTTAGAAACATAACAACCTTCAAAGTAGTCCCCTTGGGGCTCCATATACATCTCCCAGCGGTGCTGCCATTGTTGGAAGTATTCCGAAAAGGCCCTTTTCGGAATGGAATTTAGCTCTGCCGTCGTTGCAGCCATAATGTCCTTTCTTTTCTGAAATCGCGGTCCTTTCAATGGACTCTTGATTTTAGGAAACAGCCAAAAGTCGTAGAGGGACATATCAGGAGAGTAAGGAGCCTGTTGAACTACAGGAGTCTGGTTTTTCGCCAGAAAAGTCTGAATCAAATGCGAGGAATGTGCGGGAGCAATGCCGCGAGGGATGCGCCAATTTCTTGTTGACCTCAATTCCGGTCTCTTGCGCCGCACAGCACCACGTAGGCGATGGAGGACATCTCTGTAGTACTCTTTAGTCATTCTTTGACACTGTGGGGTGCGTACTCGTGGTGTGCCACAGAGAGGGAGTCAAAAAAGCAGTCAGCATCACTTTGACATTGCTGCGCACTTGGCGGGCCTTCTTTGATCTTGGTGACGTGGAATGCGTCCTCTGTGACGACTGTGATTTGGTTTCCGGGTCGTACCCGTACACCCAAGACTCGTCACTAGTGATTACGGCGTCGGTGAAGTCAGGGTAACTGTTTGTGGAATCCAGCATCTCCTGTGAGACTTCAACACGAAGCTGCTTTTTCTCCACTGTTAGCAGCTTCGGCACAAATTTCGCTGCCACTCTCTCCATGGCCAAATCTTCGGTGATAATGGAATGTGCAGGAAAATTGCTGATGTCCACCTCTCCCGCAATTTCTCGGATAGTCACACAACAGTCCCGCATCACCACAGCGTTCACTTCGGCAATTACCTGGTAATTTCTGCATGTTGATGTCCGACCGGAGCGTGGCTCTCTCTACACGGATGTGCGGCCGTCTTTAAGCCAGTTGCACCACTGCTTAATCCGTGTGTTGCTCATAGCATCATCACCGAAAGCCGTCTGAACATTTCGAATGGTTTCCACTTGGCTATCGCCAAGTTTTTGGCAAAATTTGAGGTAGTAGCGCGTCTCCTCTCGCTCCGCCATTTTTTTTTGCAACAAAAAACCGACGGGAGCACTGCGCACTGCCTCACTCAAACGCTGCTTCCCAGCGACTGACGCTATCGGCACGCGGGAAAAAATTCGTGCATGCGCACGAGGGTTCAAGGTCGGCTGCTGTACGCGCGCTTGTTTCATATCCATCAGGTGTTCGCAAAAAAAAAATAAAGTCGGATACTTTTCTAACAGACCTCGTACCATCTATTCCGGTGGGCTTGTTTAGTCGGAAGCTAAACACTAGCCTGGCAAGATCATCCTTTGATAGCCTTGGAAGATATGCGGAAGCTGATAAAGAATTTTTTAGTGTATATTTCAAGCCTTGTCGTGCTGCTGCCATTTCGGACGCTAGCGTGAAATACTTATTCAAATCATCACCTTTCGACACAAGTTCGTCTACCAAAGCTTCCGAACAAGACAGGTTCCCATCATTTCCCTGAAGGTGTTTAATCTGAGACCACATTTTTGCAGGATTTTTATAGGATCGTTGGAACTGCTGCTGAAAGTACAGCCGTCGTGCGGACCGAATAAGAGCCACAACCCTGTTCCTGGCGCTTCTGTATTCAGAACGAAGGTCATTATTTTTAGGAACACGTTTAGAGCGTTGCCAAAGCCAATAATAATGATGATAATAATAATAATAATAATAATAATAATAATAATAATTTTTATTAGTCCTCATAGTATACACATGATAACTTGCCGGGCCTGCCGAAGCCTCTGCATGGCTTGTATGGCAGAGCCCGGCAGCGGGGCAAAATCTGAATTGAAAAACAAATGGTATGCCCTTGTTCGGATTAACAGACAGCCAAATATACTATTGGAGTACACACTGAAAACTCATAATTGTATCTTATAAATACGTTAAAGAAATATTTTTGTAAGTTCAATACACTTTCAATGTATTAGCATAAATCAGTCAGACAAAATAAAAGAAAAGAAGACCACACTGAGCAATGCCATTGCGCACATACACAGAAAGGAACAAAACTGTATCGGATGCTCCGAAACATCATAAAATACGGACCAAAAGCGCTATGCACCACCTATTATTGAAGTTTTATTAAAGCTCTTTTGATTCCGGATCGTGTAGTTTGTTGTAATACTGTCTCAGGAAGGTCATTAAAAGTCAGGGGAATGTAGTATACTCTAAGGCTTTTTCCGTAACGTGTTCTTATAGGAGGTATCACAAAACCTGTATCGAAACGTAAAGCTTTACCGATGCTGCGTCGCTTACGAAAGTCAGTATTCCAAAAGTACTTGGAAAGAATGATGGAGAGAAAAAGGGTGTCAAAGTCTGGAAGTTTTAGATATTTAAACAATGTAATACCAGGTGCAGGGGGGTTGGTGTTATGAGCAATACTTTTAAGAATGTTCTTGAGCAGCCCATTAATTATATTTTTCCAAAACAATGAACAATTGAAAAAACAGGCTATACCATATCGTATGACAAAGTATGCTAAGGAGTGTAGGATCATTTTTTTTTACACGGAAAGGAACAAGCGATTGCAATCGGTACAACATGCAAGCAATCTGTCGAAGTCTAGTACAGATAAAGGACATGTGTTTGTTCCAAGCCAGGTCGGAGTCAAAGTAGACACCCAGATATTTTACTGAATCAGTGTACTGAACTGGTGAGCATGCGCAGGACGAGCATTTGTGGGAATGAAGGTAAACAGGTATTTGTGTACTGATAGTTCGCAATGGATCATGAAAACATGCCAGCTGTGTCTTGGTTGGGTTTACATTTATCTTGTTTTCTGGAAACCATGCCATGGTTTCAGTTATGTCTAACTGTAGTAGGGACACAGCGTCCTTGTAATTCATATGCCTAGCAATAATAAGCGTATCATCGGCATACTGATAAATATTACTGTATCGAATGACCGAGCTAAAATCATTAACATAAATGTTAAATAGTAACGGTGATAACACTGATGCTTGTGGTACACCCGTCTGAGTGAATTTTGTGGTACTTCTAAATTTTCCTAAACAGACTAGCTGCGACCGCTGCGAGAGATAATTACGCAAAAATAATGAAACTGGCCGCGGAAGCCATAGCTATACAACTTGCTGCACAGTATGTCCCGACTGACAGAATCAAAGGCCTTGACTAAATCCAAGAAGGGAGTACATGCAATCTGGTTTCGCTCAAAAGTTTCATCTAGAAAATCTGATATGCTTTCGAAGAGCACATTGGTGCCTAATTCTATAAATCCGTATTGAGAAGGTTTGAGCAAGTTATGCTTTTCTACAGAGCTGTACATAATATCGAGAACATGTTTTTCTAGAATTTGAGATAGTATAGGCAGTACAGATATTGGGCGATAATTTGCGGGGTTCGAATGATCTCCATTTTTGTATAGGGGAATGATGCGTGCTTGCTTCATTTCATCGGGTATCAGGCCCATCTCTAAAATAGCATTCAAAATAAAAAGAACCGGTTCCGTCAATACCGGCAGATTCCGCCAGATATCGTCCGCAGTTATGCCATCCACACCAACAGCGCGTCTTTTCCGAGACTGTCGCACAATGTGCGCTAAAGTTTCCTTATCAAGTGGTGGTAGGTAGGCCGAGTCAGTAGTAAGGTTCGCTGGCGCCTGATAATGGGATCGTTCATGACTGATAGCTTGAGACCCCGAACGAAAAGTGGTTATTTAGACTGTTTGCAACTTCCGACGATAACTCTCCGAATCATTTTTTTAATGTTATCAATGTAACTGTGCGATTGACAACCACGCAACTCATTTACCAGCATCCACGTTTTCTTTGCGTTATTCTTAGAAGCTGAAAATTCGGTGTTATAATGCTGCCGTCTAGAAGCCCGCAGCATTACTGTGACTTTATTTCTCGTGGCTCTGTACAAATCCCTTAGTGACTGGTTATTTGGCGATTGTCTGCATTTCTTCCAAAGTTACTCTTATCTTTTATAACCTTTAATATATTATGATTCAACCAGTGCAGATTGTTATGGCGCTTTTTGACAGAAACTGTTTTTTTTTTACACTTGTCCCGAATATCAGAAATTATTTCTAGGAACCTCTTATAGGACGTACCTGGACATGAACTTGAGAGTACCGTTTTCCAATTTTGTTGTGAGATTAATCGGTCAAGCTTAGCTCTGTCGATTATTTCCAAACAAGTATTCCAAACGGGTCGCAAACATGGCTCATGAACAGAGTAGATTTTACAGCCAACAAAGTAGTTGTCTGCCAGTTTTTCGGTAATTAACACGGAGTCGACACTCATACCGCCGGGAGACCGGACTGGCACATGGTCAATGCATGACACTACAGTTCTGTCGCATACAAGTTCTTCTCTGGTTGTCTCATGGACTGGCGATTCCACTCCATATTCAGCTAATATGTTTAAATAATTATTAAGGCGGAAGCCTTTAATGCCTCATCGTTGTAAGCAGGAGCTGTCGACAGAAAATGTCACGCTTTTCAATTGGTCGAAACGGTCATGACGTCACAGTGCGCGAATTTCAAACGGGGCCAATTGTACTTTACCTACTAACCATGCAACCAATTAAATGGATCGTATAGTGATGCTCCAAGTAGGTTTGACTGAGTTTATTTAATTGCTTACGTAACCATTTAGCATACTTAACCTTTCTAGTCAGACCAGATAAATAAATAAAACCGAGTAGGAAATTGGCTGAGCACGGGAATCGAACCCCGGTCTCCGGAGTGCGAGTCGAGCACGCTACCACTCCGTCATGCCAGCTCGACGGTTTGGTATAAACAAACGTGAGTCTAGTGAATACGGTGTCTTCGTTTACTCCCATCTTCCTTCCTTCCCGTTACGGCGACGTTTAGGTGTCCACCGAGATATGAGAGACAGATACATTTTCTTTCCTCAAAAACCAATTTACCGACGAGCAAGGCGTATTTGTCCGCGTTCCAGATTGGTCCAAATTGTCGTGACGTCACCGCGCGCGAATTTTGACGGGTGTCCACCGAAATATGTGAGGCAGTTACTGCTCAACTTGCTTTCCTCAAATACAATTTTCGACTAGTGTCTACTGAGATATGCGAGACAGTTACTGCGTAAATTCCTTTCCTCAAATACAATTTTCATTTTCTTCATTACGGCCCCTCTTTCTCTTTCTTCTTTCACTCACACTTCCTCCCTTCTTGTACGGTGCGGCTCAGGTGTCCACCGAGATGACAGAGAATTACAGCCCCATTTCCTCTCCTCAAAAAGCGTTGCGTTCAAAGGGCAACGCATCGCGCCGAATGGGTGGTGGCGTTCCTTGGACTCCGTGGCAGCGCTGCAACACGCCATCGCGTTCCACTCCTAAAGGCGAAGCTTAAGCGTCATCAATTGGCAGTTAATTAATGCACCAACAAAATGTGCAGTGAACAATCGCGTAGCAGAATGCAGCACTCAGGCTTTCGCCTTTCACCACTTTAGCCGCTAAAGTTCCTCGTAATTTTTCGCCAAGGCTTTGTCTATTTTCAAGGTGTCGATATTGAAGTCTCCTGTTAGGCATAAATTACTGGAAGATGGTAACCTCTCTAAATATTGCTTTAATTCTTCTAAAAAGGATGGAGCATGCTCTGATGGTGGCCTGTAAACAGCAACTAGAATTATCGTCATTTCGGATAGCTCCAGATCAAGTGCAAGTGATTCAGCTGTCTTAATTTCTATCTGAGCGGGTAGGGCTGACCATCGTGATTTGATAAAGACCGCTATGCCGCCGCCCCTTCCTTTGGGTCTCGTAACGTAGTATTCTTGATACCCAGGAAGACGAAACTGATGTGTCAAGTTGTCTGAAATATTTATTTCCGTCAGAACGAAAACCTCGATAAGATGAATGATATCTCCGACACTGACTAAAAAGTGGTCCCAGTATTTCTTTATACTGCGTATGTTTACATGTATAACGGAAAAAGACGCGAGGTTTTTTTTTCAAATACCGAGCTAAGAGAGGTACAATTGGGAATGGAATGAAACCGCACAGACATCTTAGATCAGTTTCTGGATATCCTCTTTGGTTACTACCTTAACTAAGGAGCTGCCCTCTTCCTTTCTGGCAAAGATTTTGCCATTCTTTGTCCACACGTATTTGTACTCCATTTGTTTCGCCTTGATCCGAGTCATCCAAAACAGCTCCTTATTTGCCTGTGTCAAGTTCTCATTCAAGAACATCACGGAGGGGATGACATTTTCTTCTGCCAGTGAACTAAGCTTCCCTCGGGCGAGAAGCCATTTACCACGAACGGATGGGGACGCAAAGCGAACGAGAACAGGTGGTGTCTTATCCTTTTTGGCAGCAAGACGATGGGCCGCAACTACGTCACCTTCGTGGAAATCGTGGAGCTCCATTTTTGCGGCCAAGTGGGCCATTACAGCTTTCAAGTTCTAGCCACTGGTGACGGCAAGACCATGCAATTCTAAATTTGAAAGCCTGCTGTACTGCTGCGCATTATTCAGCTCAACCCGAAGGTGGCTAATTTCTTCCGACTGGTGTGTCATCGTTTCCGTTAGTGTAGAAACTTTCTCTTCGAGGCTTTCTTTTTTTTTTTTGCAGCATCTTGTGCTGTATTCTGAGCGACCAGTGTGTCATAAGCCGAGGACATGAACTGCACTGAATTTTGGAGGTCAGTAACCACCTGCTTCAAATTCAAGACCTCTCGATCTTGTCTTTGAGAGATAGAAGAGCATCCACCTTTCCCTGCGAGGGCAAGAGGCCAACTATGGTAGTGTTAATGCTTTCCAGCTGCCGACGCAGCGCTGTTAGCTCTTCGGCTACAGATGTGCTATCTGCAGTAACATCAGATTCAGACTGTGTTGGGACATTGTTCCCTTCCGTCTGAGACGATCTACAACCCTTGCACTTCAAACAGTCTCTTTTCGCTTGACCCACGGCCATAAATGTATTATCAGCTACACCTGAGCATGATTTGCCAAGATGATAACCGTTTCTGCATTCTGCGCAAATCAGGTATCTGCCGTCTTTAGGAAGAACTTTTGAACACGCAGAGCAGTTTTTCCCGTCAGACATGGCCACAAGCAAACAAAAGACAAAGTGAGAACAATTACACTGTGCAAGTGACTCGTTTCATAAACATACACTTCACAGGTGCAGTCGGCGGCAGATCAAGAATCACTAATGCAGAGACGAAAAAAACGCCCACCTGTCTTAAAGAGCGTAACAAAGGCCTCGCCATTACCTGTGAACTTCCGCTGAATGGTGAGATACGCGTTTTAGACCTGAGGCTTGGGTTAAGGAATGCACTCACTTTTTGGATGTATTTCCCGCGTGCGAAGGAAGAACTTCTGCCTTACGACTCGTCCCACTCCAAGACTGTAAAAAGAGTCATTGCATCCGTCTGCATAGAATGCGTGCTTCGAAAGACGAGTCCGCATAAAATGCATGATAGCTTTGAACATCAGGTACGCAGGCTTTTGGCCGCAGGCTTCCCTCCTTCGCTGGTTATGGCGGTAGGAGGGACACGCGTAAAGTTGGGACATCGACAACAGGTGGTTGAAACTGAACACACGAACCGCAAACTTCAGCTAATGACATATGTTTATAAGGTATTGCATGACCTCGAAAAATGGACAGCAGGCACGAAGTGCTACTTGCATTCTCATAGCCAAATAAATTGTATAAGCTGTGCCTGCGCATCTGGGGTGACGGTGAGGGCGGGTGCAAAACTCAAGATGAAGGTAACTCCGTCAGATGTGCCTTAGGAGTGGTCTACAAGATTCCGCTGTCCTGCGGAAGGCGCGCTATCGGCCAGACGGGGCGTTGCCTCAAATACCTTTTAAGGAAGCATGCGCGAAACCCGGAAGCAACAAGATAAGCTTCCGAATCTTGTTTCCCATGTTACTGCAAGTGCGTGCCACGTTTTCAACAAACAAAGATTCTTGGCAGAGCAGCGTGTTTTAATTCCAGACTACTGCTGGACACGTTTCACAAATACAGACACAATAAGAGAAGAATGGCTTTCGCCCTTCCCCGATTTACTGCTTGCTATTTTTTGTTGATACTTTTGTTGAAAATGTTTAATTTTTTCTTCAATCACATCTGAATCATTCCTTGTTACTTATTTTCCGTCACCCCCTTAGCCACACGATGAAAGTAGGCAAGTGAATGTGAGCCATGATGATATCATGTTTATGGCTGGCGTCACTCCCTTGTGCGCATGTTGTGTGATGCCTATGAATACCACCCCTGGGGCGAAAAATAGACCTGTTGTTAGTAGCGTTCCTCTTCACTGTTTCGTCCTCTCGCTGTGGTCTTTCTAATAACACCACATCTCATCATTAAAGAATGAATTACGAACTAACCAAGCGCCAAGTTCTTCAGCAGAGAGCTGCTTTTCTTCTAAGATTTCTAAGTGCCTTGTTGCCCATTAGGCAAAGTGGCCATCAGCATTGCGCGTCACTGATCTGCACTAGCTGAGATCTATCGTGCTAGCTGACCTTCGGTGCGCTTTTAGGTGAAGCTAAGTAGGTGGTTCCCTTGCGTTTCCGCACCTCTTGAGTTATTATGTGGAATTTGGAACTGAATTCTTGAACTGCCCCATATTCAGCTAATGTGGTCGTTTGTTGGGCTTGGAGTTGTTGGGTTGGTTATTTAGTAATGGTCTCTTCCATATCTTTGATGACCTGTTGGACTAGGGCAAGAAGGTTTTTTGTGTGTGTTCAAAAGACCCGGAAGAGAGCAGCAGTTTACAATCAATAGCGAGATGCATGAAGTGGCAAGGGAACACGTCTGCACCCGGCAGGTAGTACACTGCAGATCCGAATCACGAAAGCGAAATCACAGGAAGGATAAGAATGTGGTGGAGCGCATTTCGCAGGTTCTCTCCGATCATCAATGGCAGTTCACCAATATCCCTCAAGAGAAAAGGAAACAACCGCTGTATCTTATTGGTAGTCACCTATGAGGCCAAAACCTAAAAGGCTGGCTCTTGTATAAAATACTCGGCCGTAGAGACTGTGATGGAAAAATCATAGAGACTGTGGTGGAAGTACTGAAAGTAATCATCCATTTTTTTTATATGTAGCAAAATCTCCCATTTATAGAGTTTCCATCAACCGCATCGAACAGTATCGCACAGATACAAGACTGTCGTCCGGAGACCTGCGGTTATATTTATAGTTATCGTGAAATCTTACACTACATGAAAAATTCTCACTCTTAAAGGATTTGGCGCTGAAAAATGCTTTGCCCGGAGTTGTTGGGTATGGAAGAGGGTTCAGCTTAAAGGTTCACTGAAGAGGCATCTGAACACTTCTTTTTGCCGCGGGAACTCGATCTGCACGTTCCGAGCATTCTTAGAAACTTCGATTTATTGCCCTGTGTGGCTGATTTTCCTAATTAAATCGAATTAATGTCCGGCTCCCGCCTTTCTTTTTTTTGAATTCCCCCTCGTACGGTGGGCGGAGTCGACCAACGCGTGGAGTGCCTTTCAGGGCTTGCCGCTCTGCCATCGGCGGAGTAATACGCAGTAGTCCGTAGAAGCAAATAGCCCGCGCGTATTTTTATTTCTGCGGGCTTATTTCGCGGCTATATTACCTGCGAATGAAACTATTTATTTACGGAAACCTAGAAAACAAAATAAAGCGAAAGCAAAGCCTCCCCGGAGCTGGCTGCAAGGCACTCCACGCGTTGGTCGACTCCGCCCACCGTACGAGGGTGAATTAAAAAAAAAGGCGGGAGCCGGACGTTAATTCAATTTAATTAGGAACATCAGCCACACAGGGCAATAAATCGAAGTTTCTAAGAATGCTCAGAACGTGTAGATCGAGTCCCCGGGGCAAAAAGACGAGTTCAGATTCCTCTTCATGCACCTTTAAGCTATGTACAATGCAGGGGGCTATTTGAAGAAAAATTATACGGGCAACGATAAGAGACCGGAAGCGGACAGAGTGGGTGAGGGAAAAAACCTGGCTTAATGACATCCTAAGAGGCATCAAGAGAAAGAAATGGGATTGGGCGATACATGGAATGTGAAGACATGATGACCGCTGGTCTTCAAGGGTAAGGGAGTGGATTCCAAGATAATGCTAGCATACCAGCGTGCGCCAGAAAGTTAGACGGGCAGATGAGATTCAGAAGTTTATGGTGATAGGGTAGCCGCAGCTAGCACAGGACTGGATTAATTGGACAGAGTTGCGAGAGGCCTTTGTCTTGCAGTGTGCGTAGTGAGCTTGATGATATTAATGATGACTGCGCGTGTGCTTGTTGACGGTTTCTGGGACTGCATTTTGATTATACTGCCCTGCTGACGCAGTGGTGTGTAGATGGCCTGTCCCCTATGGAGAGAGTTGCTAGTTAGCATTGAAGGATTCATACGTAGGATAGTTCACATTCACTATACTAGGCTGGCCGAAAATTTCACAGTTCTAAATGTCCTCACACAATGTGAGTTTAAATAATGCATACTAATGGGTACGTTACGACAGAGATAAATATTCGTCTAAAACTGATCAGCATCGCGGAGTATTGAAACAGAGGAAGCAAAAAAGTAAATAGGAGCAGAAAATCCTCGCGCCAAAGAATGGTGGTGAACAAAGAAGAAGTTGAAAAAGCCGATGTCTCTTCGATTATTGCGCTAGCAAGGGCATTTAACGCAGCAAAAGATACTTCGAACGATCCTCACTAGCAAGAATGGATTCCCAGCCGCCTTTGAGAACCAACGCCTCGCCGCCGAGTTTTGATGACCTCAGTGCTCACGTCCCCGTGTGTCAGATTGCCAGAGTCCCGGCGGCTACACTGAACCCTGGAACATCACCAGAGGATCCAGACATTGTGATCGTAATACAGCCGACTGTGGCTCCCCCTCCCAGTAGTCCTGAAGAAACAGCGACTTCTCCAGAGCTCCGGTTTCAGGACCGCAATGAAGAGACCGCTCAGGACGAGCGCTTGCGCATGCAAGCTTGGGTGGTGTGCGCCGCTGTATGCTTCCCTCTCGTGTTTTCTATGTGGCTGCTGCTGGTCCCTTATCTGGTCCACAACATCGGAGCCATACCGCCTGGAGGTGGACAGATGCTCACGTTGCCAACATATCCCTCGCAGTCAGTACCGGCGTCAACATTTACACCATCGCTTCCACCTTCAACAACTACGTTGGCAACCTACCCTCCTTTTCCACCCACACTAGCGCCAACGATCAGGGTGTCATCCTCTCGGGTGCCAACGTATATTTCGCCATCCACAACGGTGACCTCCCCTTTGACAACGCTTCCAGCGTCATCGTCCAGTGGTACAACTTACATCTTGACATCAACAACGACGACACCACCACAGACCACCACCGATGTCTGGAGCGGGGTGCCAAGCCACTGTCTATATCCAGGCGTCATCACATCGCCTCCTGCGCTATTGCAAATAGGCCCTCACTACAACGGCACGGGCTCAAATGCGACCACCATGCCCTTTTTCTGCGCCTACACTAACCACGAAGTGATAAGAAGCAGAACCCAGTGGCACTTCTTGTTCGAGACGCTCCCTTTTTCCCTCTGCCCTCACGTCATCTACTGGTCGGTGGGAATCGACGATGGATTGCTGACCAGCCGGGCGCCCAGCTTCGACCACCATCACGGCCTACACCAACTGCGGAACATCACAGACAGGCTTGGATTTCCAGGAATCAAGATACTTTTGGCCTTGGGCGGTTTCGAGCGTGATGCGCCGCATTTTTCGAGGCTGGGTCGAGACAGTGCTACGATGGACCGCCTGATACTAAGCGTGACTAACGCAATGCGTGATTACCGCTTGAACAGGGTAACTGTTGACTGGATTAAGCCGGACGCAAGTTGTGGTTCCAGCAACGACCCTGATGTGCTTGCGCTCCTTTTAAACAAACTTCGACAATCCTTCAACCGTTACCGCATGGATCATATTATTTCCGTTGTGTTGAGACCCGAACCTGTCTACGAAGCCGTCGTGGACGGAGTCGCTCTCTCGGTGAACTACTTCTTTATAGGAAGGGATTTTGTATACCCTGCTGGCCCAGTTTCTTCGCCTGGTTATTGCTCTCGTTTGACTGACAGTGTCCTGCGGACAATGCGGCGGTACGCGCAAAATGCACCCCGTGTAGCTCTTGATCAGTTATGCATTGTGGAGGACTTTTCACCGCTGCTCACCCAAGCTGATATGGATTTGAGAACGCGTGCCGTAACCACAGGACCCCGAATATACAAAACACGCTTCTACGCTGATTGTTGGCTTCGGGGTATCTGTAGGATGGACAGCTCCGCAACGCCCTCCTGCGTGTCACATTTCGCATACAACGGGCAAGGGAACTCAACGAGCGCTCCCGTTGTGTACTTCACGTTCAGCTCTTCTGACACACTGAGGGAACGGGCCGACCTGAGCCTCCTCCGCGGACCACCGCGTCCCCCGACTTACAGGGGGCCTTGTGTTCTGGCGGTGAATTTGTACGCGGACAACTTTGCCAAGCAATGCGATCCGCGTTACAACCATTACATTCTCACGGAGCACCTGTACTACGCTATGCTCGGCCAGAACGCGACAGGGGGCTCTCTTCTGAATGCGGCTCCGGCGTGCTCGCTAATTTATACAGTCTGCCATTTTGAGGAACAGTTATGTAACCTGAAGATG
Source organism: Amblyomma mixtum (assembly GCF_055824585.1). NCBI lineage: Eukaryota > Metazoa > Arthropoda > Arachnida > Ixodida > Ixodidae > Amblyomma > Amblyomma mixtum. The sequence continues at coordinate 229,461,502 of NC_143013.1, forward strand.
CAACCTACACTCATTAAAGATATATTAACACCGGTTCTCTTAACTTACTCCTTAGCGCTGCTATGATTTATCAGCGCTCCTCTTTGCCGGTCTGCGGTTTATTTTTTCGGTGTTACCAATTTTGCTAAGCCGCTACGGTGGCTCAGTGGCTATGGAGCTCGGCTGCTGATCCGAAAGACGCGGGGACTTTCCTGGCCGCTGCTGTCGCATTCCAATGTGGGCGTATTGCTAGAAGCCCGTGTACTGCGCTACATCCGTAAACACTAAAGAACCCTAGGCAGTCAAAATCAGCCGAAGCTCTCCGCTGCGGCGTGTGTCATTGCCCGAGCCACTTTGGGAAGTTAAAACCTTCAAACCAAACCAAACATCTCCTGCTATAATATGTCAGGTTTTTGAACAAAAGAAAACTTTGCCACGTTTTCAGGAGAGAGTGAAAAATGGCTGAGGCTTAACTTCGTTAAGCCTGGAGAATGCGAAGCATCATCGTGTCGCGTAATTTGGAGGCGCACAACCACAGCGACAGCGCGAGGTGGGCCCCCGTTTCTCCACTGTCGTGACGTCATCGTGTCGCGTGGTGTGACGTCATGTATCACGTGATTTGGAGGCGCACAACCACAGCGACGGCGCGAGGTGAGCCCCCGTTTCTCCACTGTCGTGACGTCTCATGTCACGTGGTGTGATGTCATGTATCACGTGATTTGGAGGCGCACAACCACAGTGACGGCGCGAGGTGGGCCCCCGTTTCTCTACTGTCGTGACGTCATCGTGTCACGTGGTGTGACGTCATGTATCACGTGATTTGGAGGCGCATAACCACGGTGAAGGGCTGAAGTGGTATCTAAAGTAGTATGCTTCGCATAAAAAAATTTTTTATGGCAAGTGTATTTAGACCACCCTTGGTTCCCTGGTCCACCGCACGGTCACACTCTACGTGGAAACGTTCATGGGGTGTTTGTTCATGACGTCGGCACCCCTAAGCACCGCAGCAAGCTGCGATGGCGAGTCCAGAGACGACAGCACGACCTCCTAGTCCTCCCAACTTGATAACGCGGGCTGTCCCTGCGGGGTAGGATCAACAGGGCAGCCGAAAAGGATGTGGGAGAGTGTGGCGTGAGGGTTGCCGCACAGGGAGCATGCAAGGGATGTGCCACATGTAGTGAGATAGCAGCTGAAGGGATGAGATAGAGCGGTTCTGGAGGCGTCTCCAGAGGATCTGTTGGGAGTTGGTAAGGGAGGGGTGTGGAGGAGGGTAAGTCCAGCGGTCCAAGAGGGGCATTTGCATGAGCTCTGCAAAGATGTGCGCCCGTTCTCTCGAGAAGCCTGGACCGAGGCCGTCCTGACCCCGGCAAATCAAGCCTGGGGCCAATTTATCGGCAGCCTCGTTTCCTGGATTCCTACAGTGAGCCGACACCCACTGGAGCTCTACGCTGCGTGGTAAGTTTTTGGTTGGGATGTTCAACAACTCCCAAGCAGGGGCGTGAATCCTGCGTCCCGCGACGTTGAACAGAGCCGTTTTGGAGTCACTAAAGATGTAGTTTGCATTGGAATGTACAAAGGCTAGGGCGATAGCGGTTTCCTCTGCCTCCTCAGGCGTAGAGCCCGAGAGAATTCGGTGTGTGAGGGGCTATGCTAGGGATTGATGGTAACCAACTACTACAGCTTCATGTGTTGTGTACGCGGCGTCTACCCAAATGGCATACTGGGCTTGTCCGTAGTACTTGTGAAGGGCCTTAGCGCGAGCAGTAAGGCGAGGGATGTGGTACTGGGGTTGAACGTTCCGAGGAAGGGATTTAACAACGAAGGGGGCATGAATGTGTCGAGAAATGGCTATAAGAGATGACTGATTAGCGGGAATGTTGACGCGAAGCGAAGCGAGGATATGCCTGCCAGTTGCGCTCGCGGCAAGCCTTAGATACTGTGTCTGAAGGTGCTCGTCTACTAGTTTCTGAAAGGTGTTATGCATGCCTAGTTCAAGGAGTTTGGCCGTGCTAGTGCTGCGAGGAAGGTTTAAGGCTGCCTTGGTTGCTAGACGAATCCTGGCGTTCACTCGCTCTGTTTCCATGCGGTTCAGCTTAAGATATAGGGTGGCGTATAAAATGCGGCTAAGTGTAAAAGCACGCACTACTTTCATGCTGTCCGCTTCGTCTAAACCTTTGTGCAGGGAGGATACCCGGCGTAGAAGTTGCAACACGGATTGAGTAGAGGCCTTGAGTGGTTTAAGGGTATGATCGTTGCGTCCGGAATCCTGCAAGTAAAGGCCAAGGATACGGAGAGTGGGGGTGACGGGGATAGGGGTTCCTTGTAAAGCGATTTGAATGGACGAGTTAGGGGGAGGTTTCGGTCTTATGAGGAGAAGCGCGGATTTAGAGGGGGAGCATTCGAGCCCAATAGATGACGCGTGAGCGGAGATGGCGTGAGCAGCTAATTGAAAGGAATAATGATCAATAATCTTCATTTTTACGTTCTATTTCTGCGGAACATGGGCGGGTATTAATGGCGCGATTTTTTCTTGATCTGAAGTTCGCGAAAAAGTCGAGTTAGTGAGGGAAAAGTTCCACACTTGGGTGTTCCGGATCTTTTTTTTTTTTTCAGCAAACTTTAATTTGCTGCACCAAATCGTTCTTGTGCGGAACGGGAACAAGCTTTTTTTTTTGCTCACCACTGCATAAAACAATATAATAGGTCGCTCTAGAAAACTGTTTACACAGACAGATGTCGTTGTCTTCATCCAATGCAATTACTTCACTGCGTACATAACGAAACTCCAAGGCAGGACTTCCGCCTCCGCGAATGACTTGCGTGCTTTTTTTCTGCGAAGATGTCAGAGGTGTGCTTAGTACCGGCTTTACCCCCTCTCCTTCCAAGCGCGGACTTCGACTAGCCCTAAAGTTAACTCACGTCCTGATTTCGGAAGTATAAAAAATGGTTTGAGAGTGTCACTTCACTTAAGGCATCCCTCTTTAATAAGCACCAGATACCCGCCAGTTTTTTTTTTTTCTGTGCTGCGTCATGCTCTGCACGCAAAGGCTTCAGCTCTATGGAGACTGCCGTCCCTTAAACGTTTTCCCGCGGGAGACGAAACTTAATTCCTGCTCAGAGCTCATGGCATGCAACACGACCAAGAAGAGCTTCCTAGGAAGATAAACTGTAACTACCTGTCAACAGAGGGGACAAAAATGAGGTGAGCCATTCAGTGAGGAACAAGAGCTGGATGTTGTGCGAGGGAAAGTAGATTGGAATATTCGCAAAACAACTGCCTAGCTGTAACTGTTTTGTCACTATGATTTTGCGTTTTTTTTTTTTGGGGGGGGTGATACGTTTTCCACGATTAAGCGCGGATGACACAGTTCAAAACCGCATGGACCCCACCCCGTGGTCGCGTACGCTATGGAACGCACGCCAACCACGGCGGGCCTTACTCTGAGGGAACAAAAGAACGACACATTGGCTGACACAAACAAAGCAGTTAACGCAACGACAACAATAACTCCAGCTAGCAACAAAATATGCTGAGGAATCGAGCACGTCCGACTCACTAGCACAGTTACGAGAATGTTCGCCTATGCTAGGGCAGGGGGACGGGACCGAGGCTGGACGGGACGGGCTGAAGGGAGCATGTTCCCACCACGAGGCCACCCGCCGTCGAAGAGCAGAGCGCCGCGCAACACGTCCGCGCGGTTCCCAGGTCCCGAGCAGAAGAGAGGGGTCCCTCCCCAGCGCGCGCGCAGCAAACACACCCTCTGTGGAGCACGTGTCACTGCGGCGCCAGCGCCCTCCCCTTTTAGATAAAGGAACACAACTAAGGAGGGTGCACTGCGGGGAAGCAAACCACCAGGGACGAGTTGAGGGTGCACTACGGGAAAGCTAGCCACATCCCCCCAACCTTAAATAGACCCATGCGCCAACGTGTACGTGCTATGGAGGAGTCTCCTTGTCTTCAGGCACTTGAGGCAGGTCTTGCAGCGGAAGTCACGCCGACAGCGTCCACGCAGACTTCCGCGCTATTCCGTAGGTGGCGTGAAGGTCTCCCCTGGGACGACTCGCATGGCCCGTGGACTACGTGTCCGCAGGGCCAAGAAGAGAGGGCCGGTTGAAAACTGCAGGACAAGATCCTGCAGCAGTCGCCAGGATAACAGCAGACGGAGGTGAGTGCTGACTGGTCGCGCCACGACTGCCCCGGATGGATGCGCCAAACAGGATACAGGCAGCTAAGTCGCGGGAGGCGGCAGCGAGGCGATGCGCGCAGGACAGTAAGCCTGGGCGGCTCCATTGGATCTGCAAGATTTCCGAAACACACTCAGCATGCCTTTAACGTAGGTCACGGGAGGGAAAACAGCACTCGCAAGGGCCTCCTGGCTCAATTCTCAACCCGCTAGGAAAACGTGCCGGGCGGCTGTTCAAATGCAAAGTTCGAGTGACCAAAGCCCTTTTTCTTGAGTTGAACGAGACTGCTCCGTTCATGCGAGGTTACAAAAGGGCTGGCAGCAAAGTGCTTCCCTCTCAACACTACGGTCCGGTGGCCGTGTCTCTTTCTACATTGTGCAGACAGCTCCGAAAAGCCTTAGGCCTCACTACCATTATGACAACGACCGTCAACAAAAGAAATACCCGAAATTGGTTACGTGCGCGCAGCCGCGAGGAGACCTCAGCTCTGTGGGGTGGTCCTACCTCGCTCATTGCACAAAGCAGCTTCCGAGCGGTCGGCCCCCTCCGTAACGGACAGTGTCGGAGTGTCCGGTGCCGAGCTGCAATGTCAGCGAGCTAGTAGCGGCACCCATGGCCCCAGGCCACCCGGCTCCCGGAGCCGCGACTCCCAGAGTCGAAACCGAGAAAGTAAAGAAAATATATACAGCAGACTCAGACAACCCGCGCAGCTTGCGTACTCACTCGCTTCAGGCTCGGCAACAGCGCGGGCACTAGGCATCACGCTCCCTCGGTGCGGACCAAATGGTTCTCGTGCTGAAGAAACTCCAGAAAGCTTGACGAAAAATGTGCGGAACATGTCGACGAGTTCAAACCTCCTGCAGCGCCGTACACCTAGCACTCAAGAAAGCATGCCGCAAGTCCTAGCGATCAAAATTGATACTAGGCTTAGCACTTGCCAAGTCTGGACAAATAACGTTCCTCGAACCGAACAAAGAGTAATTCAATGTTCCAAGAGCAGGCCCCACGTTGGGCTGCCAGATGTGGGGTTTTAATTGGGGAGATAAATACGTTTTCCTGATTAAGCGCGGCTGACAGAGTTCAAAGCCGCACTGATCCCACCCCGTGGCCGCGTACGCTACCGAGCGCACCACTGCATCATTAGCACACCAATTCACACGCGGCCTCTCAATAAGTCGCTCACACAGGCTCTTCTTCCACACTGGCAGTCTTTCAGAAAGACCCGCCCCTCAGCCAGCCTGATTAAAGATGGATACGAGCAGTGAGCCCCAACACTTATCACAACCACAAGAAAAACAAAACAAAGATACAGACCACCGAGGAATGCACCTGCTTAATGACGAGGTCGCCGTGGCCTTGGACTTGAAAGAAACCTTCGACATCAAACACAGCGTCATACTGGGGCACCTCAATGAAACCCACTGTGGCCGCAACACCTTCAACTATGTCAAAGACTTTCTCACCGATCGAGCAGCACTAATCAGAATCCAAGAGGCAGAATATGGTCCGTATCAAACGGCTACGCGGGGGACACCACAACCCGCGGTAGTATCCCCACAACTCTTTAATTTGGCGATGCTCCATCTGCCGAACCAGTTGAAGGGTATCGAAGGCATACGACGTAAGCTGTATGACGATGATATCACGATCAGGGCACAGAGAGAAACTTAGGGCGCCTGCAAACAGCCGCTCATGTAGTGGAATCGCTACGCAGAGCACTGTGGTCTCCTATGAGCGCCCATAAAGTGTGACTTTTTACACCTTAGGGCATCCCCTAAGGACACTATCCAAATACATCTCTCCTTAACAAGCAGCATCATACATGAGGCCAAAGATAATCGAATACTCGGACTCTTCATCCATAACCAAAGAAGAGCAGAGAGAACATTGCACAAACTCCGCAAAATTGGAGACCAGGTGGCCTGTAAGGCCCGCCGCATCTCCAATAAGAAAGGGGGTTTGCGAAGCAGGGATGCCGTGCGGCTGCCCCATGCTTACGTAATCAGCGGAATTCTCTATTCGGTCCCTTATCTACGCTCTCGGAAGCACCACGAAGACATTGTTGAGGAAATACTCCACAAAATGATGAAGAGGGCACTTGACCTTCCTGTCTCCACCTCCAGTGCGAGACTTCTTACAATGGGAGGAGTGAACAGGTTTCAGGAGCTCAAGGAAGCCTATCTCACAAATCAGTACACGAGGCCACACAAACGCAGTCGGGCCGGCACATGCTAGCCCGGCTTCACATCCAACACGATTTTCACATTCAGGAGCGGGTCCGAGTGCCCACACTCTGAAGACACGTCATGAGAGTTCGACCCCTCTCCACTAAGATCAATAAGGGAGACCATAGTGGTCGTCGCTAGGCTAAGGTGGCGCGCCACTTCTTCAACAAGCATGGCGTCTATTACGTAGATGTAGCCGGGCCTGGGGGTACACGGCCGCGGTCATACATCAAGAAATACAGGTGGATGGGCATTCCTCTGGAGCCCCAGTCACAACACAATCTGAAGAGGTTGCCATTACCCTAGCTGCTTCTGATTCAAAATCCAAACACATCATAACAGACTCACGTTCGGCGTGTCGCAATTATGAGGCTGGCTGGATAACTCTACTAGCTGAACGAATACTATGGAACTGGAGTGGTGGTACCGAACTTACACCCAGCTGCATAGTTTGGACACGCGAGATCAAAGCCAAACAGGAAACAAAGGTGCAGACCCGGCGGCCCGAGCACTCATTCACTGGGCGTTCCCATTGGTTCCTGGGCACCTGGGACCTGAAGGTGGCTGCTTACTCTCCTTCAAAGATATCAGAACCTATTATAAGGATACGCATCGCCTGTGCCCAGCCCCTGCTAGGGGATAGCGGAAAACAAACTCGTCTGCTCAAATCATCATCATTATCATTTATTGTCTCTTAAAGGCCCCTGTCGGGGTATTAAATAAAGGGGGTGCGTATACAAGGTTGGTGTAAAAAACAAAGGTCACAAAAATATAAAAATGCAATATAGGAACATAAAGAGAAGCAAAGAACGCGACAGTTGGAAGGTGCAGGTAAAAAAATGCCTTTAGGCCACAAGCACCACACACGTCTGCGAGAGGTTAGGGGAGCAAAACTCAATACAGGAAAAAGGATTTCATATAAACACAAATCGAAGAAAAAAAGACATGTCAACCCAGGTTATCCAACGACATCGCCTTAAACCTTGTCGCATCGTGCAAATTTGTTAGTCGGGCAGAAGGCTCCATTCTTCAATTGCGGTCGGAAAGAAGGACTTGTTAAAAGCATTCACGAATACAATGCTTTGCCCCGCAGTACTAAAACACTTCGATCCCGCGTTCACTGGAAGGTGCAAACATTGTGGGGAGGTGGCTACCAGAGAGGAATGGGAGGCGGCCCTGTTTGGCTGCTCTGACCTTCCGGCCCCAAAGGCTTTGGTCAAGTGAGCTGAGCTGGCGGCTTCGACGAATGGCTTCCCGGAATAAGGACTCCATCTATTGAGGGCCCCTTTAAATTGCCTCACCTGTTTTCTTCAATAAAGGCTTTTCACCACCATCACCACCACAAACTGAAGCCTTTTACGATACTAACCAACCAGCGAGGACCACTCGCCTGTCGCCAAAAGCGAAGTGTACGAGGAAACCGACGTGTGAAAAAAAAAAAAAAGTAGAAGAAGGGAAGCATTCGAATTGAAAACGAAAGAAAAAAAAACAAGATCAGCTTAATGTTGTCCACGGTTATTTCCCAGCCCCTGTAAAGTAACGTCATTTCCACCATACCCGTTTCCGCCCCTCTATCTATGAAGTAACTAATATGTTCAAACTTAGCGCTCTATCGTACGCGTGCCTCTCACTGTGTCTCGACTCTCCGGTGATCTCTTCGTTTTCCTATCAAATCTAGTTTCAGCGTTTGCACGCCGTTCCGGCTGCTCGCCCTTCTTCCTTCACCACGCACACCGCGAGGCAAGAATAACAGGAGCCGGACAGATTACATGGAGCAAGTAGGTGCGTGCGGCGGGTGGGAAGTCAGCCAGGGATGTGGCCGGCAAGTGAGCCTCCAGCTTGGGTCTGATACATCGTGTGCGGTGATGGCTGGCCTCAAGACGCACGGCCCAAACTCACCGGCATTGCTGGTCCCACTTCGGCAACGCGGATATATCTGAAGCCCGGTGCTACCGGTCGTTATCAGTATTCAGTCGGCCACTGCTTCCTTCCGATCTCTCGAACTCATTCTTTGTCTCACTAGCTCGTTCTCTGTATCCTGCCTCCCGCTTTTGCCTTCCTTCCTCCAGTCGCACAATATTGTGTACGTCTGTGCATATTTTTTCGGTCATTACATCGGTATGACGAATACGTGTGCTAACTTCTCCGTAGCCTGTCTTATATATATTGCCACCTGGTGTTCGCAGCTGGCGCATGAATGTCACAACGTTGAAGTGTCTCGCTCTGGCTAGCTGCCATATTCTGTCTGACCGTGACCTGTCGCCCTGTTTTACGTGACATATTTTGGAGTAGGCGCTGGGTAAAGATCCCTGCATACGTCTCATACTTCTCCGGATACCCTGGGCTCCAGTTTTTCTCTAGTCTACCCCTGTGCACCGTGCTAACCGGAGAAACCAAGGCCTACCTCCCGAGTACGGGGCTTTGGAATTTGCCCCCCCCCCCCCCGCCCAACGACCTGTCATGCAAGCTGCGACCTATTACTAAGCCTTACAGAATCCGCGACTGCCCAAACCATTCCGCGGCTGTCAGCTCGATGACGTAGAAGAGTGGCTTGTCGAGTTTCAACGAGTCGCCTCGTTTAACACGGACCTGTGGCTTGCCCCAAATCGGCGGCGTCTGTTCTTTCCCTGCAGGGAACCCGGTCATCTCTATAGCCAGCGCGCATATATACAGCTTGGGCTGCAGGGGTTTCCCGTCGACATGGCCTGCCCACCATTGGGTCAATGACCTCGGGAGATCGAGGACTACGTGGCCCAGCAGCGCATTTCGACAATTCCACGGCGGCAGTCCCGACCTCCGTCTCCACGCCGACCTTCGCCACAGCCCCAAAGCTCCTCCTGTGAGGTGCAGGGACAGTCGCCAAGCCTCCGCCGGGAAAGCTAAAGAGAGCGAACTCCGGAGGCGAGGCCGCTGCTAATCGATGCGCACAAGACCTCCCGACAACGCGAACAGTGGCCGACCGCGACTTAAAGCCAACGACTGCAGTTCCTGACCTCGGAGATTAATTCTTATCCCCTGCTTATCGACGGCTATAAAGTTAGCGCATTGGTGTACACTGGCGCTGATTTCTTCATTTTAAGCGGAAAGGTAGCGGCGCTTCTTAAAAAGATAATGGCGCCATGGTCTGGCACGCACATTCGCATGGCTGGCGGTCGTGTAACTCTGCTTGGCCTGTGCACGCAGAGAGTCCACATTCGCCGCTCCATATTTGTTGTTAGCTGCCTAGTTCTACCTGACTGTTCCCGTGGCTGTATCCTTCGTGTTGACTTTCCCCCGAAGTAAGAGCTATTACCGACCTGCGAAAGCGCACCATCACATTTTCGACCGAGAAAGTTGATGTTTACACCGAGGGCCTTCAACGCCGCGCCGCCCTTCGAATTTGGACTATAGGACTAGAGAAAAGCATGCCTGGTGGTAGTTTGGGCAACCATGAAATTTCGTCCTTACATCTACGGCCGCCCGTTAAAGTGGTTGCCGACCACCATTCTTTGTGCTGGCTAGCCAATCTTCGCAATCCATCGGGGCACCTAGCCCGATCGAGCCTCCGCCTCCAAGAACTACACTACTGTCGATCGGTGCGCGACCATGGAGGACGAGAGTGTTTTTCTTGGAGTTGTCAGCGGCTTAAACTTAATGACCCGGCAGTGAGCTGACCCAGACCTGCCACCTATCATTGATTATATGGAAGGCCGAGTTTCTGACGTACATCTCCGCCTTCTGCAAACTTATTGAGAGCAGAGCGGTGGGTTTAGTCGGGCCGAATAATTATGTCACTGTCTTTTACCGACATCCGGGACAATTTCCTGGGTGAAATTTTCCAGGCACTCGCTTCTGATTCGCACTCAAGGCGTAGTTAGAAGAATGAGTCTGAGCTGTTCGCGGACCCGGTTCCGAGTGCACACATTTTGGCAACTGTCAGAAGAATCAGAATGACCAGAGATGGACCACAGCATGAGATACTGCGGCTACTCTTGGCTACTGAGGACTTCGGAACGCTAAGCAAGATCCATGCGACTCGACGGAGCCGAAATCGGACGCCGGAAGCAGTAGCCCGCTTGTAGTGTGACTCAGTAACATCAGCTAATATCTGCAACAAGGAAAAATAACTCGGATGCTAAAGGTGCTGCTAAGGAAGGGCGCGCCCACCCTTAATCAACTTAAGCATTTTTTTTTTCAAAAACTTCTGACGTAGTCCTCATTCTCACTGATAACTGCTCTAAAAAAATGCCAGATCTATGGGTCGTTTTCGTGAAAAAAGCTGTCAGGGTATTTCCTCATTAATCTCATTAACTAACTTAGTCAACTTTAAATCCTTGCAAATGTTCATAAACTTGGCTTTAACGCGAGCGTCGCTTCTTCCGACGCGCACAAACTTCTTATCAACAACCTCCAAGGTTTTCTCCCTTTACGCGCCTTGATGCATGACGACTAATCAACCGTCTTTCTCTACTCGCAGTAGTAGCAGATCGCGTTCATTGGAGAACTTAACGATACCATCTAAAATAAGGTCAAGAAGCCTTTTCTGCATCGTAATGACATAATTTTATTAGGGTTTTTAGATGCGCAAACTAATTTTTAATCATTTTTAGAAGCTCGTAATGACTGTATACCTTTGAGGAAGCAGTTCAGTGGTTCTTAAGTACTTTTAATGAGCGTGGCAAAGGCCTCGCCATTACCTGTGAACTTCTGCTGAATTGTGAGAAACGCGTTTAAGACCATGGGCTTGGGTTAAGCAATGTACTCATTTTTGGATGTATTTCCCACGTGCGAAGAAAGAATTCTGCCTTACGACTCGTCCCACTCCAAGGCTGTAAAAAAAAGTCATGGCATCCGTCTGCGTAGAATGTGTGCTTCTGAAGTCGAGTCCGCATAAAATGCTTGATAGCTTTGAACGTCAGGTACGCAGGCTTTTGGCCGCAGGCTTTCCTCCTTCGGTGCTTATGGTGGTAGGAAGGACACTCCTAAAGTTGGGACACATAAAACAGGTGGTTGAAACTGAACACACGAACGGCAAACCTCAGCTAAGGACATATGTTCATAAGGTATCCCCTAACTTCAAAAAAGTGGAAAGCAGGCACGAAGTGTCACTTGTATTCTCAGTGCCAAATAAGTTAGCTAAGTTGTGCTTCCGCATATGAGGTGACAATGAGGGCGGTTGCAAAACGCAACATGAAGATGACTTCGTCAGATGTGCCTCAGTAGTGGTTTATAAGGTTCCTCTATCCTGCGGAAGGCGCTCTATCGGGCAGACGGGGCGTTGCCTAATCGACCGTTCAAGGACGCGTGCACAAAATCTTGAAGCAACAGGATAAACTTGCGAATGTAATTCCCCATATTTTTGATTGCAAAGGCGTGCCACGCTTTGAAAAAGCAAAGATTCTTGGCAGAGGTGCATGTTCTAATTCCAGGCTACTGCTAAAGGCTTTCCACAAGCACAAAAAGACGGACCAGCGCAACAGCGATACTTCAACGTTATTGTACAGTCAGGCCGGAATGAAACGCGAACAGAGCATGTCAAGAAAACAAAATATTTTACCTGCCTACTTTCAGCTGAAGTGTGCAACTAGCCTGATTCATGTGTCTGGGTAAAGGGCCTACTAAAATGCATAATCGAAAATAGGTTGTAAAGGAATATCTCGCTGCAAAGCAGAAATGTATGACATATGCGTGTTCGCGTTTCATTCCGGCCTGACTGTACTCTGTCAAGGTGTAATTTTCTGAAGTGCACAAATAACTGAGAACAGGATGGCTTTCGTTCCTCACCGGTTTACTGCTTGCTGTTGCTTGATGTTTTTTTGTTGACTCCTTTATTTTTTTAGTTAGAAATTTTTAAATATTAAAAAAAAATGCGCCTCCCTGTGCGCATATATTGTGATGCCTATAAATACCACCCGGGGGGGGGGGGCGAAAAATAAACAAGTTGTTAGTCACCTTCTTCTTCACTGTTTGGTCCTCTCTCTGTGGTCTATCTAATAACACCACCCCTCATCATTAAAGAATGAATTACGAACTATTCAATTAATAAGTTCTTCAACAGGGAGCTGCTTTCCGCCTTGGAAGAACGGCATTTCCTCTGCCAGACTTCTGACTCCCTTGTTGCCTATTAGGGGAGGTGGCCATCAGCATTGCTTGTCACTGATTTGCAGTCGCTGAGATCTATCATGCTAGCTGCCCTTCGCCGGGCTTTTAGGCGGAGCTTGTCGGTGGTTCCCTTGCGTTTCCGCACCTCTTGAGTTATTATGTGGAATTTAGAATCGATTCTTGAACTCGCCCATATTCAGCGTGTGTGGTCGTCCGTTGGGCTTGGAGTGTTTCGGTTGGTTGTTTAGTAATGGTCTCTAGCATTTCTTTGATGATCTGTTGGACTAGGGCAACAATGTTTTTTTGTGTGTGTTCAAAAGACCCGGAAGAGAGCAGCAGCTTACAATAGATAGTGAGATGCATGAAGTGGTAAGGGAACACGTCTGCACCCGGCAGGTAGTGACCGTAGATCCGAATCACGAAAACGAAATGACTGGAAGGATAAGAATGTGGTGGAGCGCATTTCGCACGTTCTCTCAGATCAACAATGGCAGTTTACCGATATCCCTCAATAGAAAAGGAAACAACCGCTGTATCTTATCGGTAGTCGCCTATGAGGCACAAACGTGAAGGCTAGCTCATAATATTAACTGTATTATGAGAACCTGTTTCTTTCGTCGAGAAATAGTTGTGAGGCGACCTGGAAGGAATTAAATCAATCATAGGGCGTACGCCAGAACCATTCACCAAAATTCCTCTTCAGGGAGTAGATTGTAAGGGACCCCAACTGGCGAAAGCCTTTAAGGACTATTTCACTTCCATAGCTTAACCGTCCTCATCTTACGAAGACTTGCCGCTCAATTATTCTCGCAATAACTCTACTGTTTTTTTTTTAAATCCTGTTTCAGACTACGAGGTGGTTGCGGCTTTCAAAAGCCGTAATAACACCAAATCTGCAGGTAGTACAGGCATTCATATAAAGCTAGTTGAATCTGTTATTCATGATATACCAAGTTGTTTGATACATATTTTTAATAGATGCATCTCAGCAGGGGTATTTCCACGCAACATGCAGTCTGCGAAGGTCATAGTATTGTTTAAAAAAGGCGATAAAAACGACATTGCTAACTATCCCGCGACCTCTATCTTGCCTACCTGGTCAAAAGGTTTTGAAAATTCTCACATGTCTTACATCCTTTATCGGCCATCACAATATCTTAAACCGCGCTCAGTTTGGATTTAGGAAAAACAGATCAACTGAGCTTGTCCTTCTCACGCAAAAAGAGTATATTTTAGAGAATTTTGAAGAAAAGAAACTAGTCCTAGTCGTCTTCTTACATTTCTCGAAAGCTTTCGACAACAATAGCCACGAAACGTTACTCAATAAACTAGACCGCTATGGTATGCGTGGTACAGCCTACCCCATTATATCTTCTAACTTATCCAGTAGACCACAATATGTCGAAATAAATGTTTTTTTCTCTGCAGTGCAGCCCGTCATCTCTGGAGTTCCACAAGGATGTCTTTTAGGCGCCCTTCTTTTTATTCTTTCTTTACATTAACGATATTGTCAACATAGATCCATCTGCAAAACAGATTACGCTGATCATACCAGTCTGTTTTTCTCTGGTCACTCAGGTATTGATCTATCGAGCCGGGCTAACACGACTTTGGGCAAATCTGATCAATGGGTTTAGAATTTAGAAGAACTTCTATTTGGGCTAGATGGTTCATTGTACTCGAAAATGGAAAAAACAGTAGTGCCGAAAAAACACACACACACACAGCTCAAGAACGACGTAGGACAAGCGCTCACTTCATCTGACTTTAATCTCTGAATAGCGACCAAATATACAAACGCGTAGGCATGCGCAGAAAGTAACCTCATGTGGAATCAACAGTACCGTTCAAGATATGAAATTTCAGTTTTAAAAAGGTTCACAGAAGTATCGCTCACACAACCTTTTTCCTTATGTGGCACGCCTTCAAAGCCTCCCGTGCCTTACTATCAATGGGCATGTAAGGACACTTTAAAACTTAATGTAAATAAAACGAAAGCCGTACTCTTCCACCCCATAAAACAGATTATAAGAGTTACCCCCCCTCGTAATCAACGACAGTCCAATACAAGTTAACAAATCTGTCAAAACGTTACGCATCTATTTTTCAGAGATTATGTCATGGGATGCGCATGTAGAATACTTAGTCGCAAAGCTCTCACGCACTATAGGCTCCATACGTCGAAAACTTTCAGTATTTCCTCTCACGTTTAATATTCTCTTATACAATGCACTGTTAGTCCTTTATTTCAAGCTATTACTCACTAGTGTGTGCAACCACAACTGGAGAAAATATCACCAAGTTATTACTGCTACAAAAAATAGCCATCAGACTAATTTCTAAAGGTCCTTTCGCCACGAACACTGGGCCATTATTTGAGCAACTAAAAATCGTTAAAATGACATCTCTGTATATCTACAGGCTATCCCTACTGTATGGACAAGGCATCACAAAGAGGGACGACACGCTAACATTATTAGCTGCGCTTCAACAAGACGTTAATACACATAACATCCGAAATCCAGAACGTTGGCATATTACTGGCTGTCGCACACACAAGGGGCGGCAGATGCTTCGCCACAGGCTTCCTGATGTACTCAATCAGCACTCACGCAATAGTCGGAAAGGTTTTGCATTTGGTTGCGTGCAATTTCGTCAGATGTTTTTATGAATAGTTTGTCTATGTCCTCATTTAGTGCTTTCTACATGGTGGAGTTTTATTTCGCTTGTGCTTTAACTGAAATGCATTCAATTTCGATTTACTGATGTAAAAATTCAATCAGTTGGTTTATTCTGTGCTGCCAAATTCCGTCAGTAAGGGGGCAGTCGCCCCGTCATGCTGCTCTCCGAAGCAGGTTTCTCGCTGCTGCTTTTTTCCTTGTAAAACAGGTAAAATAAACTATTATTTTTATTATTATTATTAATATTATTATTATTATTATGTCTAAAATTCTCGGCCAAAAATTTTAAAATTTTGAAAATCGCAGATACTGAGATGGAGATATTGACAGCAATGATCCGTTTTTCTGATGTGCAGCAAAATCTTTATTTATAGAGTATCCATCAACCGCATCGGACAGTTAAGGTGGGGTGAGACTTTGAAGTCGAGTTTCAAAATTTGGCTGTACAGCAGTAGCAATAAAAACTATGGTCATAAAATTTGAAAGGAATATTAAATATAGACGCAGCTTGCCGTAGAGTTAAAAATTATTTTTAAATTTTTAAGCAGTTTTTTATTTTTGTTTTTTACTTTTTTGTACGTTTTTACCTTTTATTTAAGATCTACTCCCCGCAGAGTGTTTCAATTTTGTGCAAAGGTAGCAACAAATGCTTCACAGAAGTGGAACTAGAATTATGTTCCTACAGCAAAAACTAGATTTGTTACGTTTTTTTGCTTTTGCCGATGCATGAAAATTGCCACTTATGACCAGTCTTTTTATGCTAGAAAAAACAAAAATGCACCTAAACTATTTATTCTAGTTCCAGTTATGTAACTGCCATTAAAGAATACCTCAGAGAAATTTTGTTTGCTTGTGCCCTATAGTTCCCGAGAAAAAGGTACACAAAGTTCCAAAAATGTTGTTTTGAGATAAACGCCGGTAAAGTCCTTGAAAGCATTTTTATTCTTCAAAAATTCCCTGGGCTGTAGTCTTTTGAAGTGGCAGCATCGCCATACCCTTCCTCTTTGCTTCTTCGGTCCTTTCTTTCCTGTTTCGCTTCAGATCTCATCTTGAAATCATTTTTTTTAACCCTCCGTCTATCTATAGATGCTAGCGTTGACACACACCGAGGCCCAGAACTGGCTCCCAAATGTTTCAGCACCCATCATTAAAGAACGTAATTGCATCATCGACAGCTGTCTCAACTGTTTTGAGACTGGCAAAGATGGTTTCAGGACACCTCACCCAGAATAATTGTTAGTACATCGACAGCACAAGGCGACAGCGTCAAAGATTAGCGCGCAGCCATAAACAGAAGAGCAACAAAAGGAGCCCTAGTGGCTTAAAAACGAACTGCTCTCAAGAATAAATTCAGAATCGAAACCGAAACCTTCAGAGCATTGACTTTCTGCACGTATCAGAAACGAAGAGATTGCGTCGAGATCAAGTGGAGATCAGTGGTCGAGATACACCCACTTTTCCTGTCAACGTGTCGAAGAAAAAGGACAAAAAAATATTTTTGAAACAGCGAATACCCTGGTGTAATATATTTTCTGAAAGATAAAGAAATTCTCTATCAGATGACTGAAAAATTTCAAAACTGAATTTTTTGACCAAACAAAGTCTCACCCCACCTTAAGACCACCTCAGGAAACCAATGGGGAACGCGTTTGACGGCATCAAAAGAAAAAAAATACAAGACTGCCATCGGGTGATCTGCGGTTGTATTTAATTTTTTTAGTGAAATCTTATATTATATGAAAAATTCGCACTCTCAAAGGATTTGCCGCTGAAAAATGCTTTGTCCGGAGTTGTTGGGTATGGAAAAGGGTTGAGCTCAAGTTAAGTACAATGCCGGGAGCTATTGGAAGAAAAATTACACGTGCAACGACAAGAGACCGCAAGCGGACAAAGCTGGTGAGGGAACAAACGCGGCTTAATGACAGCCTCTGCAACATCGAGAAAGAAACAGGCTTCGGCAACACGCGGAATGTGACGACAAGATGACCGCTGGTCCTTAAGGGTAAGGAAGCGGATCCCAAGAGAAGGTTAACGTAGCAGCAGGCAACAGAAAGTTAGATGGGCAGATGAGATGGAGAAGTTTCCAGGGATAGGGTGGCCGCAGCCGGCACAGCACTGGATTAATTGGAGAGATATGTGAGAGGCCTTTGTCCTGCAGTGGGCGTAGTCAGGTTGATGATGATAATGATGCCTGAGGGAGTGCTTTTTGACGGTTTCTGGGGCTGTTTCTGGATTGCACTGCCCTGTTGAGGCGGGGTTGGGTAGACGGCGTGTCCGCTGAGGGCTGAGTTGCTAGTTAGCATTGAACGATTCAAACGTAAGATAGTTCATCTACATTATTCTAGCCTGGCCGAAAATTTCCCAGTTCTAAAAGTCCTCACACAATGTGATGTGAGCTTAAATATTGCATACTAATGCGTATGTTATGAGAGACACAAATATTCGTCTAAAATTGGTCACAATCGAGGAGTATTGAAACAAAGGAAGGAGAAAAATAAATGGGAACAGAAAATCCTCGCGCCAAATATTGGTGTCAAGCAAAGAAGAAGCTGAAAAAGCCGACAGCTGTTCGATTATCTCGCTAGCAAGGACTTCGAACGCAACAAAGAATAACTTCGACGATCCTGGCTAACAAGAATGGGTTCCCAGCCGCCTTTGAGAACCGACGCCTCGCCACAGAGTTTCGACGACCTCGGCCCTCACGTCCCCGTCTACACAATTGCCAGAGTTCCGGCGGCTAGAGTGCACCCTGGAGCCTCACCAGAGGATCCAGACATTGTGATCGTAATGCAACCGGCCGTTGCTCCCCCTGCCAGTACTCCTGAAGAAACAGCGACATCTCCAGAGCTCCGGTTTCAGGACCGCAATGAAGAGACCGCTGAAGACGAGCGCTTGTGCATGCAAGCTTGGGTGCTGTGCGCCGCTGTGTGCTTCCCTCTCGTGTTTTCTACCTGGCTGCTGCTGGTCCCTTATCTGGTCCACACCAGCGGAACCATACCGCCTGGGAGTGGACAGATGCTCACATTGCCAACATATCCCTCGCAGTCAGTGCCGGCGTCAACAGTTGGCACGACAAGTACCACAGCTGCATTCACGGCGACGAAATTTACACCATCGCTTCCACCTTCAACAATTACGTTGGCAACGTACCCTTCTTCTGCGCCCACACTTGCGCCAACGATCAGGATGTCATCCTCTCGGGTGCCAACGTATGTTTCGCCATCCACAACGGTGGCATCACCTTTGACAACGCTCCCAGCGTCATCATCCAGTGGTACAACGTACATCTTGACATCAACAACGACGACACCACCACAGACCACCACCGATGTCTGGAGCGGGGTGCCAAGCCAATGTCTACGCCCAGGCGTCATCACATTGCCCCCTGCACCATTACAAATAGGCCCTCACTACAACGGCACCGGCTCAAATGCGACCACCATGCCCTTTTTCTGCGCCTACACTAACCACGAAGTGATAAGAAGGGAACACGGTGGCACTTCCTGTTCGAGACGTTGCCGTTTTCCCTCTGCCCTCACGTCATCTACTGGTCGGTGGGAATCGACGACGGATTGCTGACCAGCCGGGCGCCCAGCTTCGACCAACAGCACGGCCTACACCAACTACGGAACATCACAGACAGGCTTGGATTTCCACGAACCAAGATACTTTTGGCCTTGGGCGGCTTCGAGCGTGATGCGCCGCATTTTTCGAGGTTGGGTCGGGACAGTGCTACGATGGACCGCCTGATGCTAAGCGTGACTAACGCAATGCGTGACTACCGTTTGAACGGGATTACTGTTGACTGGACTAAGCCGAGACCAGGCTGCGGATCCAGCAACGACCCTGATGTGCTTGCGCTCCTTTTAAACAAACTTCGACAATCCTTCAACCGTTACCGCATGGATCATATTATTTCCGTTGTGTTGAGACCCGGACCTGAGTATGAAGCCGTCGTGGACAGAGTCGCTCTCTCAGTGAACTACTTCTTCATCGGAAGGAGGTTTGTGTACCCGCCTGGTCCAGTTTCTTCGCCTGGTTACTGCTCTCGTTTGACCCACACGTTCCTACAGATAATGCGGCGCTACGCTCTAAATGCGCCACGGGCAGCCCTTGACCAGTTGTGCATTATGGAAGACTTGTCACTGCTGGCTAGTACCGGTGATATAGATTTGAGAACGCGTGCCATAAGCATTCAACCCCGTATATACAGAAGACAATTCTACAATGAATGTTGGCTTCGGGGTATCTGTAGGAATGACAGCTCTGCAATGTCCTCCTGCGTGACACATTTCGCGCACGACGGGCAAGGGAACTCGACGAGAGCTCCCGTTGTGTACTTCACGGCCAGCTCTTCTGACACACTGAGGGAACGGGCCGACCTGAGCCTCCTCCGCGGACCGCCGAGTTCCCCGACTTACAGGGGACCTTGCGTTCTGGCGACGAATTTGCACGCGGACAACTTTGCCAATCAATGCGATCCGCTTTACAACCACTACATTCTCACGGAGCACCTGTACTACGCTATGCTCGGCCAGAACGCGACAGGGGGCTCTCTTCTGAATGCGGCTCCGGCGTGCTAGCTAATTTATGCAGTCTGCCACTTTGAAGAACAATTACGCAACCTGGAAGATGAAACTTACACTTATTAAAGATATATTAACACCTGTTCTCTTAACTTACTCCTTAGCGCTGTTATGATTTATCAGCGCTCCTCTTTGCTGTTCTGCGGTTTATTTCTTCTGTCTTGCAACTTCTGCCAAGCCGCTGCGGTGGCTCAGTGGCTATGGAGCTCGGCTGCTGAGCCGAAAGACACGGGTACTATTGCCACGTATCATTTTAGTGTCCGTTCGTTCGCGCTCAAGGCCGCAGGAAAGGGGTGCTATCATTTTTGTTTGTGACGCGAGAAGCGACCGGAATAATCTCGATTGATCACAGCCATGAAGAGTTGCATTTACGTTTTTCTAGATTACTGTAGATGATCTTGACCTTTTATCTCGAAGTTTCCTTGGTGGCTTTAAATTGAGCGATGCCGCGAGCGGCGGGCATTCGTAGTTCGACGACTGACGAGCACATTTGTTGCTTACGCCGCCGCCGAGTGATTCAGTTGTTTTGCGGGCGCAAGTCAGCCCAAATAAAGAGCTTCGTTTCCAAGTCTTGTTGGTGTCCTACTGACCGATGGACTGCCGTCACTACAACGTGACATCTGGTGGAGGTGCTGGGTAGCCTCCCATGTTCCGGACACCCCCTACAAGTCGTGACGCCAGTCCTCTGAGTCATCCACCGCAAGACCTGAGTCCAGTCCACCGCGCAAGCGGACGTCTGCTAGGAGACGCACCTGAGTTCGGGATTCTGCCGGACCCTATCCGGAAGCGAAAGCCAGTAGAAACGTCCACCATGAGCTTGCTTCAGACGACGACTCCAATCATTCTTCACCAGCCCCGGGTGCCACCAACATTCGACGCTTCGTCTGGCGCCGACCCCGAAGAATGGCTGGAACAGTTCGACCGGGTGGCTGTCTTCAACAACTTTGATGATGCTACGAAACTTAGGTACGTCTTCTTCGCCTTGGAGGGACCGGCAAGAATCTGGTTTGAGAATGAGGGAGCTAGCCTCACGAACTGGGAAACCTTCAAGGAGCAGCTTCTGAAGATCTTCACGAACGTCGTGCGAACGGAGAGAGCCCAGCAGCAGCTACAGTCTCGCATACAACATCCAAACGAGACTGTTGAAATGTACACTGAGGAGATGAAGCGTCTCTTCCGGCGTGCCGACTCGAGCATGAAGGAAGATGAAAAGGTCAAGCTGCTTATGCGAGGAGTTAAAGAGCAACTCTTTGCGGGCCTCGTACGGAACCCACCCAAAACCGTCGCGAAATTCGTCGAAGAGGCATCCACCATGGAAAAAACTCGATGCCAGAGCCCGCCAGTACGACCGCCAGCAGCGCTTTTTGTCAGCAAGCTGCATGGACACCGCTAGCAACGATAACCTGCGGGAGGTTATACGTGAAATTGTGCGAGAAGAGCTCCGACGATTGCTACCAAGAGGAACGCAGCCGCAGCTCACTTCGCTCACCGACGTCATCCGGGACGAGGTGCAACAGGCCTTGGGTGTGACACCGACCTCCACGCAGCCTCTGGAGCCTCCAGCCATGACTTACGCCGCAGCAGTGCGCCGTACTGCACATCGATGACGGGACCCAAGCCCCTATCAGCCAGATGCGCCGGACCGCCGCCCTCTCGCCCCAACCCGCCCGTCCTACGAGCGTCGCACAGGGCCGAGGAAATGCGACGAGTGGAGAACATCCGACCAGCGCCGCCCACTACGCTTCCACTGCGGCGAAGCCGGTCACATTATCCGGTACTGCCCATACAGGAGAAGGGGTATTCGAGGGTTTTCTTACGACGCCCCACGACCCCGACCCGGCCAGAGACCAGCCGAAATCTAAGAGTTTTTGCGTTGGGAAGAATGCCCATCGCCGAGCCGCCTATCACGTTCCCCGTCGCCATCGTCCCCGCGCTTTGTATCTACTACCCGAGGCTACGCAGTGCGCGGACGCTCCCCCAGCCCCCGAAGGTTAAACTGAATAAAGCAGCCTCTGGAGGTGAGGTTGCTTCTAAGCGCAATAACAAAGATCCTCCACAGACGAAAACGCAAGGTCATGCCTCAACTACGACGACAACACCGACGACGACGACGACGATGACGCGGCCAGACTTGAAGCTTTTACCGCTGCCCAGTGAAGTAACGTCGGAGTACGCCCACCGCAGCCTCACTACTCGACGAAGCCGAGATCGGACACCGAAGATAACGTACAATACGAGAACGCGAACAAGTGTCCTTGAATTTACGGTCGATGGTCACGCGGTTACTGCCTTGGCCGACACGGGAACTCACTACTCTGTCATGAGCGGCCCACTCGCTGTCCGACTCAGGAAGGTAACAACTACTTGGGATGGCCCGCTGATCCGCACCGCAGGTGGCAACCTGATTACGCCGTCAGGACGTTGCACCGCGAGAGTTACTGTAAATGAGAGAACCTATGCTACAACCTTCCTGATCCTGCAGCGATGCTCGAGAGACGTGATTTTGGGAATGGACTGCCAGAATGAAGATCGGGCGATCATCGACCTTCGATCTAAGTCGATCAAGCTTTCCACGGACAAAGCCATATCTGCAGCGACGACAGCGACTCATCACGTTGCCTTAAACGTCCTCGACGAAGCATTGAGCGTGCCGCCCCGATCAAGTGTCGTCGCCTACATAGGTACTCGAGACATCGAAACTGCCCAAGGCGTTGTCGAGGGGAACACCCAGTTACTCCTGGATCGAGGACTGGGCGTCGCAAGGGGAGTCGCCCAAATCCGGAATGGCCAAGCCCAAGTGCTGCTAACGAACTTCACCGAAGAATACCTGCATCTAAACAAAGGTACGACGATTGCTTTTCTCGACGAGCTGGCAGACATTAAAGACATATTGCCATACCCGACCAACCAGTAGACCCATCTGATCAAGGCCATCAACCCACGTTTGATATCAACCCAGCATTAACCCGGAGCAGACAAGACCAAATACGCCGTCTTCTTCAAAGGTACAGCGACTGCTTCTCATCAGCATCGAATGTGCGACAAACCGGACTTGCCAAGCACCCCATTGTCACAGACGAACACGCCCGACCACTGCGACAGAGCCCCTACCGCGTATCGCCGCTAGAACGCCAAGCTATCCGCAAGCAAGTTGAGGAAATGCTTCGTGACGATGTCATCCAGCCATCGAGGAGCCCCTGGGCAGCACCAGTCGTCCTTGTGACAAAGAAAGACGGCACCCTTCGCTTTTGCGTCGACTACCGCCGCCTGAACAGCATTACGAAAAAGGATGTCTACCCCCTCCCCCGCATCGACGACACATTGGATCGGCTGTGCAACGCTAAGTACTTCTCATCGATGGACCTGAAGAGCAGCTACCGGCAAATTGAAATCGACGAAAGAGATCGCGAAAAGACTGCGTTCATCACGCCTGACGGACTCTTCCAGTTCAAGGTGATGCCCTTCGGCCTCTGCTCTGCCCCAGCGACGTTCCAGCGAGTAATGGATACGGTGCTCGCAGGCTTGAAGTGGCAGATTTGCCTAGTCTACTTAGATGACGTTGTTGTCTTCTCCTCAAGCTTCGAAGACCACCTCAGAAGGCTTCGGATAGTGCTGGAAACAATCAAGTCTTCAGGCCTAACACTGAAACCAGAGAAGTGCCACTTCGCCTACGAGGAGCTTCGGTTCCTTGGTCACGTCGTAAGCAAGGATGGAGTTCGCCCAAACCCTCAGAAGACGGCTGCGATTGCAGAGTTTCAACAGCCTAATGACAAGAAAGCTATACGCAGATTCCTTGGATTGTGCGCTTATTACCGGTGATTCGTCAAGAACTTTTCGCGCATCGATGAACCTTTGACCCAACTTACCAAGGCGGACGTGCCTTTCAAATGGGAAACGCCGCAAGTGAAAGCTTTCAAAGAGCTGAAGCGCCGCTTGCAGTCAGCTCATGTGCTTGAGCACTATGATGAAAACGCCGAAACCGAAATTCATACCGATGCAAGCAGTGTGGGCTTAGGAGCGGTCCTCGTTCAGAAAAATGGTGAACAGGATAAAGTTATCGCGTACGCTAGCCGTTCACTGTCGAAAGCCGAAGCCAACTATTCGACGACCGAGAAAGAATGTCTCGTCATTATTTGGGCGACGTCGAAATTTCGACCCTACCTGTATGGATGGCCATTCAAGGTTGTGAGCGATCACCATCCTCTATGCTGGCTTGCCAACTTGAGAGATCCCTCCGGCCGCCTTGCTCGTTGGAGCCTGCGATTCAAGAATTCGACATAACTGTAGTCTACAAATCTGGCCGCAAGCAATCCGATGGAGACTGCTTGTCGCGAGCCCCCGTAGACGCAGCACCGGAAGAGGAAGACGACGACGCTTTCTTAGGACCAATTTGCCTTCTTTGGGCTCTCCTCACTGAACCCTGGCAAATCCCCCGTCGTGGGTATGTGCCATGCCACAAGCCCGGAATTCGTACATGTCGTACGCCTGAAGCCATATTATGAACGCTAAAGGACTCGAAGTTTGCATTCTCCGTGTTTATTTTCATTTTAAAGCACCGAGACGACGCTTCTTTGAGAGGGGGGTAATGTCACGTATCATTTTAGTGTCCGTTCGTTTGCGCTCAAGGCCGCAGGAAAGGGGTGTTGTCATTTTTTTTTGTGACGCGAGAAGCGACCGGAATAATCTCGATTGATCACAGCCATGAAGAGTTGAATCTACGTTTTTCTAGATTACTGTAGATGATCTTGACCTGTCATCTCGAAGTTTCCTTGGTGGCTTTAAATTGAGCGATGCCGCGAGCGGCGGGCATTCGTAGTTCGACGACTGACGAGCACGTTTGTTGCTTACGCCGCCGCCGAGTGATTCAGTTCTTTTGCGGGCGCAAGTCAGCCCAAATAAAGAGCTTCGTTTCTAAGTCTTGTTGCTGTCCTACTGACCGCTGGACTGCCGTCACTACAACGTGACACTATCCTGGCCGCTGCGGTCGCATTTCGATGTGGGCGCATTGGTGTAAGCCCCTGTACAGCGCTATATCTGTCCAAGCTAAAGAACCCTAGGCAGTCGAAATCATCCGAGGCTCTCCTCTAGGGCGTCCGTCATTGCCTGAGTCACTTTGGGAAGTTAAACCCTTAAAACCAAACCAAACTTCTCCCGGTATGTTCTGTAAGCTTTCTGAACAAAAGAAAACGCTGTCAGCAGCTCAGGAAAAGGAATCATGATGAGTAATGATCTTCATTTTTAGGTTCTATTTTTTCGGAACATGGGCGGGTGGCGCGATTTTTTCTTGATCTGAACTTCGGGAATAAGTCGAGTTACTGAGCGAAAAGTTCCATATTTTGCAAACCTTAATTTGCTGTACAAAATCGTTCTTGCGAGGTACGGGAACAGGCTTTTTTATTTGCTCATAACAGCATAAAACAAAATGATAGGTTGCTCTGAAAAACTCTTTTCACAGACAGATTTCGTTGTCCTCATCAATTGCAATTACTTCGTTTCCTACATAACGAACCTCCAAGGCAGCACTTACGCCTCCGTGAATGACTTGCGTACTTTTGTCTGCAAAGAGTTTTCTTTATAAGTAAAGCAGCAATTTTGCAGGCGCAAGAGCCATGGAGGAGGGCTTCCTTAGCGCGCATCGCGATTGATACAGTAAAGCATGTCAGACGTGTGGTCAGTACCCGTGTTTTTCCCCCTCTCCTCCCGAGCGCAGATTTTGGCTAACCCTAAAGTTAACTCACGTCCTGATTACGGAAGTATTAAAAATGGTTTCAGATCATCAGTTGACTGAAGGCATCCGTATTTAGTAAGCACCAGATATCCGCTAACCTTTTTCGTGCGTTGCGTCATGCTCTGCGCACACAGTCTTCAGCATTAGGGAGGCTAGCTGACATCCCTTAAACCCTTTCCCTGGGGACACGGAATTCAGTGCCCAATAAGAGCTCATGGCATGCAACATGACCAAGAAGAGCTTTCTTGGAAGGTAAACTGTATCCACCTGGTAACCGAGCCTGGTTAGAGAATAGAAATTTGGTGAGTTATTCAGTCAGGAACGAGAGCTGGATGTTGCGCGCGGTAAATGACGTTGGACTATGCCTAAAAAACTTCTTCCTAATTTAAACTGTTTTGTCACTTAGATTTGTAAGTCAATTAACCAGCCATCGGAGGAATACTACACATTAGGATTAGACACTAGTTAAAAGAACGATAAATTTTTATGAGCACTCCAAACGGTCAAGGAGGCGTGCCTCAGTGAGCAGTGCTCGGCCCTCTAATTTCACTATTAGCCTTATACACATAATAAGAAACCTTTCGCCAGGAATACACATAGCGATTTATGTGGATGAATGTGAGCCACGGCGCGCAATAGCATGTATATGGCTGGCACCGCCCCATTGTGCGCATGTAGTGTGATGCCTATAAATACCATCCCTGAAGCGAAAAAAAAAAACAATTAATAGTACCGTTCTTCTTTGTTGTGTCGTCCTCTCTCTGCGTTCTTCCTAATAGCAGAATGTAATATCTTTGAAGTTTCCCTGCAGAAGTTTATTCAAAATTTACCGATACCCCAGGACGTCATCTGCCACCATGAAACTGTGTGCTCGCCATATGTGAAGGGAGACCTCGCATACACCCACGACACGGCACCTATAGAATGGCTACATTAGTGCACCCACACTGTCATACCACGCCACCTTCCTTCGGTGATCGAGACATAATTCTATTATCGAAATCATCTCGCAAATAAAGAACGAAGCAGAGTATGTTCATCCTGAACCTCTACAGCCCTCCCAGCAATACACAGTAAGATTTCAAGCCACTTTTACTGGAATGCGAACGTATAGTGGGAGAGAACCGCCTTATTATTATGGGAAACATTAACGCTGCACACACGGCATGGGGCTACCACAAGGACAGCTCGAAGGGAACCAACATGTTGGTTGCAGCTGAGCAGCTAGACCTCTGCCTAATGACGGACGCCATGTCTCCGACTAAATTAAGGAACAGTGTTAGCAAGCACACCTTCACAGACCCAGCTGTCACCAAAAGCATGTAACACTGCAGCTGGACCAATCTGAAAACAAAAAATTGGCAGTGGTTTAACTCTACTAAACCTAGTTAGAGTAAAAGCGCCATTACATTTATCTACGCTTGGTTAGACGCTTGAAACGCCTCGCAAGTGTGTCAGGCACACTATCAGCCGCGCTCGCATCCATGGAGAAACTGCACGCGAGAGCGGCGACACACCGCTGGGTCACGAGCGTAATCGTATAACCACATCTGGCGAAGCGGTGGTCGGCGCACCGCGGTCGGAGCAGCAGCGCAGGGGCTGCAGCTGCGGCGAGTCAGGTGGCCTGACGTCATCGCCACACCTCTGGCGCTCCTCCTTCTGAAGGTCAAACTGCAACACCCGATTACCTTGTCGAAATATGGAGCTCTGGCTCCACAAACCCTGGGCAGCGATCTCTAAATTCTTACCTTACTCCTAACAACGCTCGCATGAAGCAGAATATTGGCTCTACCAAAATAGCGGACTGGGATAAATTCAGGAATATTAGGCTGCCGGAGGACAGGATCACAACTATTGAAGATAGGCCCCAAGACATGAGAAATGCTCATACAAAAACTACCCTAACCACCAAAACAATGACAGAAGCACCTGCTGCCCATTGCCGCTTTGCAATGGGCAACAGAAGCGGCTGTGGGAGAAAATTTGTTTTGCTGCTACCGCTTCTACCAACAACTCGATATTGGCTAGCGATACTCTATCCCAGAGCTTAGTGTATGGACGTGAACAAACAATACCAGTGCATTTTTCTGAAGCCGGCATCCAGGCTGGCAGGCCGGTCCCGAGAAGAGCGCCCTTACGCTTGCATGGCAGTGGCGCACGTCAAAACCGCCCCGACATTCTCCTCTTCGCTCAGGTTGTCGTAGCACATGGTTAATAGCGAGGGACCAGAACACTTTAGTGGACGAAGCGCTAGGGCGCAGGAGACTGAACCAAAGCGCGCGATCGACTGACGTCAGTCCCAAGACTTCTCATTTCACGTGAGAATCAAACGAGCAGGCGAGCTGCAGGTCACTCTTGTAGGCGTGAAGAACAGTGTCGTGGAGCTGCTGCCCGATCGCAAGCGACTGCTGGTCGCATGCCCTTTGCTATTGCAAGTGTGAATGGGCATTAAACGCACGTTTACTGTAGGGAGTCACAGAGTTCGCGCGAGTTAATCAAGCCCCTTGGTCACGGAGGGGGAGAGCCCCGAGCAAGTACATCCTCTTGGGGAAGTCACTCACTGACCGAATTCTTGCGGCGCGGCTTCATGTCGCAGAACTCGCCACCCAATCCTTGGCGTCGCGGGGTACAACGCCACGTCGACTGACGAATATTCGGGTTCTGCTCCTCCGGGAAAGTACAGCGAAGGCGCGAGGCAGAGGTACGCGCGCACGCCTTTTCTAGGCGTTCCTGTTCAAACACGCTCATGGCTGTATTGGGTCTTAGGCTGCGTAAGCTGTTCTCTATATTTAGCGAGATGGTTGTGCCACTGTCATGAAATTTTCAGCGGAGGCAATGAACGAAGCCGTAAGAATATTTTTTTTTTTTCATATTTTATGATAAGCTTGCAGCATGCGCCGCTACAAAACTGAAACGTGAAAACTAGATATCAGAGTCACCTTGAACACAGACAACAGGTCATTAAGCGTGCATATACATACATGCTGCCTTTGTGATAGCAGGACGATTACTTCGAGTAATCTTCCAGATTTTTCGCGATCAGGTTACTCTCATTACGCGTCGTTAGGCGACGCGTATATGTGCCCTTAGCCTTTTCTCCGCTTGTGGTAGTGGGCACAGTATGTTACATGGCGAGACGCACAGGTCACAGCAGCCAGGAGGACACTGACCTTCGGTAGCGCCATTCGTCACGCTCACGATGACTGCCATGCAGACGCTCGTGTGGCTCGCAGCTTGCCGCCACCGCAAGCACGGCCGCATTCACAGGCACCGCTGGCTTTCTCGCTGGTGCATTACAGCTTTCTGGGCTTTTAAAGCCGCATTACTCTCGAGCATCTTTCGCTCACATTGTCATGTGCGAACTGAAGGGAAGTGCGATCGGCGCCTCTCCTCCCTGCCAATTCTCGTGTGGCCGGCAGGTAGGTTTCGGGAAGCGAGTTGCAAACTCGAGCCGCGTTTGTGAATTAACACTGCATTTAATTCCCTCGATGGTCGTCGCCAATCGACAAGAACAACTCGCATCGTCTTCGTGGCTCGCCAAAGTGAAAGCGATTTAACACGCTATTGGTGAATGTCAGCCTATCGCTATCACACGACGGTACAAAATAGTTTCGAGAATTCTGTTGCAAAATACAGCTACCATCTACAGGTATCTGTCGCAAGACCGACTCCACGACAGGTATCTGTCGCAAGACAGACCCCACGACAGGTATCTGTAGCACGACAGAACCCACGACAGGCTGTTGTGTCGCGACACGAATCTCACGACAGGCACTTTTGTCACATGAAAACAAGCGTGCTTGAACTGGCATGGCGGAGTGGTTAGCATGCTTGTCTTGCACTCCGTACACCCGGGTTCGATTCCCGAACTCGACTAATTTCCTACTCGGTTTTATTTATTTATCTGGCCTGACTAGAAAGTTTAATTAGGCTAATTGGGTAATTAAGCAATTAAATAAACTCATTCCCACTTACTTGGAGCATCACTATACCATGCCTGTAATTGGTTGCATGGTTACTAGCCAAAGTACAATTAGCCCCGTTTGAAATTCGTGCACTGTGACGTCACGACCATTTCGACCAATTGAAAAGCGTGACATTTCTCTCAACAACTCCTGCTTACAACAATGAGGCATTAAAGGCTTCCGCCTTAAAATGAAGATCATTATTCATCATGATTCCTTTCCTGAGCAGCTGACAGCGCTTTCTTTTACTCAAAAACCTTGCAGAACATACCGGGAGAAGTTTGGTTTGGTTTAAGGTTTTAACTTCCCAATGTGACTCGCGCAATGACGGACGCCCTAGGCGAGAGCTTCGGATGATTTCGACTGCCTAGGGTTCTTTAGCTTGGACGGATATAGCGCTGTACAGGTGCTTCTACCAATCCGCCCACATCGGAATGCGACCGCAGCGGCCAGGATAGTACCCGTGTCTTTCGGGTCAGCAGCCGAGCTCCATAGCCACTGAGCCACCGCAGCGGCTTGGCAGAAGTTGCAAGACTGAAAAAATAAACTGCAGAACGGCAAAGAGGAGCAGTGATAAGTCATAACAGCGCTAAGGAGCAAGTTAAGAGAACAGGTGTCAATATATCTTTAATAAGTGTAAGTTGCATCTTCCAGGTTGCGTAATTGTTCTTCAAAGTGGCAGACTGTGTAAATTAGCTAGCACGCCGGAGCCGCATTCACAAGAGTGCCCCCGGTTGCGTTCTGGCCGAGCATAGCGTAGTACAGGTGTTCCGTGAGAATGTAGTCGTTGAAACGCGGATCGCATTGCTTGGCAAAGTTGTCCGCGTGCAAATTCATCGCCAGAACGCAAGGTCCCCTGTAAGTCGGGGAACTCGGTGGTCCGCGGAGGAGGCTCAGGTCGGCCCGTTCCCTCAGTGTGTCAGAAGAGCTGGCCGTGAAGTACACAACGGGAGCGAACGCCGAGTTCCCTAGCCCGTCGTATGCGAAATGTGACACGCAGGAGGACATTGCGGAGCTGTCATTCCTGCAGATACCCCGAAGCCAACATTCATTGTAGAATTGTCTTCTGTATATACGGGGTTGAATGCTTATGGCACGCGTTCTCAAATCTATATCACCGATACTAGCCAGCAGTGACAAGTCTTCCACAATGCACAACTGGTCAAGAGCTACCCGTGGCGCATTTAGCGCGTAGCGCCGCATTATCTGTAGGACACTGTGGGTCAAACGAGAGCAATAACCAGGCGAAGAAACTGGACCAGACGGGTGCACAAACCTCCTTCCGATAAAGAAGTAGTTCACCGAGAGAGCGACTCTGTCCACGACAGCTTCGTAGGCAGGTTCGGGTCTCAACACAACGGAAATAATATGATCCATGCGGTAACGGTTGAAGGATTGTCGAATTTTGTTTAAAAGGAGCGCAAGCACATCTGGGTCGTTGCTGGAACCGCAACCTGCTTTCGGCTCAGTCCAGTCAACAGTTACCCCGTTCAAGCGGTAGTCACGCATCGCGTTAGTCACGCTTAGTATCAGGCGGTCCATCGTAGCACTGTCCCGACCCAGCCTCGCAAAATGCGGCGCATCACGCTCGAAGCCGCCCAAGGCCAAAAGTATCTTGGTTCGTGGAAATCCAAGCCTGTCTGTGATGTTCCGCAGTTGGTGTAGGCCGTGCTGGCGGTCGAAGCTGGGCGCCCGGCTGGTCAGCAATCCATCGTCGATTCCCACCGACCAGTAGATGACGTGAGGGCAGAGGGAAAACGGCAGCGTCTCGAACAAGAAGTGCCACCGTGTTCTCCTTCTTATCACTTCGTGGTTAGTGTAGGCGCAGAAAAAGGGCATGGTGGTCGCATTTGAGCCGGTGCCGTTGTAGTGAGGGCCTATTTGTAATGGTTCAGGGGGCGGTGTGATGACGCCTGGGCGTAGGCATTGGCTTGGCACCCCGCTCCAGACATCGGTGGTGGTCTGTGGTGGTGTCGTCGTTGTTGATGTCAAGATGTACGTTGTACCACTGGATGATGACACTGGAAGCGTTGTCGAAGGCGATGTCACGTTGTGGATGGCGAAACATACGTTGGCACCCGAGAGGATGACACCCTGATCGTTGGCGCAAGTGTGGGCGCAGAAGAAGGGTGCGTTGCCGACGTAATTGTTGAAGGTGGAAAAGATGGTGTAAATGTCGTCGCCGTTGATGAAGCTGTGGTACTTGTCGTGCCAACTGTTGACGCCGGCACTGACTTCGAGGGATATGTTGGCAGCGTGAGCATCTGTCCACCCCCAGGCGGTATGGCACCGCTAGTGTGGAGCAGGTAAGGGACCAGCAGCAGCCACGTAGAAAACACGAGAGGGAAGCACACAGCGGCGCACAGCACCCAGGCTTGCATGCACAAGCGCTCGTCCTGAGCGGTCTCTTCATTGCGGTCGTGAAACCGGAGCTCTGGAGATGTCGCGGTTTCTTCAGGACTGCTGGGAGGGGGAGCCACGGGCGGCTGCATTATGACCACAATGTCTGGATCCTCTGGCGATGCTCCAGGGTGCAGTCTAGCCGCCGGCACTCTGGCAATTGGGTAGACGGGGACGTGAGCGCCGAGGTCGTCCAAACTCGATGGCGAGGCGTCGGTTCTCGAAGGCGGCTGGGAACCCATTCTTGTAAGTGAGGATCGTCGGAGGTATCCTTTGTTGCGTTCGAAGTCCTTGCTAGCGAGATAATCGAACAGCCGTCGGGTTCTTCAACTTCTTCTTTGTTCGACACAAGTGGAATGCACGCACAAAGTGTCACTTGCATCCTGAGTGTCAAATAAGTTAGCTAAGTTTTGCTTCCGCATGTGCGGTGACGATGAGGGCGGTTGCAAAACGCAACATGAAGATGACTTCGTGAGATGTGCTTTAGGAGTTTTTTACATTATCCCTATATCTAGCGAGAGGCGGTCTATCGGGCAGACGGGGCGTTGCCTCATCGACCGTTTAAGGTCGCATGCGCAAAAGCCTGAAGCAGCAGTATAAACTTGCGAATGTGGTTCCCCATATTATTGATTGCAAAGGCGTGCCACGCTTTGAAGAAGCAAATATTCTTGGCAGAGGTGCATGTTCTAATTCCAGGCTACCGCTACAGGCTTTCCACAAGCCCAAAAATACGCACCAGCGCAACAGCGATTCTTCAACGTTATTGCACACGGCCCAGGTGGAATATTCTGAAGTGCACAAATAACTGAGGTACCTCCCCGCTTTCTTTCTTTCCGGGAGATTGCATCGAAGTCGCTGACAGCTTTAATCGTTTTTTTGCACTGTCCTCAGCGAAAGCATCTTCCAGTCGGACATACCAATGCACGTTGAAAGAATCAAACTCTGCGTCCGCTTTTCTAGCCAGCATTACGAAACAAGACCTACATGATATAATCTTTAGCTTCAAGCGAAATAAACCTCCTGGTATTGACGGCTTGTCAGCAGATTTGCTCCAAAGGAATTTCGAGGCATTGTCTGATGTCCTGATTTACATGCTAAGCGGTTTTCTACACACTGCGTTTGTTCCAGATGAACTTAAAGCTGCTATAGTTAAGCCGTTATTTAAAGGAGGACAGAAAGACGACATGAAAAACTATCGACCCATCTCGATCTTCCCTATACTTTCCCACATAATCGAAAAATTTCTTTTGAGATCCATGTTGTCGTGTTCGTCGACCAAGCGACGCCAGGCCGCTCCAGCAACCCTTGCCGCCTCCGCGCATACTCGCCGCCCGCTTCCCAGAAACAAGCGCGGGCCGGCCGCTCCAACAAAAGCTAGCACCCACAAAAGCTAGCAGGCGTCTCCCCCGACGGCATCTGGTCCCCACGGCCCCGTCGACTGACGCATCTGCATTCCTACAGCAGCGAAAGTGCATTCTTGTACACTCGCCTCTCTCTCTCTCTCCCTCTAAAGAAATAAACCCCAGTCTCTACCCAGCAACCGCCTTGAGAGGTTCCTCGCATGCGGGGCTCCCACGCCCCGAACTAACACCACCATTAGTAGTAGTAGTAGTAGAAAACTTTTATTTAGATCTTTTAAGAGATTCGCGGATTCGAAGCCTCCGTCGTCTTTAGTGGCGCCGGCGACTTGAGGCTTCTCTTCAGCAAGGTTGGGCCCCTAGTCCAGGGCTCCACTGAGTCGCGCTGCATCAGTAGCGTGCCGCACTAAGGCCCTTTGGGCCGCGAGCTCGCTGCTGGTGAGCCGGCTCTCCCATTGCTCCGCACTCGGGGATTCGTGTTGGTGGAATGCTTTATTTCGTTCGCACTCCCATGTGATGTGGTATTGTTTGGGTGTGTCGCCGCACCAGGGGCAGTTTGCTCTGTATTGTGAAGGCTATAGGAAAGGCCGATCCCTAAACATCTTAACAGACTCAAAATACACGTGTAAAAACTATACGAAGGGCAGAATTAGCGGCATGGCCCTCAGGATAATCAGTGGGGCAGCAGCCTCTGCTGAGAAGACACCCATACAACACATAATCTGGGTCCCAGGCCACGCAGGCGTAGCGGGGAACGAAACAGCAGACAGCCTAGCTCGAGGGCTTACATACCGAGCAGGCATGTCAGATGTTCTGGAGCTTCAGCTACTAGCATGCGAGGGGGGATACACAGAGACATTACAACTATACAGAGGGACTAGATTCAAGTACCCACCACCACACAAAGCCCTCACGAGGGAGGAAGCAGTCGGCTGGCGTAGGCTACAAACAAACTCCTTCCCCAACTTGTACATCTATAACAAGATGTCACCAACACAATACAGAGCAAACCACCATTAACACATGTCATCCTTTGTTGAAAAATTTTCTATTTTGTCAACCCGTCAGTTTGGTTTCGTTCCCGGTCGTGGTACTGTAGCTCTTCTGGAAGAGTTCTCAGATGAACTTTTCTCAGCTTTCGATCAAAATTTGTTCAGTGTTGCTTTATTTTTAGACATTGCAAAAGCTTTTGAAACAGTTCATCACGACATTTTATTAGAAAAACGGCACTCCATGGGTTTCAGAGGTCCGTTTTACGATGTGCTCAAGAATTATCTTTCCGGTCGATCACAAGTTGTTGTGTTAGACGGGATGACAAATGTAAGTAGTAAACTTCCATTGAAGGCCGGAGTTCCGCAGGGCTCCATATTATCACCCCTTCTGTTCAATCTGTTTGTTAATGACTTATCCGAAGTAATTTCCAAAGGTCTAATATTTCAATACGCCGACGACACTGTTCTGCTTTCCAAACACTTTTCTTACAACGCGGGCATTACTAATCTCCAGAATAACATACACAAAACAATAACTTGGTTCACTAATAACTGTTTGGAAGTTAACCCGGTAAAAACAAAACTCGTTTGCTTCAGATCCCCATTAAAACTACCAGCTATAGATGCGCCGGTTTTTCTTCATATTCACAACTATTTTCCCTGTCGGTACGTCTCGCTCACCTATGTGAATTCGGTAAACTACTTGGGAGTCTTCTTCGACAGTGATATGTCTTGGCACAGCCAGCTATCACACGTCTGCGATAAGCTAAGGAGCGCAGCCTGGTTGTTTTTCCATATAAAATCAACTGTTCCTTTTCACATAAAAAAAAAATATTGCGCATGCTCCGGTGTACAGCATTCTCCGATATGGAATTACTATTTTTACTTTTTGCTCAGCCAGATGGCAAAACAGAGTTGCCACTTTATTAAGAAACATACTGACAAATATAGCATATAACGCCCCCTTTTCTGTATCCGATAACATTTTCACAGCCCTTGGTCTTCCATGCTTTCGAACGCTCTTTCTACAGACTGTAGTGGTACGGCATTTCTGGGACAGCAATTTCAAAGTGCATCACGTAGCTTCCCGAAGCCTACGTAGTACCATTCGTTTTAAGGTACCGCGCTCCTCAACAAGGTATGGAGAATCCAGGCGCTGTGTTTATGTTCCCCAAATTTTTAATGATTTGCCAGAGGAGGTGCTTTCCGCAACATCAAAAAAAGCATTAAAAATCATGGTTCAGTCATTGTAACACGGTTCATATTTGTCTAAATTTTTATGATCAGGCACGAAGTTATAATTACTATTGTGTTAACGTAGGCACTTGCAGTTTATTTTTATCTCTTGTTGATGTCACTTACCTGAACAGTTACACCTTGATCACTACTCATTTCGTGTTATTGTTTTGATATATTGCGTTAATATTATGCTCATATTTCATGTTTGTATTGCACGTCCGCCTGCCGACTTTGCCGGGCCTAGTCCCTCAAGCCACTAGAGGCTTTGACAGGCTCGTTTCTTTATTCTGTATATAATGTGCAATAAAATATATTATTATTATTATTTATATTATTATTATTATTATTATTATTATTATTATTATTATTATTATTATTATTATTATTATTATTATTATTATGTCTAAAATTCTCGGCCAAAAATTTTAAAATGGAGATATGGAGATAGAAAAAAGATGGAGATATTGACAGCAATGATTCATTTTTCAGATATGTAGCAAAATCTTTCTTTTATAGAGTTTCCACCAACCGCATCGGACAGTTGAGGCTGCCTCTGGAAACCAATGGGGAACGCGTTTGACGGCATCAAAAGAAAAAAAATACAAGACTGCCATCGTGTGATCTGCGGTTATATTTAATTTTATAGTGAAATCTTATATTATATGAAAAATTCGCACTCTTAAAGGATTTGCCACTGACGAATGCTTTGCCCGGAGTTGTTGGGTATGGAAAAGGGTTCAGCTCAAGTCAAGTACAATGCCGGGAGCTATTGGAAGAAAAATTATACGCGCAACGATAAGAGACAGCAAGCGGACAGAGCTGGTGAGTGAACAAACGCTGCTTAATGACAGCCTCTGCGACATCAAGAAAGAAACAGGCTTCGGCAACACGCGGAATGTGACGACAAGATGACCGCTGGTCCTTAAGGGTAAGGAAGCGGATCCCAAGAGAAGGTTAACGTAGCAGGAGGCAACAGAAAGTTAGAGGGGCAGATGAGGTTGAGAAGTTTCCAGGGATAGGGTGGCCGCAGCCGGCACAGGACTGGATTAATAAGAGAGATGTGTGAGAGGCCTTTGTCCTGCAGTGGGCGTAGTCAGGTTGATTATGATAATGATGACTGAGGGAGTGCTTTTTGACGGTTTCTGGGGCTGCTTTTGGATTACACTGCCCTGGTGAGGCGGGGTTGGGTAGACGGCGTGTCCGCTGAAGGCAGAGTTGCTAGTTAGCATTGAACGATTCATACGTATGATAGTTCATCTACATTATTCTAGCCTGGCCGATAATTTCCCAGTTCTAAAATTCCTCACACAATGTGATGTGAGCTTAAATATTGCATACTAATGCGTATGTTATGAGAGAGACAAATATTCGTCTAAAATTGGTCACAATCGAGGAGTATTGAAACAGAGGAAGGAGAAAAATAAATGGTAACAGGAAATCCTCGCGCCAAATAATGGTGTCGAACAAAGAAGAAGTTGAAAAACCCGACAGCTGTTCGATTATCTCGCTAGCAAGGACTACGAACGCAACAAAGGATACCTCCGACGATCCTGGCTAACAAGAATGGGTTCCCAGCCGCCTTTGAGAACCGACGCCCCGCCATCGAGTTTGGACGACCTCGGCGCTCACGTCCCCGTCTACCCAATTGCCAGAGTGCCGGCGGCTAGACTGCACCCTGGAGCATCGCCAGAGGATCCAGACATTGTGGTCATAATGCAGCCGCCCGTGGTACCCCCTCCCAGTAGTCCTGAAGAAACAGCGACATCTCCAGAGCTCCGGTTTCAGGACCGCAATGAAGAGACCGCTCAGGACGAGCGCCTGTGCATGCAAGCTTGGGTTCTCTGCGCCGCTCTATGCTTCCCTCTCGTTTTTTCTACGTGGCTTCTGCTGGTCCCTTATCTGCTCCACACCAGCGGAGCCATACCGCCTGGGAGTGGACAGATGCTCACGTTGCCAACATATCCCTCGAAGTCAGTGCCGGCGTCAACAGTTGGCACGACAGGTACCACAGCTTCATTAACGGCGACGACATTTACACCATCGCTTCCACCTTCAACAATTACGTTGGCAACTTACCCTCCTTCTGCGCCCACACTAGCGCCAACGATCAGGGTGTCATCCTCTCGGGTGCCAACGTATATTTCGCCATCCACAACGGTGACATCGCCTTCGACAACGCTTCCAGCGTCATCATCCAGTGGTGCAACGCACATCTTGACATCAACAACGACGACACCACCACAGACCACCACCGATGTCTGGAGCGGGGTGCCAAGCCAATGTCTACGCCCAGGCGTCATCACATCGCCGCCTGAACCATTACAAATAGGCCCTCATTACAACGGCACGGACTCAAATGCGACTATCATGCCCTTTTTCTGCGCCTACACTAACCACGAAGTGATAAGAAGGAGAACACGGTGGCACTTCCTGTTCGAGACGCTGCCGTTTTCCCTCTGCCCTCACGTCATCTACTGGTCGGTGGGAATCGACGACGGATTGCTGACCAGCCGGGCGCCCAGCTTCGACCGCCAGCACGGCCTACACCAACTGCGGAACATCACAGACAGGCTTGGATTTCCACGAACCAAGATACTTTTGGCCTTGGGCGGCTTCGAGCGTGATGCGCCGCATTTTTCGAGGCTGGGTCGGGACAGTGCTACGATGGACCGCCTGATACTAAGCGTGACTAACGCGATGCGTGACTACCGCTTGAACGGGGTAACTGTTGACTGGACTGAGCCGAAAGCAGGTTGCGGTTCCAGCAACGATCCAGATGTGCTTGCGCTCCTTTTAAACAAAATTCGACAATCCTTCAACCGTTACCGCATGGATCATATTATTTCCGTTGTGTTGAGACCCGAACGTGAGTACGAAGCCGTCGTGGACAGAGTCGCTCTCTCGGTGAACTACTTCTTTATCGGAAGGAAGTTTGTGTACCCGCCTGGTCCAGTTTCTTTACCTGGTTATTGTTCTCGTATGACCCACTGGTTCCTACAGATGATGCGGCGCTACGCGCTGAATGTGCCACGGGTAGCTCTTGACCAGTTGTGCATTGTGCAAGACTTGTCACTGCTATCTAGTTACGGTTATATAGATTTGAGAACGCGTGCCATAGACATTCGACCCCGTTTATACATTAGACAATTCTACAATGAATGTTGGCTTCGGGGTATCTGTAGGAATGACAGCACCGCAATGTCCTCCTGCTTGTCACATTTCGCATACAGCGGGCAAGGGAACTCAACGATCGATCCCGTTGTATACTTCACGGCCAGCTCTTCTGACACACTGAGGGAACGGGCCAACCTGAGCCTCCTCCGCGGACCACCCAGTTCCCCGACTTACAGGGGACCTTGTGTTCTGGCGACGAATTTGCACGCGGACAACTTTGCCAAGCAATGCGATCCGCGTTACAACCATTACATTCTCACGGAGCACCTGTACTACGCTATGCTCGGCCAGAACGCAACCGGGGGCTCTCTTGTGAACGCGGCTCCGGTGTGCTAGCTAATTTACACAGTCTGCCACTTTGAAGAACAATTATGCAACCTGGAAGATGCAACTTACACTTATTAAAGATATATTAACACATGTTCTCTTAACTCACTCCTTAGCGCTGTTATGATTTATCTGTGCTCTTCTTTGCCGTTCTGCGGTTTATTTTTTCAGTCTTGCAACTTCTGCCAAGCCGCTGCGGTGGCTCAGTGGCTATGGAGCTCGGCTGCTGACCCGAAAGACACGGGTACTATCCTGGCCGCTGCGGTCGCATTTCGATGTGGGCGCATTGGTAGAAGCCCCTGTACAGCGCTATATCTGTCCAAGCTAAAGAACCCTAGGCAGTCGAAATCATCCGAAGCTCTCCTCTAGGGCGTCCGTCATTTCCTGAGTCGCTTTGGGAAGTTAAAACCTTAAACCAAACCAAACTTCTCCCAGTATGTTCTGCAAGGTTTTTGAACAACAGAAAACGCTGCTCAGGAAAAGGAATCATGATGAATAATGATCTTCTTTATTAGGTTCTATTTTTTCGGGACATGGGCGGGTGGCGCGATTTTTTTTTTTATCTGAGCATCGGGAAGAAGTCGAGTTACTGAGCGAAAAGTTCCATATTTTGGAAACCTTAATTTGCGTACAAAATCGTTCTTGCGAGGAACGGGAACAGGCTTTTTTATTTGCTCATAACTGCATAAAACAAAATGATAGGTTGCTCTGAAAAACTCTTTTCACAGACAGATTTCGTTGTCCTCATCAAGTGCAATTAATTCGTTTCCTGTGAAGATATATCGGCTTCACCTTCTACACGGATGACATTACCATATGGGCAACGCAGAGATCCTTGGCGCAGAAGGAACTAGTGCTCTGCTAGCATCTATAGACCTCGTCTAGAAATTCGCCGAAGAGACTTCATTGTTCCCCAGACAAATCCGAACTTGTCAGGCTGTACAGACACCCTTCCAATAAGGAAAGGTGTCAGGCAGGGAGACACGATCTCGTCAATGCTATTCACCGCCTGTTTACAGGAGATGTTCCGAGGCCTGGATTGGGAACAGTTGGGGATAAGAGTTAATGGAGAATACCTAAGTAATTTGCGATTCGCTGATGACACTGCCTTGCTAAGTCACCCAGGACATTAACTACAAAGCATGATCAATGAGCAGAGCAGAACGGTATATATGTCTTATTATCATGCATAAAACTATATTAATGTTCAACAATCTCGTAAGGGAACAGCAGTTCACAATTGGTACGGAGTTGCTAAAAGTGTTAAGGGAATACGTCTACTTAGGGCAGGTAAAATAACTAGAAGAATAGAAACGGGGCGGAGCGCATATGGCAGGTTCTCTCAGATCATGAATGGCAGTTTACCAAAAGTTCAGGGGGCACTGACTGTCTAAAGTGCGTAGAAGCGAAAGCGTTTTCCGCACTACTTTAACTGCCAGTCAGTCAGTCAGTCAATCAACTTTATTTAGCCAAAGGGCGGTAGCTTGCTTCCCCGTGGGCCTCAGCCTAAGCCGAGAGCACGTGGGTTGGGCTACCGGGCCGGGGACGGTGCCGTTGGTCGGTGACAGCCTCGGCCGCCAGGCTGATGGGTTTTTTTCCGCGTAGCGGCATCCTAGCTTCGCAGCAAATCGTCAAAGGCTGTTTCATGACTGAACTCCTCAGCTCCTGGGGAGCTGCCACATTCTATAGTAATGTGTGCCAAAGTACTTTAACTACCTCTGTGGCACTGGTGACTTCACCACAGGATGACGTCACGCCTAATTAATGACTAATCGCCAAGTAATTGCTAATTAATGACTAATCACTAATAATGACTAATTACTAATTAATGACACTTATAAGCTTCGTCTTTAGGAGTGGAACGCGACAGCGTGTTGCAGCGCTGCCAGGGAGTCCCGTTCGGCGCGATGCCTTGCCCGTTGGAAACACCTTTGAACGCAACGCATTTTTGAAAGAAGGCGCAGTTTCTCTGTCATCTCGTAGGACACCCGAACCCCACTGTTAAGGAAGGAAGGTAATGGGAGTTAACGATGAAAGAGGGGTCGTAATGAAGAAAATGAAAATTGTATTTGATGACGATATCAACTTTATTTTAAACCAGATAAGGAGGCCCCCTACTCCCCATCCCCGGTATACGCAGGCCTTAGTGACAAGGGCCGGGACTTCCGCGATCAAAAGCAGGTAAAGAGGTCTTGACTCCTCCAGGCGGTTTGCTTGTTGCTGTGGAGCAGGGGCCTCGCTCCGGAGCAGGGCTCCCCAGGTTTCTTTACAATTTGAATTTGCTTCAGCCCCTGGGGAACTAGCGCATTCCCAGATTATGTGGTCGAGGGTCCCTCTCGCCCCGCAGTGCTTGCACTTATCGTTTCTTTCTCATCTCTCTGAACATGATAGGCCCAGACCGGGTTTACGAAGTTCCCAGCTTGGAGGCGCCGTCATCCGATTGCCTCCATATTGTTTAGACTCTTATCCGGTGGTGGCACCATGTCTCCTCTGTAACCTATAATTTTCGACAATCTCCGTATAATTTTGCACACACTCGTCCATGTTCCGGCAGTCGGGCGGCTCCACAGCTACCCGGAAGTAGAGAGCTCGGGCTAACTCGTAGGCCGCGTCGTTGCCAATGAACGCGTACGCGTGTGCGGGAGTTCAAATTAGGCTAATTTTTCTGTTTAGCCGTCTACTGGCCAGAATCCTTGCCGCTTCCGGCGAGATCCTATCCTTTCCAAAATTATAGATGGCTGTTTTGCTATCGCTAATTATAAAATTACCTTCCGTTCCAACGCAAGCGAGCGCTATCGCAACTTCTTCAGCTGTTTCCGCGTTGCGGCTTGTAATGGTGGCTGCCGATACGGGGGCACCGTGGCCGTCGACCACTGAGGCGACCGCCGCACCCGACTTGCCACTTGCTGCGTTCCCGTACGCAACTGACTTGCTGTCCATCGGATCGCAGCGTCTGATTAGTGTTTCTGCTCTCTTCTCCCTCCTCTCAGCGTTGAATATGAGATGCATATTACGAGGGAGTGGGAGAATGATTAGATTTTCTCAGCAGTGAAGCGGAATGCTCGATTTGGCTCGTAGCCCGCAATCTGTTTGCTGGCCTACAATTTCAAGGATGGCTCTGCCCGTGGTTCTTCGTCTTAATCTTTCGAACTGTGAAATTCTGACAGCCTCCGCTATTTTGTCCCAGATATTGTGCACTCCCATAGAGAGGAGCTTCTCTATGGAGGTTCTAATCGGTAAGCCCAAGGCCCTCTTTATGCACCGTCGAATGAGCGAGTCTAGTTTCTTCCTCTCCTCACGCGGCTTATTACGTATGCTTGGGTTCGTTTAAGCAACTTCTTTTGGCCGAATTTCGACCGACAGTATGAGCCATTAAAGGTCTTCGCCTTAATATTCCTCAAGAGAAAAGTTTACAACAGCAGTATGTTACCGGTACTGACCTATGGTGCAGAAACGTACTACCAGCAAGAAATGAAACGCGAACAAGACACAAAAGTAACAAATTCTTAGGAAGGGGAAGCTGTATACAAGCGGAGAGTAATGTCATTTCGGAAGCGTGAAGACTCTTCTACAGAAGAGTTAATCGACCTGGCTTGTATTTGCTCTCTGGGAGCTAATATGTTGGTGTATTTGTGTTGCTTCCTCAGTTTTCTTGTTCGCGTTTCATTCGTTGCTGATAGTACGTAGAGGCTAACGAAAAGGGTTCAGCTTAAGTTAAGGACAACGCAGAGAGCTATGGAAAGAAAAAAAATGGCTGAGGCTTAACTTGGTTAAGCCTGGAGAATGCGAGGCATCATCGTGTCGCGTAATTTGGAGGCGCACAACCACAGCGACGGCGCGAGGTGGGCCCCCGTTTCTCCACTGTCGTGACGTCATCGTGTCACGTGGTGTGACGTCAAGTATCACGTGATTTGGAGGCGCACAACCACAGGCGTAAGGCTAAATGGAGGAAGACGATCCTCGTGTCACGTGACTTTTAATGACGTCATTCCAAAATGGCGTTTGTTTAGGTACATTTCTGGGTACTTTTTGTTGCAAAATTAGGTAAAAATGGCGTCGCAAAATTTTGAAACGTCCCTAGCCATAGTTTCTAGGTCGCTGGCGTCTCCACGGTTGCCACGGTGACCATCGTTGTCATCGCCAACGCCACGGTGGTTTGTTGACATGGCTGCGATGGCTGTTTACCGCGCGGTGCATTGACGTGTGGAGTAAGTGCTGCCGTGAAAGTCATCAAAGGTTGGTGCAATGACGAGTAATATTGACCGCGCTAACGTCCGGACTTGTACCCCAGTGCCCTAGTGTTGTCTTTATTATGCAAGTTTGCAGTGCGACCTGTTCCAGCCGTGGTATGATATCGGAAGCCCCTAGAGACGTTTAGCAAGGCGGTGCTTGACTGAATTTGAGGTCACTTCAGTTCTCTTCGGCACCTTTCGGTATTGTATCTCGTGTTTGAACATTGCCTCCTCTAGAAGGAGGCAATGGTTTGAAGCATTGGATGAGTGTCGAAA
Organism: Amblyomma mixtum; assembly: GCF_055824585.1. NCBI lineage: Eukaryota > Metazoa > Arthropoda > Arachnida > Ixodida > Ixodidae > Amblyomma > Amblyomma mixtum. The sequence continues at coordinate 229,504,930 of NC_143013.1, forward strand.
ATTATGTTTCCTTGTGTTGCGCGTAACTGATTCTGACCTCTACGTACTGATAGGATGAGCTCGTATGCATAAAAATGGTGGGTACTGCGAGCCATTTGGCAGTGACGGTACATATATGCTATGTTCCTGGAGTCCTGCATGTGTGCCCACCGGCGACAAGCTATGCTAAAAAAAAATTAAAATGCGGAAGGAAGGCGGAATGGACGTATACACGTTAGCCTTTGAAAGGACAACACATCTTCCGTCATAATGTTTGATATGCCTGCAGTGTCTACCCACCAACTAGCCAAGCTGTAATGGATTACTTCGCGTTGACACCCATGTTGCGCAAAGCACACGGTAGGCCACAGCTGCTTTGTACGACGCCGTAGCGTCGCCCACGGAGAGACTTAATTCACGCAACTCGACGCATCGTGCCACATGAACTGTACGCCGCTTTCTTCGCTGATAGGCGTTTAGCAAATGGCGTAGTATGGTCACACCACCGAACCTTTGAATATCTAGAAAGCTGCTTTTCTTTGATCTATTTGGTGAAGTGTTTATATTCATTAAGTAGAACGTGTGGTTCTTGGTGTATTTCTTGTAACGTTCAGCATTGGAATAAAGCCAGACAAGGCCGAAACTTGTTTTGCTTGCTCTGTCATTTCTGTAATGGTTTGTGATGAAGTGGGAGGCTTGACTTAGGCTTTCAGCATCTGCGTAGCCAGAGTGGCCCTTGGGTTTGTTTGGGAACGATGTTGGGTTATTGCAGGGTAAGTAAAACACAACACAGAGAGAAACGTAAACACTCCGGATGATCAGTTTCTTGCACTTTCTGTGTGTTACATTTTCTGAGCTTCAATTTCTAGACGCCGTGAATGCATTCCAAATTTCACAGCTGTTTTTTCTGCTGCAGCAGTTAGTAAAAACACAGACTGATAGGCAAGTTGGTATGACATAATAAGGCAAAAACAGCAGACCTGCATAAGGAAGATGCTGCATGTTGTCTCATCTTCCTTCATCCTTGTGCAGGGTGCACTGTTTTAGCCTTATTAGTAAACGTATGTTTTACAGGGACATTGGATGCCATGCATGCCGTAATGCGCTGCATTAACATTTGTAGCTAGAAGGGTTTCTTTTTGACATTAGCATTGTATAAGTGAATATAATTTGTGCGCATACATGAATAGCATGCTGGCTTGGCCTTATGTAGGCCACTGCATCATTACGAAGTGTATGAGGTGTCACATTAATTGCGCGCCTGCTTTTACTGCACGTTGCTAGTTTTGAGGGGAAAATCTGTTTTGTGTGGAGTCAGCAGTGACTAGGCAAGCGACCTTTAAATGCAAATAAGCTTGCTCCATAGATGGCAGCTCTGTGGGGCAATGGACACACACACAAAAAAAGAGTAGCCATGACCTTTCAATATAAAGTTAAGAAGCAGCATAAATCAAACATCAACACGCCATGCATGTGACATGCTTCTCTGCATACAGTGAAGAGCTTAAAAATGCATGAAATGTAAACATGGCTTGTCTGCTTATATTTGGTTGTTCCTTTTAGAGGGAAGCATTTTGACAAATTTTTCTCTGGTTTATGGCAAACGTCTAAAGGAGTGTGGGATTTCAGTAAGGAAACATTTACAGTTGGGCACATAAGTTTGAAGTATTCAAATTAGAAGGTCTGAAAAAGCTCTGTGCCTTTTCTTTCTAGCTGCATTCTAATTTTCATTCTTCGCTTGCCATGCTGCTGAATGGGTGGGTCTGCTGGTTCCTGAATTACTGTTTTTGTATATGTGACAGTCAGAACATATGTATATCACGAGTATGAGGCAACATATTTAAAAGCACAATGTGAAAAGAGCTTGTGGATACATTTTTGAAGGTTGGCAGCTCAGTTCGCTGATATGTTTAGGTGCTTTTTATATTGTCAAGGCCCAGTAGGTATTAAAGGAGTAGAGACAACAAAATTTTAGTTGTTTCTTTCGGTTAGAATGATGCGCAGTACTTTAGAAACACTAGACAGCTGCATGGATTGCGACAAGAGGCAATATATATATAATTGCATTCTTTCTCTCGCACTGCTTTAGCTTAAACAACCGAACGACGACTGTGATGTCAGGGATGTGTTCAGGTCATGTGAGGCATACAAAGACAGCAGTATTGTTGCAGCTTTGTTCACTGTTATTTGCATCAACTCGTACACAAACCTGTCTAAGAGTTGGAGTCACATAAAGTGAACAGGCAGCGATTACATCTCTTTTTGCATGCCTCATGTGACCTGAACATGTATCTGACTTCAGAGCAGTCATTCGGCTGTTAAAAACCGAAACCAGATGACACGAGAAAAAAAATTAAATTGTAAATTATTTAGCTGACAAAGTTAAAATCCACATGGTGGCTTGTGTATAGGATTGCCTAGTGCATCAGCGTAAAGAGAAATGTCCATCCAAAAATTTGGTTTCTCTACTCCATTAAAGATGTAGCCCATGACATGTTTGTGGCAGACCTTTGAGTTCATCGTTCTTTTATGAGTTGTGAAACTGGCTCACTAGAGTGTAGCATATCAGGAGTCAGAGTGTTACTGGAGTACTCTGACCTCATGGTGATTAAAATAGAAGAAAACTAGTTGAGTCCACAAAGAATGAGGTGCTCCTTTCAGAAGCAGAGCTGCTGTGAAGAATGTTCTATGAAAAGACAACCATCAGCTCTTTGCTACATTTCAGGTTATTATTTTCTTGAAGACCTAGTAATGGGTATTACAGAAATGATAAGAGGTATGTTACAGAAATAATTGGTACCTGCATATTAGCACGACAAGGGGTGACTAATAGAATTTTTGTAGGGGTCTATAGAATTTTGCCTCCATCGAAATGCGACCGCCACAGCCGGGATCGAACCCACGTCTTTCAGGTCAGCAGCCAAGCACCATAACCTCTGAGGCACTGCTGCGGCCAGTGATTTTCTATTACTGGCCCTCGGTACGGTGGGTTCACGGTTTTGCGGTAGAAATGTTATTGGTGTATGCCTGTTGTGCATATATTGGCTGAATATTTTTGTTCAAATTAGTGCAAAATTTGTGAGTTCTTTTTTCTCTTAGAATCCACAATTCATACTGTGGCAGCTGTTACACTTGTATGACACCTTGATAAAACTAGCCAAAAATTATCAGGTCGGCCTGTGGTGGAACTGCGACGGGGACTATGTGAAGTGGACTATGGACAATCACTTCACCAGCAGCCTATGCGAGTACCTCGCCGAAACTGGTCTCCACTCCTTCTTCTAACTTTCTGTAACCTACATTCCACTCCCCCTTTTCTCAACTTATGCCTCACGGCAGACTACTCGAATAAAAAAAAAAGTGTGTAGCAAACCAAGAAGGGCATGGGACAATTATAGTAATTTAGATGGAGTGGGGAAGTTGTCTATCGTTAATTTTTAGATTGCAGATATAGTAAAAGTAGACGATACCTAGGCAACATGTAAGACATAAAGCAGAGACCTAGACTTTTGGTTGCTTATAATGTGGTTAGCCGTTGCCCCGCCGCAATAGCTGAGTGGTTAGGGTGCCCGCTGCTGTTCCCAAGGACGGGTTCGATCCCAGTTGCGGCAGCTGCCTATCAGTGGAGGCGAAATGCTAGGCGCCTGTGTACTGAGTGACATCAGTGCTCGATAAAGAGCCCCATGTGGTCAAAATTAATCCGTAGCGCTGCACTATGGCGTTCCTCATAACCCATGTTGCCTTCGGACGTTAAACCCCATATTCTATACCATACCATAACTTTGACGTGTTCTGTGTGCTTTACCATTTAAGCTGCAGTAATTGCTGAGCACTTGTTGAGTTTTCATGAGTATTTTTATGTGCAAATGCACAATGTGTGACGGGGTGCATATCGACAATTACGTACGCATGGCACTCATGCTAAGACTGGCGTGCATGTGAATATTCGTGTCCATCGTGTAAATAAACGGAAGTTGCATAAATAGTGAACTAAATGTAGTGTCAAAATGTCTGTGAAGAAAAAATTCTCATGTTTGCATATGCTGTTGAGTCATTTTGATTGTAATGGCAAGCGTGGTTACGTTCAAGATTGCAGCAATATCTCGGCACATTATGATTTTGAATGGTAAAATTTTGTCTGTCTTGCATCCGTTGCAGTTTCAAGTAAGGTGGACGCACACAGTTTCAGCATTGCTGCCAACATGATTTGTGTGAATGGCTTTATTGTACACTGTTGGGAGTAAGGCTTCTAGTCCATCCGAAGTGCTCTGATGAAAAATACCTTTTATAATGGTACTTGTGGTTTCATGTCATTAAAACTACACTCAAATAATAAATAATGTGAGTTTGAGCTGCATAAGTGAAAGTTATGTGACCGCTTTGTTCATGACAGTACATTTGGTTCGGTTCAATCCGCTACAATGATAGAAGACCGTTCTGCTTTGAAACAGCAAATTGACATGTATTCAATTAATAAGCTTGGGATGAGCAACAAGAGAGAAAGCGTACATATTGTTGACGATGCAATGTTGACCCTTAAGTGCCCCTGTTACGTTTTCAGTTTTGTTGCCTTAATTTTCTTATGGTCGCACTGAGCTACCCGATTTAGAAAACTGCCAAAAAATAGTCGCACGTCCTAGCTTTAGTCAAAACCAAGGAGAAGAAAACATGCATATTTATATTTTCGTTTTATTTTTATGAATCAATTTTATTGGCGTTTCCTTTGAATGAGTGTGTTGATTTTCGTCAACTGCATAAATGACTTTCTTATTTATGTTGCAATTTTTAACGTTTAATGCTTTTTTTTCTAGTTTATTGCTGGTTTCGGCTATTTATATTTACTTTTCTTTGAGGGAACGCGCGATGATGATGATGATGCTAGCGCTCTTACAGCGCCCCCTACAGTCAGTTAGCAAATAAGAAAAAAAAAACAACATGGCGGTTGTTTAGGCAGGTGTGGGCATTTTTTCACCTGCATTGGGATGGTCCTTTTCTCTCCGTCTCTCTGACTTCACTCCAATTTATCTGGCCGAATTATTAGCTGTCATTCTAGCCTTACGTAAATTAGATCCTGCCGTTTCCAAAGTCATGGTTATGACGGACTCTCTATCTATTTGATTTTCATTATCATCACCCTCTGAGTCTCGGGCATTACGCCTCTTTAAGCAGCTGATCCCGCTTCATCTAAATTCGGTGAGGTTGCTTTGGGTACCGGGTCACGTGGGCATTCAGTTAAATGAGGTTGCTGATTCATTAGCAAGGGCCTCTCTCTGTGGCCCAATAATTGCTGTCCTGCCAACCTGCGCATATACAGCTGCGGTGAGGTTTCGCAGTTACACAATATTTCAGGAATTTTCAGCCGCAGCGCTTACTTCATCCCCCGAATACAAGCATCTTCTGCACCCTTGGAGCAGCAAAGACTGGAGTTCGCGTAGACTGGAGGTCTCTTTCACGCGTTTGCGATGCCGAGTTCCTCTGCTTAATTTCTACCTTCACAGATCTGGTCTGGCGGTTTCTCCACTGTGTCCATTTTGTGCCGAGCCTGAGACAGTGGATCACTTCCTGCTGTTCTGCCGCCGATTCTCTTCTTTGAGGAGGCGCCTTTTAGAAAATCCGTTTCACCAGCTGGGTCTGCCTGTGTCCTCTGAGGTTGTTCTTTCCTTTGGCGCTACTTCGCTTGGACGAAGCAACAGGAGTGCGCGCTGTGCAGTTCAAAAATTTCTTTTAGAAACACAGCGACTCCCATGCTAATATTTTTTTTCTTTTTCTATTTGTTTTCATTTTTCTGATTCTCAAACTTTTAATTTATTATTATTATTATTATTATTTCTGTCTCTCTTTCAGTCAATACAAAATTGAACCATTCCATATGTTGCATTCAAATTTGCACATAATGCCGTCCTCCCATCTTCGATCTCCCTGCTAACAGGTCCCCTTTCGTTGCGTCGTCCAATCTGTCAGCCTATACCCTATTAATACTCCTTTACCTCTAAAACTCTTAATCATTCAAACAGTTCACCGCCTGTGTCTTGGCCACTCCCCCGTAGTGGGTATGTGCCATTCTACTTGAGGCCAACCAACCAACCAACGTACGTTCGAATCGCGGTCGGCGGCTGTTGCGAGTGAAGTATTCGTCGGTGTCTCGTCTTTGTGGCGTGTGTAGTTCTTTACATTTGCCCCTTTTTTGTTTGTGACCAGTAGACCGCCTATGGAATGCGTGTTTACCTCCCATGCGTCCCTAAAGGTGAGTGAGCAGGACGCAAGCCCGCGCCGTCCAGTACTGGCGTCCCTGATCTGGGTGTTTCCAGCTCATTCTGGAAAATATCTGTGCATATAACTCTTGTTATAATCATCACGATGCAGTGCGTGGGCTGTGATATGTCGTCACATTGACTTTCTCGTGATGCAAGGATTGGAGAACATTGCAGCATATCGTTTCCAGCCCGCCTTCGATCCTTCAAGACTGATCTGGACACCGAATAGTGACAGTACCAGTTGACGACTGTTGTGGGTGCGAGGTGGAGTAGATCTGCTAGATCACAGAGAGAAGCAATTGCCGGCAGAATAATCGCAAGACTAACCCACCTGTGGCTCGCAACCACCTCAGTGGACTGAAAAATGCTCGGGACAGAACGAAGCAATAAAGCTGCACGGTGCGAACGCTATAGATACGTTGCTTACGTCTCATGTAGTACCTATCTGAATTAAATGTTCTGGAATGCACTGGCAGTGTGTACTTCTGCTCTTGGGGCCGAGTCGTCCTTCATGGCGCAGAAAGAGTGCTCTGAACGCATGTGCATACGCTGGGCGGCGCACCTTAAAAATAAAATTGTTTCCATGTTCACTGCATGTTTTCAAAGGCACATGAGTTCTAAGGTAATCCTCTGAGTTCTCGTTCTGCTGGTATAGTCATATTTGGTCTTTGCAATCAATGACTCTGTGCCCACATACTGTCAAAAAGCAAGATTTGTCAGATCTTTCTCAGCCAGAGATGATGTGCTGGCATGCATAAATTGATATATAGCATCGTAATAGTGTGACACTGAACACTTTATTAAGATGTAATAGCAAGTAATTTCGATGTTTGTGTAAGCCAGTGTATTTGCCTTCATTGAAAAAGATATTCAAGAAAGTGTTTTGGTGTTCGTATGAGGCGGGACAGATAGCCAAGTGCTCAGGGCCAAATGTCACCTATCACTGCCTCTCGCTGGGGCAGGTGGCTCTCTGGAATTCTTTACTTCAGCATACTGCAAAACTAAAATATGTGAAGTGCTGTGCTCAAATTTCGCTTTACCGACTGTAGTTATTGGCTGTTGATTTTTTTTTTTGCACGTGGTTTACTGCTGATACAATAACACACATGGCTCAGTCTGTGCATTGTACTGCGTGCTACTTACTGCATGCAATGCTTCAAAAGCAAGGGTTCGGGCAAGTTGTTTGTTCTAGTTAAGGTTGGTCGCCGAACAGAAAGGGACGACACGGGAACCAGACACACAGCACCGACTGTCGAGATTTCTGTCAGTGCTGTGTGTCCGGTTCTCATGTTCATGCTGTCTTTATTTCTTTGCAATGTGACCAACCTTAGCTTCAAAAGCAGTCTTCGCACTATGTATAGGGAGGGTGCACAGAGAGGGCCTGGTAATAAGCGTGTTCATTTTGTGCTCGTGTCTGTGTACAGCACCTGGTGCTAACTGCTCGCTATACTGCACATTTCAATTTAGGTGCCAAATATACTTCCTTGTGATGCAGTGTGTGCACACCAGGGAATGATCTCGCATTTTGCATGGTACAGCGAGTACTCTTTTCCTTAACATGTAACAAACTGTAGCTGTCTTTCAAAAATATCATTTTAGTGCATCAGCATCAGAACCCCCCATGTTGGAATAATCCGTCGGTCTGAAGCCTCAGCTGACAGAGTGGAGGGAGTGAAATCCACCTTCACGAAATTGCAGGGAAGAGGGAAGAAGAGAGGGCGGGAGGAAGCGGTTGGCTAGCGGTTGCAAATCTGAGTCGAAGGGTGGAGTGGATGTGTCACTGATGGATGGGATTTCATCGGGTGAGTGGAGTGGGGGTGTCAAGTAGTGATTGATGGTACCCATTCGTACAGTCTGACCCTGTCAGCGGCTGCTCGGTCCGGCAGGAACATAATGCTAACTTTGGCTTATGGGGTTTAACGTCCCAAAGCGACTCGGGCTATGAGGGGCGCCACAGTGGAGGGATATAGTAATTTCGACCAACAGTGGCCCTTAACGTGCTCCGACATCGCACAGCATCTGGGCCTGTTGTGTGTCACCATCGGAATACAACTGCCGCAGGCGGGGTCATACCAGCGTCTAATGGAATTTGTTTAATTTTGTCGTTACACTCACAGTAAGATTAGTCTTTCCCAAGTACAAGTTGTATTTAATGTCAGAGTCCAAGGAAGGGCAGCTTTCCAAAGCCACAGCTGGGCTTGTACAGCGTAATTAAGCAGCATTAACATCCTTTAGAATCAATTAAAGTGTTTGTAATATGATTACACAATGGACACAGTATTTATCAAGGCAAACAATGGCAGCGTATATATGCCTGCAAATGTTTAAATCAAGAATAGTATCTGCTAGCTTATTAAAAATATATCATTTATAAAATGACCGTCCAACTTCTCAGAAGTACCAAATCTGTGGAGAAATACAAATTGCAGATTTCCAATATGCCTAGGAAAATACATTTTGACTGTCAAAAAAGGATTAGGAGCACTTTATTATTAACTACGCGAGGATTGTGGAAAAATGGGTCGGGTCACACCCAATAGTGCAAAACATGAACCCTTGGAAAAGATGCGAAGTTGTGGCGCCTATGCACTCATATGCTGTGCATAATGGGCTGCCTTGCATTACCATAACCTGTCCAGATAGACTGCCACAAGTCAATAAAAATCTCCGATATATACAACCACAGTTTTCAGTTAGGTAGACATTTTATTTGTGACATTCTTAATCTAGCTGGCAGGCTATCACCAGCCCGAGGTGAATGTGACGTGCAGGATGAAACGGGTGCCATATGTGGATACTGGAGTAAATGTGATGTGATGAGCCTTGGGAGCATTCCTCTTCACATGGCGCCAGGCAGTCTTGCGGCCACATAATACAGCTGACAGTGCTTCATTCTGTAACCTGTAATACTGCAGTTACTTGCATCATGGATGCAGTTTCTTGTGGGAAAAAATTAGAATGGTAAGTTTGGTGCATTTATTACATGGTGTAAAACATGGTGTGGTCAGTTGAACTTTCCCCAGATTTTGATGATTGATGTAGGGAAAGCATTTATTATGCAAATGCATCCATTATTTAAGTAAATATGGTGTACAAAAACCTGGAATGGAAACAGAAATCAGCATCTGCAGGATTGAAACAAATTCCTAACAACTTTGGCGCAGCACCATACCCATGACTGCCAAGCCACATTTTAGCCCCTAGCCTTTCACTCTACACTGTCCTTAATCTGTTCATTCCCAATGGGCCAGACATGAGGCCGTATGGCACTCGGGTATCCGTATCTGCCTATATGGACATGCCACGTTGTCTACTACATAGCTTTTTAAACACTTGTAGCAACAGTGTCAGTTTTCTCAGAAGCATGAAACTTTGTTACGATTAGTTTTATGACACACCCAGCACATTAACAGGCATTCTAGCCAAATTATAATTTCGTTGCAGTTGGGCTTTGAAGCATTTTTCATTAATGAGTAAAAAGGAAATGACATTAACTGGGCACTATATGTTTCATCTAAGCTGCCTTCTCGACAAATAGGGGCATTTTAGAATTTCTAGGCAACAAAGTTGGCACAGTGTTCCCATCACACAACAGAAGGCTCATTGCTTGGAAGGCTGGTGGAGAGACACTGTGTAAGAGCCAAGCAAGCTCATTTATGAAGTGCTTTATCATGTGAGGGAAGGCTATTCACGGCTGTTTCTACCATGGCAATATAAGTTTGTGTCACAAATTGCACCAGCAATGTTCTGAAAAATGAGTAATACTGTTTTTCTGTTGCAGCAGTATTCTCTTTGCAAAATAAGATGAATAGTAGTTTTGCGCTGCAGCTTTCAGTGTGCAAGATGGCAGCTACGGCTTAGCCTTTTGTCAAGAATACTTTTTCTCATATGCATTGCAGAACTGTAGAACCACATATTGTCAACTGTCCTAAAAGGCAAGGTGTGTTGCTGGGCGAGTTGGTTGGGGTACATCTTGAGAAAAACAGCACTTGCAGACAAAGCAAACGAGAAGGACACACAACTGCGCTGTTTTTCTTTTGTGTGTCCTTCTTGTTCTGGTCCTTTGTCTGCAAGCGCTGTTTTTCTCAAGATGTCCTAAAAGGGCGGTGCACTGTGTCAGCACGACGCAACAAAGAGGAATGCAGCATGGAGCGACACTTCATACTAATTTTATTGAAGAGCGCATGCCTCTATGAGTGCATCACATGCACACAAAATGAAATCAAGCAGGGATGACGAAGAAATAAAATTATAGTGAATGCAAGGCAGGTATGAACAAGAAAATGAGTGCACTAATTTCCCAAAGATGAAAAATGTTTGCCAATTGTCAGAAGTTCTCTGTTGAGCAGTGCCAGAGAGGGCGTACTCACACAAGCAGATTCTGAGTAGGGAATGAGGGGCCTGAAATATCTCAATTTCTTAATTGTCGGGTTTAACATTCGGGAGCGGCACATGGGCTATGAGGGACACCATAATGGAGGTCTCTGGATTAATTTACACCACCTGGGGCCCTTTAATGCACGCTGACTTTGCACAGCACATGGCCATCTTTGTATTTTGCCTCCACTGAAATGTGGCCGCTATGGCTGGATCAAACCCACAGCCTTCGTGTAAGCAGTCTAAGAACGCCAGAGCCACTGAGGCACCGTGGCGGGATGAGTTCTCCATTCCTAGGAGGAAAGTTTTGGGAAAAAGGAATGACTAGAAAAGAAATACCAGAGGCCTGTAGTGTACCGTCAATGGTGCTGCTTGATATGGGATATGATGGCGCACCTTTCTCATGACCATGTGGGCTTCAAGAAAATTAGCAAATGACACTCCTCTTCCCTGCTGTGTCTTGAGCTTGCTATGCTAAAGCACTTTGTCAGAATAGCCTGCCAACTAGCTCATAACACAATCCTAATCCCTCACCTGAAATCTGCCATCTTCAGCTGGCAGGGCCTACAAATGCCAGCACAGTCAAATGCTACTTTCTGGCTGCTCTGCATCTGACACAAGTGTAGCTCCATTATAGCAACAGCATGCATGTGCTTGCACATGTGCACATGCGTTGCATGGTCAACACGTACTTGTGTACATGTTGTGGCAAGCCTCGCACTGCTCACTATGAAGCTCGCAGCCACTGCATGATTTGCTAGTTCTTTCCACTGTGTGCTTGAAGTTCACCAAACTTTGTGACTTTACATGCCACTGGCCATCTCCCACTCTCTCAGTACTGGACTTAGAAAGCTCAATCCTCACTTTATGCTTCCTAAATAGGGCAGATTTGCGGTGGTCTGCTCCTCCTTTGACACCTGTTGTAAAGTTTTTCGGATGTGAAATTGAAGAGTACTTTGATTAATGTATCCAATCACCCATTTACCTAGCCACCAAAGCGAGAGTACTTCAGTGCCTTGTGCATTGACTCCAAGTGATTATTTTTTGTTAATCCAATGTACTGCCTATAGCAGTAAGCCCACTGACATGCCCTCTTTGCGTATGTTTTCTCAAAATGTCTGACGAAGCCAAAGGCAATTAAGCTGATGCTCTTTGGAGTGGATACCAAGAAGTGCAGGGAGCAACTGTTGAGAGTCAGTTTCATCTGTCCACTTCATCAGAGTGTGCAGCATGTCCCTTGTTGTACTCCTGCAGTCCTTGTTTGTGACTGTATTCAGGTGCGTGCTCCAGTTGTATAGCACCTGCCAGCTGCAAAGCAGTCAACTCCTCAAGGGACCCATCACCTGCTCCCGTGCACTGCCATAAACAGGGGCATCATCAGACATAAATGCCTGACATGGTATTGTGTTTTTTCTTTGATGGCCTCGAAAAACCTCACCACAGTGCCCGTGTTCACCCTTTTTGAAATCAAGTAGGCACACGGGATACCAAAGGCATCTTGAGAAATTGTAAGCAGGGTTGTCAGTTGGAATTAGTACTTATTTATGCCATGGGTGGAGTCAATGCACAGTTTCGCTGCCCCCAATTCATAAAGGAGCTCTCGTTGTGGGAACGTCATTAATGCTCGCTCAAAGTCACCACCATGACTGTTGGGGTCACCCTTCTTCCTGTAATACAACAGTGGCGACTCATTTTCTGCCCTCCTTTCTTCGACCCATATTTATTTTTATTTATTTATTTATTTCATACTGCAGAGTCGCTCGACTCCAAGCAGGCATGAGCACGGGCATGGGCACAGATACAAATAAAAAAACACAAGATATGCACAAACTTCATGCAAGAGCAAACGATAATGCGAAAAAAAGAAACCAAAAAGACATGGGTTTCACATAGAAAAGGCTCTGAAATTATCGACAAAGGTTTCCACATTTGGGCTGTTCACTACACACTTCGGCAATTCATTCCACTCTGATATTGATTTGAAAAAAAATGAGTGTTTTACTGTGTTAGAGTATGCACGAAATTCTTGCAAATTGTCAGATGCAGACGAAAAATTGTCTGCATCTCTCTGCTCTGTTCTGCCAATCCTAAATTATCTGCAATGTTACGGAGGTCCTTAGTGGTCACAAGTTGCATCCGTGGGCTTGATCCACTTGTACCTGCTCGGATGTTGTGCACAATGGTTTTTTCTGGCACTCCTTCTGCTAACCGGCCTGAAAATGGTACAGAAAAAAACTGTTAACATCTCTGGTGGTTCATCTGCCTACAGCCATGTAATAAAGTGACAAATACTTCTGGTCGGATTCCTTCATCTTGCACTTTGTTCCTTTTCACAGGTGACACACAGTTCATCTTACTTTCATTTCACTTTTGTGGCACTGCAAAGCACACGACAAAATGGTTGTTTCAAAGCCAGATGGACTTTATTTTTATGAGCTTGAGTGTTTAAACTTGCATACAGCAATGCAAAACAGGGAAGTTATATACAGCGTGTTATAAATGCAGAATATAACAGCACTGAAAATGTGGACAAGAAAAGAATAAGGACGTGTGCTTCTCATCCTGTCCCATTTCATTCTGCATATTCAAAAAATGCACCAATTCGCCTGGCAGCAACCTTTAAAGGAGTAGAGACACCAAATTTTTGAACGCGATCTTTGTTTCTTTGGACTTTTGCACAAGACAATAGTGTACACGAGTCACAATGTAGAATTCACTTACGCCAGGTGAATAATTTCTAAGTGAATATTTTTCTCATGCTGTTTCAGTTTCAACACCTAAATGACTGCTGCTAAGTCAGAGACAATTGGAGGGCATGCCAGTCATACATAAACTGAAATATAAATGCTGCTTGTTCGTTTTTTTTTGCGATTTCAACTCTTGTGCAGGCTTGTGTTTTATATTAGTGGTTTTTCAGGAAAGGAAATGGTGCAGTAACTGCCTCAACCATGCCATGAAGGAAAGAAGGAGTGAAAGAAGCAAGAGAGAAAGAGGTGCTGTAGTGGAGGGCTCCGTAATAATTTCGACCACCTGGGGATCTTTGGGCACTGACACTGCGCAGCACGTGGGCACCTCTTGCCTCCATCGAAACTCAGCTGCCGCAGCCGGGTTCTAACCCGGGTACTCCAGCTTAGTAGCTGAACACTCAAACCACAGCCGTTCCTGTGAGCATTACTGATGAAGTGCCAAAACAGCCAAATAATTCTAATTAATGAAAGTTCACTGCAGACGATCTGTCTTATGAGAGAAAACATGGCCCTTATACAACCATTAGACTGGTGGCGTTGCATTGATCAGCAACAAAATGCCTACGCTTTTGACAGGCAGCCAAAAAAAGAGGCTAGCATCGAGTGCAACTGTCAGTCATTCAAGACACGTTTCATGGAGCTCAAGCCGACTTCTTACGGATGAAGTTCAACGTCAGCCGATTGAGCGACAGACCTAGGATAGTCAATGAAACCAGCAGAAAAACAAAAGAACAGACATTGGAGTAGTCCAGTGCTAGATGACATTCCTAATTATGTTCAGTTCGAAAGACTGGACCCCTTCCACAAAGCATCTCTAAACTAAACGGCATGAAGTTCGTACAGACTGTGCTGTGCATGCAATGTGCCGTGGATCAATTGTTTTCCAGCCTTCGATGCGACCAAGTAGGCTGAAGTGAATTGCACTGCAGTCAGATACAACTCGAGAACGAAGTGGCAGATGGCCCTTAAAGAAGACCCCCCAGTCAATGGTGTCAGCTGATTTTCATCAGTTAATCCAATTAAAGCCATATCTAAAGCCCTTTCATCTGCCACCCTCCTGCAATGCTACCCCCTAGGATTAACCATGACATCATGAGAATCGGTCGACGCCATTGGATGGCGGGCTTCCTTTGAGGGGCATTGGCCGCTGGGTTCTTAAGCTGCACAGCCCTACTATAACTTCTTCCGCCCCCTCGTTTTGTGGGACATGCCTTCTCCCACTTTACAATAGGCATTTTCGTGTTGTCCCACCTCTTTTGTGCCATAGATGCATCGCAGAAGAATAAAAATCATTGAAATGATCACTCGAGTTAATGAACAATATCTTCCCCCTAAAATACATTTCTATTGCACTTTCGTCTCCCATTTATGAAAGGTTGGTGGAGTGTAGCTTCTAAACGTTTTAACATTCCTGTACAGTCAACACAGCATGCACAAATGCTTTGTACAAGAGGAGTGGCTAACCTGCAAGCACTCCGGCATCATTCTGGGACAGCCTTTGGTGGCAGACCTCATTGAAGTGTCCGTAGTGTTTCTTTTGAAACACTACATATACCTTGCCCTCTTTCTCCATGACCTCTAGAGTAGCAAAGCAGTGTTTGCCGATTTTGCAGCTTCCTTGCCCCTTTTCCTGCCTTTGGCGCTGTTATATAGGAAGCTCTTCATACGAGCCGGAACGGTGGCAGTGCAGGTAACGTTTAAAAACCCTTGGTGCACATTCCTTCTTTCCTGTAGAAGCTACAAAATGGCAGCAAGTTTTGCTTTCTTCTGCGTCTTTCCAGGCGCAAAATTTTGAAACGGAAAGACTGTAAACATAACTAAGCACTCCACATAGTATTAGTTAATTATTAGTGTGAAAGCACAATTCCGAACGGTAAACCCCGAGCAAGATCCTGCGATGTATGTGGGTTTGTGCCAAGAGCATAGCAACGGCGACATAGCAACCACAGCCTCACAGCAGAATTGTAACATAGTTATGACACGATGCCAACATATGATGTTAAGTCCATGACCACTCATGACTAAAGCTTATGCGCCAATAAATCCAACACAACAACAACAACTCATGACTAATATGAAATTTTTAAAAATTGAGGCGTGAACAAAGGTGGGCTCCATTTTGATAAAAACGTGTACACAATGATAGCAGATGAATAACGGCATAAGGCATCCTTAGAAAGCCAACAGTAAAGTAACAAGACAAGGCAATGTTCATGAAATTCTGCTTTTGCACGTTTATAAAATTTCGGCAAAACTTCTCTGTCAATTTTTTGTGTATCACACTACTTTCATTTTTTGAAAAGCAAGGCCAAATTAAAGTTTGTACTTTTTACATACACTAATGAAAAATGCATGTGCTATGGAGTGGGCACATATGCAGTACTCTCGCACTACTACTGGCGCTCTGCCAAGTGCGCATGACAATCACAGATTTAGCTTCACATTTTTAGCCTTTTGCCTGCAGTGCAGAACTGCATTTCCCAGCTTTTTTATTGTTAAAAATTTATCAGTCATTCGCTTACTGTTTTTTCCTGCTATAGCGCATGGGGAACAATTTTTGGAGAAAATTATCAAGTTCAGGTTAAGTCATTACACGGACTGTTACATGGAAGTATTTCAATTTTACTACACCCTGCAAAAACTCATTCCTGCACAGCAACCTTTTACATGGCCCTGTCCTTTGACCACAAATTCAGGTCAGCGCTGTTGACTTCTAAAGGCAGAACAATGCTGGGCATTCTTCCTACACACTTCTGCGTGTTGCGATTGCCATGGCTTCAGCGCTTCTAAGCTGGTGCATGCCGCGACAATGTTGTGTGTCCTGTCGAGACATTGCAGGTGCCTGCAACAAAGCATAAGCAAGGCCTGTAGCAGCGAGTCTGCTCCAAGGACAAGTTTTTTTCCTGCAGTTTTTTTCCACTATAAATATGAAAGAGAGTGCACTGCTTGTCACTTTGCTTATCTAGGAGCTACGACACCAAAAAAAAAATTCTGCAGACACACATAAGACTGCTTACCAGCGAGAATGCCAAAGCACTAAAGTGCACAGTCATGCTATGTTGCAGAATGATGAGTCATGAGTGCAAGGCATGACTACGCAACTTTGTACAAACTCTGCACACCTTATGTTACTAGTAAAGTGCTGAGTCATGCTACACTTCAGAATGATTAGGAGTCAAAACTATGACTACCTAAACTTTGTACAAACTATACCTTACGTTACAAATAAGTGCAAAATGACTATGACAAGTCATGGCTTTCAAAGGTTATAGTACCTTACGTTTCACATTTCACTCGAATGCCCGCAAAGGCTACCTCTGCAGATCTGTCGCACTAGACTAAGCCCATTGAAATCTTCATGGTTCCTTTAAAAACGTGCATGTCATCGCTAATTTTGCGTGCACAAAACCACGTGCAAGTTTCGCCAGGTGAGTGTAAGCCCGTCAATAAAAAAAAGAACGCGCTTTGTGTTTACAAACTTAAAATGCGCGCACTCGAAAAGTCAATAAACTGCAACTTTTCAATCGGTAATCTAAGCGCGCGACTGCATCCCGCTTTGGCCCTTTATTGCTTTCAGTGCACGTTAAAGAACCCCAGGTGGTCGAAATTTCCGCAGCCCTCCACTACGGCGTCTCTCATAGCCTTAGTCGCTTTGGGACGTTAAACTCCATAAACCAAACCAAACCAACCCCTTTATTGCTTTGATCACTGCGTGCGTGCATGCAACAGTATAGACTTCGTTTCTTACCTTTATTATTAGAGTCGAAGACTAGATTCTCCACCTCTTCCTCGAAGTTGTGGTGCCGTCGCAGGTCACGAAGGGCGACAAAATGCTTCGGACGTAAGTCGCACAAGAACGGCCGTGCCTTACTACATGTTGTTGTTGTGACTGGGAGAAGGATGAAAAGGAAATTGCATGGGCCTGCCTACTGGCTGGATCCGAGCCACCACCGCTGCCGCGTGCAGATAGAGGAGAGATCAGAGGAAAGAGAAAAAGAAAAGACGCGTCGCAGCAACAACCGCGTCCTTCCCCAAGAATATCCTTGATGGGTGTTTTTAAATTACTAGTATTGAAGAACGCCTTGTCGCAAACCGCTGAAGCAACGCCATCGCACGTGTCCGTCTCCATGCTCAAGGCAAAAAAATAAACAAGCGAGCAAGAAATGCACCTTGGGATACCTCAGGATATTGAGCAAGGATTTTCACGAAGAGTTGAGATTTTCCCTGTCGGTTGAAGCGCAGTGTTCCCCAAAAGTCCCCACAGAGTGACCTAGAGTAGAGCTGTGACGTCTTTTCTCTGTTGGCCAATCGCAACGAGGATCACCTTCCTCTGATTACGCCCTCCGGCCCAGGAGAGGCTCAAAATTCTGGTCTATACGCTGTGCTAGAATACTTCAAGGCCAAGCGCACTCCATAGATAGGCCTCGGCGAGAGAGTGCCTTGCGCGCGGGCGATCCCTTCTTGGCTATGACTCGACTGGATCCGTCAGATGACGTCACTACGCACGCGTCACTCTTCCTCCTCACCTGCCGTCCTCCCCGAATAGGAGCCGGAGTGGGATCGCCCGTGCGCAGGGCCGGTGCCGTGACGTCACCCAACACCCATGCGCCATCTATCGACGCAAAGCGTGCGGTTCGCTCAGAGACGGTTTGATGACGTCATCTTTTTGAGACCATCTCTTGGCCTCGTCAACAACGGCGGTCGCCGACGGGATTTTGTCTAATGGGGCTACAGTCGGATACAACTCAAGAAAGAAGCGGCTTTTTCCCGTCAAAGGGCCCTCTTCCAACCAATGGCGCGGAGACACCGTGGCGCTGGGGGAGTTACCTTCCCAGCGGAAGGGCTCCTTTGTCCTCACGGAGGAGGAGAGGCTGTTGCGCTAGTGCGCGCGCCCAGTAACAGGGCATCGAGGCTTTGCTCGCGTTCGAACCGCGTTGGCCGCGGGTATCACCTCTAGTAGGCTGCGAGGTCGTTCGAAACTGGGCTTGAACCGCGAGGGGCACAGCGGGGTTTACGAAGCTTCTCCCAAGCGTATGCACCCCTAAAGAAAGCCGGGCGCCAGGCTGGGGAACGCTTGTACCCACCCATGTTTACCGATGTGTGTCCGGTGGTGGGTTTCGAACCAACCACCTCCTGCAGTCGCAACGGGCCATGCATGCTCTACCACAAGTGGAGGGCTCCGGCATAATTACGACCAAGGGGGGGGGGGGGGGGGACGTGCACTGACAGAGCAGGGCACAGGGGCGCGCCTTTGCGTTTCCCCTCCATCGAAACGCTGCCGCCGCGGTTGGGTCCGAATCTGGGAACCCCGGCTCAGTAGTCGAGGGCCCTAGCCACTAAGCCACCGCGGCAGGTGCATATCTCGCTATCATATCCATGTTTCGGTTTAAAATCTAGCTGTTTTCCGAGCAAAGAAATCAGTTGCTATATATAGTGCGCACTTCGTCTTTCTAGTGGTTTCTTCTGTGTACTTTCGTCTCGTGGTAACTGGTCCAGCGCGGTTACCTGCCTATTTAAAGTTGTGTCATAGGCTCTTTCTAAGTCGGAGGCGACTGCTATGCATTTTCGTTATGAGAAAAGCCTCCAGCAGTTTTCAAGGTACACAAGTTGGTTGTTGTAAACACCTTCGTCTAAACTCACACTGGTGAATGTTACAACACTCTCGAGTGATGTTGCAAATATATTCCTATGGAAGAAAATTATGAAATTCCCTACCTCGCCGCAGAATGCTGCGTTCACTGTGTAAAAAAAAAATATTTTGAGAGGAATAGGTCTATATAGCAAGTGGCGGTTTTTCAGGTTTTAAAAGCGGGAGAAAAGTGGCTCACGCCCATACCTGAGGCATCTGTAACGTATCGCATATTTAATGAAAAACTTTAAGAGTCTGGCGAGAGGCGAGAAATTGGATAGCGGACTTACCCGGACAGAGGTCTGCCTGTTTACTGGCAGAAATTACAATATTTACAGAGGGTGAGCGGGCAATTGATGTTTTAGAACAGCGGAGGCATTTGTCATACATTGGGCATAGTTAGGCTGCTGCTGCTGATGCTGTACTGATTCTCCCTACTGCGTTTTTTTTGCTTTCCGGGAGTATACTGTACGTATTTCAGAAATAAAACTGTAGTTTCAGGAACTACAGACGGCATAACAATGTCCAGGTATACTTGTTCGCTTCTTGTTCTAGAGTGTTGTGTGAGTACCGTGTGTTAATACCAAAGGAATTGTGCAATGTGTGTGGTCGACGAATAACCTTCGAACCTCTTACCTCACTTGCTTCACGGTATTAATCTGTTTATTTATCGTCACGGATCATCACTGAATCGTCTGCAAAACGGCAGGTTCATGACATCTGAAAGTCTTAACCTTTATTTAGTTACCTCAGTTTAAACAAAAAAAAAGGACGGCATCCTTTGAATCATCCAGCTCTCAACCGCGGTGTGTTCCACAGCGAGATGGTTCGCGCCCTCACCCTCGCGGTCTGTCCTCGAGCAGGCGTCGGTGAGAGACCGTGCGCCGAGAACTTCTGAGAACAGTCCGCATTGCGCTGAGTGGAGAGAACAGTAGTTGTTTGCCATATACTTTTGTGTTGGACAAGGAAGACGACGAAGTCGCCACCGCTGCACCTACCGTCATGCAGTTCATGCTTGCACGACCCCAGCTCGCAATGGACGATGTTCACGGAGCCCTACTGCAAAGGCCTCGGTAGTGTCGACAGCGCCGGCCCCTCTTGCGAACGTGCCATAGGGGAGATGGCAGTCCCTCAGCCTTTGCCCGCTTGCATAGGAAGCCCCGTTGGAGACGTCGAGGAGGGCACTACAGTGCAGCACCTTCACGATCGCGCTCTTTCGGTGGTGATCTCTTTTATTACTCCCAAAAACAGGGGACCAGTCCAAGGACCGGTTGCACTGGCTTAGAGGAGGTCGGCGGGCTGATGGAGTTCCGCGCTCCATGGTGCATGATGCGCCGCTCGCAAACTGGACGCATTGTGCGCCATTGGCGGGCGGACCCACTTCTTTCCCCGTCATTCTCCTCCCAGGAGTGAGGACGGAGCGCCCGACCTCTCGGAACACAACGACCGACCTGGGTCGCAATATCGCCGGCAGCCGGTGGGCACCCGCCACCTCCGAGTGGAGAAGGTGGAGGAACCGTCGGGTGGTTGCCGTTGAAGAATTCCCACCGGAGGAATCCCCAAACGAAAGATGTTTACTGCGGAAGGAGGGTATGGCGAGAGCGTAGGACCCGCTTAGACTTGAACACGAGTTATGTGATGAAATTTTTTGTGGAATGGCCTCATGAGAAAAACGGGACAACTTTGTCTCTTTTTCTTGCGAATACTGTGTGTCCGAGATCCCACCCAGCTCTTTTGGTTACGGCCAATTGATATTACATATTTATTCGAAGATGAAACCGAGCCTTCGTATGAGCCGTAATGGCACGTCCTGATAGATCGTAGAAGCGGCATGCTGTGGTTGCAGCGCGGCGGCCAGTGAGGAATCGGCTACGCTCTTTTCGGTTTGCTGGTTTGACAACTCTTATTATTAACGTACAGTTTTAATTCATGTCTTCTTAAAATTCCTGCTTTACTTTCATTAGCTGTGAAAGGAGGGAGGCATTGTCCTGCCTGCGGGTGTGGGAGCATTGCCTTCGAGTCTTACTCTACCAGGATCTGCTGTAGCAAACACCCTTCACCAATAGCTTTCTCTACCTCGATGCATGCTCTCAGCTGGACACGTAATACGGACTCCACCGTTCCTGCGGCACACGTCCTTCAAGGAACCAGCAAACGCTGAGCCTTTGATCTGCAGAACCAAAGGTGTCACTAGCAATACTGGAACACGCCTCTGATCTCGGCTGAAGCAAATGGCAAAGGACTCGTTGCAAACAGAAGAGAAAGCGAAAAACTGGATAGGATACTTAAGATCCGCCTTAAGGGTACATATATTTGGAATTGGTTATTCTCTAACTTACATCAACAGATCCAATTGGGTGTCCTCGTACCACTGCTAGCGCAGTTGTGCAGCGGTTAAGCGATGCGCCACTGCCCTGCGACGGCAGGTGCTGACCCCGTTGGGGCTTGTGGGATGCCGATTGCTACTCCCCAGCAACCTGTCGCGACTGATCATTAATTTAAATGCTACCTGCCGCAATGGGCAGTTTCCTCACAATCCGGTGGACAGGTTGCGGTGATGTCACAAGGTAACGTAGCCTACGTGGACCAGCTGTCACCTGTGTTGCTTCTGTGGGGATTCATTGGTGGATTTTTCGCTTGCGGCTAACGACGACGACGCCGGTTTTTCTGCGACATTCAAGAGTCGTTACTACCCGATAGGAAATAACTTCAACGTTTCAGATTAACAAGGAAAGTTTACGTCGAACAGGACAAAAATCGAACCACCGAGCAAGGGGTCATCCTAAAGAAATTGCTTCATAACGAATGAGGAATTACTTATATCAACTCAGTTAAAATTCAGCAGTGTTTCCAAGTTAGTACGATGCACACTACGCCACTGCTTTGAAGTGGCTTACTTATTCCTCATGGTATGGGCATGCCAAGCAATCTAGATGTTGAGATAATCAATAACCAAACAAATGCGGACTGGGAGGCAGCCCTGTCCAGCTCACACCCGGGAGACTAGCTTTGGCTGGTGCACCGGGCAAGAAACGGGGGCTTCATCTGAAGTATCATTTGTTAATGAACGTTGTTCTCCCTCCATCTCTAACTATAATGACGATTCACTGCATCCACGACAACACGAGAATGGAGCCAGTGTTACCGAGCTTGCTGTACAAAGTGACTTCGCAGGACGCGATCACTGTCAAGTGCAGGGCCAGATGAAATCTTGAAATTACAGGCAGAGGAAACTGCCAAGATGCCAGGTTCGTTCAGTTTACATTGAAACGCTGTATCAATTCTCTTTTATTTTTCTGTTTGCCGCGTTGCTATAGTGGCGCATATAATCAGTTATTTACAGTAACAGCGGGTCGCTGAATTCCAAGAACAAGCGACCCGGCCGCTCATATGATGCTGCACTTTTTGTCTTGATAAATGACGAGATTGTCGTTGCAGGCGAAGTACTTCCCGAACTTGTCAAAGTGGGCGAGCGCAATTTCCACCCTGTCACGTGACAAAAGAAACAGCCACGGGATTAGTACTGGACACAGAGAGGTGACCTTTGTTTTAGCGAGTTGTTTTTGCTTCTGCGCACATTTAGGGACGCTCGAGCAAGCACGTTAAGAGTTCACAGTTCCTTGTTGCATTCAAGACATCTTCCCTCCCTCCCTCTGTCGCTGAGTGAGCGACAGTGGCGTTTGCACACCCCACATCTGTTGCACCTTCAAAGGCATTTTATCTCAGAAGTTAGTCTGCGAAAGTGGTTCCGGTTAGCATGGAGAAAATTACCAATTACAATTGCAATTACTGCCTTAAACTCACTTCCGTGGACCACTTGGTGTTCAAGCTCAACATAATCGTGTGACCGTACAGGCCACGTACTATACAGCGCTCCCTAGCCCACTTGCATGACCTCACTAGCAGCCCAGTCAGAAATCACAGCAGAACATTCTCTGTCGTCACAACAGATATTCTTGTAGTATTTGACTTCTCGTGACGACAGAAGTTCTGCAGACAAGAGCGCCTCTTGTCGTAATGCACAGTCTTCTGTCAACACGACAGAACTATAGCCTCATAGCGGGGCCAGAAGCACACAAAATGTTATCGTTACGATATCATGCCAGAAATGTTCTGTCGTATCTTGGACACGATTCTGTCATTTTTGACTGGGCGGTGAACATGCGAGTACCCCTTGCTCATAATAAGACGCAAGCATCTTTTTACATCAGCGAAAGTTCCCAGTATATACAACTGTGAGAAATGATGTGAGTGCGAAGACGACACAACAAAGTGAAGCACGCGAACTTCACAAACTCTCTTCCGGTTTGTCTACACTAGAGCACTGCGCGGGCCTCAATCTGAGGCCCGTGCCCGGCCCGGGCCCGAGACCTGGAGCCCGAGCCCGGCCCAGGCCCGCGGCTTCAAGCCCGGGCCCGGCCCAGGCCCGCTGAATTATCGCTCTAGCGAGCCCGGCCCGGCCCGTGAATCCCGCAGTGAAGCCCAGCCCGGGCCCGGCCCGGCCCGTTTCACAGTAACGCTTGAGGGATACTGCTCACTCTGAGCAAGTAGACCGCTACTAGACCGATAGGAAACTGGCCGACAATGGTTCGGAAACCACAGTTTGGCTTGCAGAAAGTTGGTTCTTTTTAACCCAGAAGGAATTGATTAAGAGTAATGTTCGCAGGCCCTCTTTTGGACAGTGATCTCGTGTAGGTGCGCAAAGATGAACTCGAAAGTTCCGAGAGCCAAATAAAAAGGGCTGCATACGCGCGTAATAGACTACTTTGCATTCCCCCATGATTTTAATAACTTATATTTTGCTGCCCGCGAAGTATAAACATTAAAGCTGCCTAGCAAGCAGTAGTATGACATTTTTTTTTAGTGAACGCGATCTCACAGGTTGGACTCATAGCCGAACTGGTCGCCTTTCAGCAGAACCGAAAACCTATAAAAGGCTTGAGTATTTCACGGTGTGTGTTTTGAAGACTGTAAGCGTCCTAAACTAATATGTCCTTCCCGAATGCATTTCTAATAGCGCATAGATATGTTTTGGGATGACGAACGATCAATGGCCAATTAAGAGCGGTTGAATTTTACTCTTACTGGTGGAGCAGAACATAACGCGCAAACCATACGTGATAACTTACACGGCAAAACACTTGTCATGTCGACCAGGCTGAAGAAGCGAGGAGGGATAGAGGTGGTTATGAGATGAGATTTACAAACTCTCGAGAGCTTTTTTGGCTATTTCATTAATGAGACGTTACGGTCAGCTGATCAAAAAGAAAACTAAATGCGCTTTAGTTTACGAATTTTCTCACATGAGAAAAATATAGCTATGAAATAAAAGCTATGTTTTTGGGGCTTAATGGCCCAAAGGGAGTCAAGCTGTGAGAGACACCGAAGCAGAGGGCTCCGGATCATTTCGACCACCTGGGTTTCTTCAACGAGCATTGATACTACAAAGTACATGGCTGTCATGCTTCGCGCCTAAATAGAAATCCGGCCCCCGAGGCTAGGAGAAAACCCTGGTACCCTGGCTCAGTAATCAAGCGCCTTGACCACTAAGCCACCACGGCGTGGAAATAAGGAAATGAATAAGTCAATGAATAAAGCTTGGTTTTTTTCTCACCGCGTACTATAACCCATAGCTCATCCGTATCACTGCTCCAATGCCACAGTTGTGTACTTCACTCTGCAATAGTGACTGAATAGTCGGACACCAGCCGTTTCTATACGGACCCAAGCCTGGCTAGGGGCCGCAGCGTCCGCAGCTTTAAGCCCGAGCCCGGCCCGGGCCCGCAACTTCAGGCCCGGGCCCGGCCCAGGCCCGGCAAAAAAGATCATGTCCCGGCCCGGGCTTTCGGGCCAGCCCGAGCCCGTGCAGTGCACTAGTCTACACACGGTTAGCGATAGGCAACATTTCTGAAAGTCTGTCTCCGCTTTTGGTTGTGCTGTGGGTATTGTAAACGTTGAGATAAGACATCTTATGCCTTCGCCTGCTACGTGTTGTATGGAGAAGATGCGACATATACCGGATGACATGCGCCATCCCTTTCAATCGTTACCAGGGCACTGGTCCTACTGCTAGACCAGGAAGCGCAAGTGTATAGTGGAATAGTGGAACCATTAACGCGTCTAAGTTCTATAGTGAGGAGGAATGAAGACTTTGGCTTCCACAGATTTGAAGCTCTGGAAACGCAGGTGTATAGTGGCACCTTTAGTGCGTCCAAGTTCTGGAGTGATGAGCAAGGAAGATCTTGGCTTCCACAGATTTGAAGCTCTGGACTGTCATAGGTGGACCGCAAGCGGGCAGAGTGGGTGAGGGAACAAACGCGGATTAATGACATCCTAGTCGAAATCTAAGGGCAGAAATGGGCTTGGGCAGGGCATGTAATGCGAAGGCAAGATAACCGCTGGTCCTTAAGGGTTACGGAGGGGATTACAAGAGAAGGCAAGCGCAGCAAGGGACGCCAAAAAGTTAGGTGGGCGGATGAGTTTAAATAGTTTGCGGGGATACGGTGGCCACAGCTGGAAAAGGACGGGGTTAATCGGAGAGACATGCGAGAGGCCGTTGACCTGCAGTGAGCGTAGTCAGGCTGCTCCTGCTGATGATGATGACGATGATGACTGTGCTATTCGAGCGGCACTCCCAGCCAAACCTGGGGACCAGGATATACTTGAAAAAGATGGAGCTGCTCTATTACACAAACGCTTATGTAGCTGCGAAGCTTTTGGTCGATCGCATTTCAATAGAAAGGTTTCACCCAACACCTTGTGTGACTTTGAACGAGGCGCAGATGCAGAGGGGGTCAGGTTTCCTACCTGTATTGTGGGTCCGGAAGTGACGTCACGAGGTTCATGATTTCTCGGAGTCGGCTGGGCACACTCTCGCACCACGTCTGGAGAAGGAAATATTTTCCCGGTCGTGATCGCCCTCCCCACTTTCCTTAAGTGCAGCAGTTTGCAACGCAGTGCAGCGCGAATTGCATGTTTTGAATTCAGGTCAGCGAAGCCGCGGTGCTGTTGAAAAGTGTTCTGGGAACATGGAAGGAAGAATGTGAGGTACAAACCATTGCGAAAGAAATAAAAAACAGTTGGTTCTGTGTAAGGTCCAAGTTTTTCAGGCCGCTGTGTTCAAATTCTTCCTCAAACTTTCTCATGAAGAGACGAAATCCCTGCAAACAGACACGGAGAAGTCGGCATTCAGCTCCAGTACTGAGACAGAGCAGAAGCATACAGAGAGCGCTTCACGTAATTTGAGCCAAGGCTTTATATGAGGCAGTAGACCGCAGCCGGGTGAAACCACAGACTTATTGTTTGCAGTCATGAGGCGCTCCTCACAGTATTTTTTTATATTCCACTCAACTAGTCTACTAAGATTAATTATGCAAATTTTAAAACACATTAAAGCCAAGGGAGCTCAGGAGCAATCGATCGATTTTTGTCGTGGAACTTACCTCTTACATGGTCCTCTTTTCCAGCATTTTAGGAAACCCCACGAAATATGAACGAAAAAAAAGTGACTGCGCTGATGCTCTACCTTATTGCAGCGCTCTCAAACGCGTTTTGAATCAACTAAACATACACGCTGACTCTGCCCAAGTGAGTGCGGCGCACGGTTCGCGGGCTCGACTCCCAGCGTAGCGAATGCATTTAGATGTAGGCGAAAACGCACATGTGGTTAGGTACAGGCTGAAAAACTTCAGGCGGCCCCCATGGTGGCGTGTCTTATAGCCGCTGTGCAGCTTTGGCAAGGAAATATTCATAATTTGTATCGGTATCACTGCACACAGCATGCAAGTCACTAGCCGAAAGTTTGCTTAACCCGCTCATAATAAGCTCGGCAAGTCCTACAACGGACGGCCATAAGCTGTAGATGCTTAAAAGCGTCATTGTGAGAACTGCCGCTGTGACGCCTGGGAAAACGAAGTAGTAACGGAAACTTAGCGACAAATTGTAGGCGTCAGTGCATTAGGCTGGATACTGCAGCGGAATATACAAGAATGTGTGTCCGAGTAACAATTATCAGCAGGCCCCTAATATTCGCAATAGTCGCGCACTACCTGGAACATGACAAACGTACAGAAAGAGACAAAAAGACGATATGCACGCCTTCAACTTCAGGGATGCTTCAGGAACCGCACTTTAGAAGTTTTCCAGTAAAGCAGATGATTTGAAACAGTGAAAGAAGTCCCCTGACCACACCCTTTAATGTGAAGAAAAACGTTAGTCACAGTGACTGCACCGCGACCGTCACCCCATGAGAGGAGCTTTTTAGTGGGCTAGTTGGTCCATTCTGACATAAGTAAAGCAGCGCGAATGAGGGTGCCTGAAGGCGAAACGAAGGGGGAGGAAAGAGCGCTGAAAACATCCTCTTTATGTGGCCAAACGAACGCCGGACTGCGCCAAATAGAACGTTGAGTTCACAGGGTACCAATTCCTTCTTGAGGCAGAAAGTGATGCGCCTGAACTGGCAGGTTGACCATGCGATGTTGTTGACGAGGGCATCCAGTGCCAACTTCATATGAGCCAATAAACCTCGGCTATGTGTCTGCACTGGACTCATACTAACAAGCATTTCCCGCATTTACGTGAAAGCCTTATACTGCCCCCATGGAGATACTCCCGACGTTTGTTTAACTGAAGTAGTGTTCAGCGCATTCATGGTCCCACTAATGCTTTCAATAATTCATTTCTGCCAACTGTTATATCCGAGTTGAATGTACTTCCTGACGGTATTGTCAATGACATCAACCCAGTAACATTTAAACACTTATTGATTGCTCATTTTTCTCCTCAATTCCTGTAGAAAGCCTTTTTATTCGCTTACTTATTGCCTTGTTAATTTCAATGCGTTTATTGTGTTTATTTGTGCTTGCCATATATATTTGTGCTCTACCTTTGTGACCCGTTATTACCGGTTTTGTAACCCCCCCCCCCCCTTATGTAATGCCCATTGAGGTCTTTAAGGGAAAATAAATGATGATGATGATGAAGTGCCCACTCACTGGATGACGTTCTCATCGGCGGGAAAGTGAAGGTGGGAACTTAAGGTTACGACAGTCTACGCCGGCAGTGACGATGG
This sequence comes from Amblyomma mixtum, assembly GCF_055824585.1. Lineage (NCBI taxonomy): Eukaryota > Metazoa > Arthropoda > Arachnida > Ixodida > Ixodidae > Amblyomma > Amblyomma mixtum. The sequence goes on from NC_143013.1 coordinate 229,532,986, forward strand.
CACTCTTTGCTATAAAGGAATTAGAAGGCCATCAAGAAAAGATAGGGTGGACACCTGGATCGCTGAGTTACTAAAGCTCTGAAACCTGTTTTGAGGCCTGTGCACCCTGCAGGCACAGTTTGGCAGCGCCGTTTCCGAGGCTTTTTCGTTCCTCGAGCCTAGATGAGCTCCGCAGCGCTAGTAGTTTACCACAAACTACATTCCATGATCTGTATTTCATGCCAAGAGTGCTGTCACAGTGCTGTCACAGAAGCGTTCCGAGGCTCACCTTGTAGGCCAGGCCGACGGCAGCCATGCTCGTAACCACCTCCTTGCGGAATGTGTTGATCTCAGTCTGCAGTGGAAACAAGAAGCACTCTCGATTTAAAATTTGTTGAAGCTACACCCTAAACCTTTTCTTCTTTATACATGCTACGAAGAGACTCACTGAGCAAACGAGAGAAGTGTAACGGAGCGAGTTCAAGTAGCTTGTTCATCTTTAACAGAAAAGATCTCGTCACTGCGGAGAAGATCCTAATCGTGATCATCTCCAGTTCTTTGCTGATGTAGTGTTCGTGATAATCCAGGCCGGGAACGTTTCCCGGCCAAGAGTGAAGAACAACACGCCAGTCGAGGGCACGCCATGCACCATGCGTGCCTTTTTACTGACGCGGTGGCGCCCTCCAGTGATCAATAATGTCAGTGTTATACAGTACTGTCACAAATTACTTTCCCGGTTATATGAACCACATACTGACATGATGCTGGCACGCATTGCCGAAAGCAAACGGCATGATACAAACGACTTGCAGTAATTTAATTTTTTTGTAGACAGGACAAACTGAAGCTGAAAATTCTCTATTCGTGCCCCCATACAACATTACTCTCATTCAAAAAGGTTACGCATATTAGATGCTGGTGGTGGAATATTTTCACGACCTATTGACTCACTGTTGAAATGTTCTTTGTCCTTAAGTGTGCAGGGCTTCTGCGTGTTTCTAGGTGGTCGCACATGCGAATGCGTTGCATTTTTGGACATCGGCTCCTCTCTTAGGTGCCCTCAACATCTCTCTCTTCATATGACTCAAGTTGTGGGCTTACCTTATTCACGGGTTTGAAGAGGCTGTTGTAACACACCTCCACCGTGTCACTGTAGTTGCGTATGGTGGACGAGTCCCACCAGCACATGTAGGTGCCGTTCTGGTCGAAGCAACGACCTACGCTTGTAGAAGAGGAGGTACAAAAAGGAGGGAGAAAAGATACGTGCAACGCTTTTCAATGCTGTCTTTGGAAAACTATGCGGTAGCGCTGGTGAATGTAGGTCTGTGCGTATTGAACGGCATTTGAAGGGGAAAGGAATGAGCCTAAATGAGGAAGAAGAGTTCAAATAACTATGTGAATTTCACACTGAGGTAATGTTGAAATGCAGACGCTGGGAAGTCTACAGGAATGAATGATAGATGTAACTACAGCGCAGTCATTATATATTCACGATTAGTTTCATGTTGATAAGCTGCGGTGGATAATATGATGCTCATACAGATATTTCTCCAGGATGTTTTTGTTGACGCCGAAATCGCGGGAAATATTCGATGAATCGGTGCGTGCATCTCAAATTTCCTCCCAAACAGCCAAAGATCTCATCACCCTTCACTTCCGTCCCCCGACTTGAACCACAACCCACTAAAAGAAAAGCCCTGTCAGGGCCATAAGCCTTGTCGCTTTTCTTTTTTTAATGTTTATCATTTGCACTGGGTCACAGATGTTTCCTAAAGGTGACGAAATAAGCAAAGCTGGCAGTATTCTCGGTCTTTTCTTGGATTTGAAACATCGTTTAGTGTAAATTAAACTCGGCGCCGGTCGGTCATTGTACCGTTTCTACTTCAAAATGTGATTAAACATGCCGTGAACTATTACATGACTCTCATCGTACAAATAAAAATTAGCTGCCGCCATCACAAGGCCTACTGCTTACTCATACGTAATAGCGGCACAAGTGCATACCATCCATTTCAATAACTGCTAGAGATATCTCCATGTGCTTCACTAAGTGCTTGCTGGTGCCGGAATATTTTGATCCTTAGCACAGTCTTTTGACTTCTTTTGCATCTACACCTATTTTTCGGTACACCCGTTGTCTGTCCTGCGCACCCTCTTCTGCACCTGTTTGTTCTTTCCCTCTCCTATGCCTTTATATTACTTAGCGGTAAACCTCTGTATTGCTCTTCGTGGCACCAGGACGTGACGTTATTTCCGGAACTCAGAATGATCTCAGCCAATCAGAGAGGACATCCGCGATGGCTTTAAGGTGATGTCAGACCGCATTTAAGAAACATAAGTTAGCGCAGCCTCGCTTGTGTGAGCACAAAAATGAAGAAAACTCCGCTGCCTGTGTTCGGAGTGACAGTGCACGTTAAAGGTTCGCAGGTTGCGGTCGCCCAGCGGGGAAGCGAACAGCAGTAACAAAGAGTGCGACAAGTTTACGTTTCTCTGAGTCTGCCACCTATTATTACGTGGTAGATATCTGCGTGGGGTTTTCTTCCTGATCAATTTTTTTCTCTTGTGTCTGGTTGTTGGTAAGTCTTTTTCGCAGGCTAGAAAGGTCAGAAAGCCGTCACTTGCCTTCAAAGATCAGGGAGCTCATCATCTTGGAGGCAATGAGGAATCCAAGAGAGCCGAAGTTGAGTGCCCTGCGTGAAAAATCAGCAAAAAAAAAAAGCCAAGCGGAAAACAAAATGACCTTGTGACGTCATCGCAACATGCCCGCCAAGGTGTGAACAAAGTGCACACTGTGGCAGGTGGAATAGAAGTAACTCAGTTTAATTAAATCCAACTGCCACCTGCCAACCATGGCACTACACCTCATGCGATATGGCATGATTGAGAGAAAATTGCCCGTGGCAGGTGTCACCGTGGCAGGTGTCAGTTAAATTAATGATAGATTGCTCGGAAAGAGCAACCTGAGTCGCACAAGCCCCACTAGCGGCTCTGTTTGAAGCAGCTACTCGCCGGGGCAGTGGTGCCGCCGGGGCAGTGGCGCAACGCAGAGCCACTGCACCACTGCGCCAGATATAGTATGAGTACTCCCCGCGATTTATGAATCGAAATTAGAGATGCACCAATTCCACATGCAAGGGAATGTAAGCAGAACCTGCAGGCGAAAGAGTACTTTGTGTGGGAGGGATCTCTAAAGGCATCGCATTGTGCTCTTAAGAGAGAGACAGAAAAACTTTATTGAGGAAAGTGCGTTTAGACCCCCCTTCGGTCCCTGGACCACCGCATGGCCCCACTCTACGTCGAAACGTTCATTTGGCGTTTGTTCATGACGTCGGCACCCCGAAACGCCGCAGCAAGCTGCGATGTCGGGTCCAGAGACGAGAGTATGACCTCCCAGTCTTAAGCGTTAACTGCTGGTGAAAGAAAACTGTGTCTGTGTCTGCTAAGTGATACACAGAGAAGACCACAGGCCATTGAAGGGACCCGGTAATGCTATCTCGTCATACCCATATACCCATAAGACGAAGCGTAAGTGTCCCCTCATGGCAGAGTTTGTTTTTCGTTTGGTTTTCCGGCTTATTTTTTTGCTTCCTGGCTTCTTGGTTCTTCGTTCCCTGGATAGTTTCCTATTCTAGATCACTGTGTGGTTGAAGCTGTTATACTCCGTGCTGATTACAAAATTGATTGCCGTGAAAAATGAGGTTTGTATCATTCAGGCGGCAAGCAACAGCTTCTAATGTGCACTCCCTAAATATGTGTTAAAATGTCCCATTATTAGATATTGTCAAGGAAAAGCGTGCCACGGGGACCCTCCTCATACAGAAACGCGTGCCAACCAGGGCTCCGCTTATGGTTCAGCATACCGGGTGTCCCAGCTAACTTGAACCAAGGGTTTAAAAATGAAATATTGGAGTCAGGAGAGTGAAACTACCTGCATATTGGTGATAGGCATTTGGCGCACCACGGGAAATTTTTTGTATCGCAATTACTTAACTAGTAATTAAGATAATTTTTTTAAATTTTTTAATATTGACTTTAGACACTAAATGTGATTCGCAAAGTTGGAGAGCACTTTCAGAAACCCGCATTCCATTATTCGCCATAAAGAAAACCTTACGTGTACCTCTTTTTCCGAGCTCGAAAGAAAGCCCGCGAAATACAAAAAAAATCACGTGACGAGCACATTTGCGCGTCGCGATCGTGCTGCTCTCAACCGTGCTTTCAGTGAACGAAATCAGCTCCGGCCTTTATTCGACGGCCCCGTTGCAGCGGCAGGCCGATATCTTGGCGGGGGTTTTTCGTCCGCGTCAGCTAGTTGGCACCCGGCGACGACGACTTAGTCCCAATCTGATAAGATACTGAGATGGCGAGTCTGCTTTGTCACTCAGAAGCAAAAGAGAAATACAGGGAATAATGTTTCGCCGCGAGGTGTTGGCGGCTGTGTGTTGCAGTTTCCTAATGAGGATTTTGAAAGCTGGAAGCAGCGGTGAAGCACAGTTTGTCGTGTGCTCTTCTTATGCCACTCTCATGCGAGACTGAATCTTTGGTGTAGTGATTACTAGCACTGCAGACATGCCGTTTACAAATGAAGAGAAAGCAGACATGGTTCTGGCTCTAGGTGCATGTCATGGGAACAGAAGGCGCGCTGCAGACCTTATGCAACAATGGCACCCAGGCAGGCGGCCAAGTTCAGTAACGATCCTGCGTGCCTTCGAGACGCTGCGACGGATGGGCAGTTTTACGTCCACACGACACAGAGCACCTGTTTTTGACGAGGACTTCGAGACGCATATTTTATCGCTGTTCGCTCTGGAACCCCAAGCAAGCGTGCGCAGCGTGAGCGAGGATACCGGAGTCTCCAGGTCATCAGTTTGGCGAATACTGCGCAAACACCGCCTGCATCCGTACCACGTACAGCTTCATCAAAATCTGTTGCCACGGGACTTCCAAAACAGGACCGATTTTGCTAATTGGATTCTGATAAAGATGCAGGACGACCCGGATTTTTTGAACAAAGTGATATGGAGTGACGAAGCTAGTTTTTCGCGCAATTCACAGGTGAACCTGCACAATGCTCATTACTGGAGCGATTCAAATCCCTACTGGGTTTTACAGACGCAGCACCAGTACCAGTGGTCATTTAGTGTTTGGTGTGGACTTTTCGACGGTAGTTTGATCGGGCCTGTGTTTTTCGACCAGACGCTGACAGCAGATCGCTACACCAATGATATCCTCAGAGGACCCGTTGACGACTTCCTTTCGGATCTACCGCTCGCCAGGGCCACAAATGTGTGGTTTCAACACGATGGCGCCCCCGCGCACAGCAGCGCCAAGGCTCGGACCTGGCTCGACGCAGCGTTCCCGCAGAAATGGATAGGACGACTAGGTCCCGTGAACTGGCCAGCCAGGTCTCCTGATATGACACCTCTGGACTACTTTTTGTGGGGTCATATCAAGGACAAGGTGTACAGCACACCAACTTCCACACCGCAAGACCTTAAAGACAAAATAACGGAAGTCTGTTTAAACATGCCTGAGGCTGTCATACGAAATGCAACGGCTGATTTGGTTACAAGATGCCATAGCTGTATCGTCGCACAAGGTGACCTATTCGAGCACTTTTTATAATTGGTAAGAAACCGAAATGAAATGGAGTCAGGACAACCGCATGCCACGGCTGTCATCGCCGCACAGCCAAGCCATAAACCGCCACTTTTATTTTCTTTGCAACTGGCAAATAAAACTCCTCTCATTTGAAAACTTCGAGCTTGGCAGTCTTTATCGCGACTGCAAAGCGCAGCGCACTCGCTGCAATTTACACCGTCACGCGCGAACTGGCTGACACGGCCGAAGAAACCACCACCAAGATATCGGCCTGCCTTTGAAACGGGGCCGCCGAATGAATACCGGAGCTGATTTCGTTCACTGAAAGCACGGTTGAGAGCAGCACGATCGCGGCGCGCGAATGCGCTCGTCACGTGGTTTTTTTTGTATTTCGCGGGCTTTCTTTCGAGCTCGAAAAAAGAGGTACACGTAAGGTTTTCTTTATGGCGAATAATGGAATGGGGGTTTCTGAAAGTGCTCTCCAACTTTGCGAATCACACTTAGTGTCTAAAGTCAATATTAAAAATTTAAAAAAAATTATCTTAATTACTAGTTAAGTAATTGCAATACAAAAAATTTCCTGTGGTGCGCCAAATGCCTGTCACCAATATGCAGGTAGTTTCACTCTCCTGACCCCAATATTTCATTTTTAAACCCTTGGTTCAAGTTAGCTGGGACACCCGGTATATCCAATGGTTCTGAACGTCTGCCCACAGCCGGCCACTTTGATTAAAGTTTCGGCGGCCCATGCGCAGCTCTACAGAAGTCTGTCGATGATAACAATCGACACAAGAAGACTTAAATTTCTTTCCGTTTCGAAGTTAGTAGTTCTCCATGATGATTCCAGCTTCCCTGATGCAATCCATATGCTCTACGAAGGACGTGCTTATGATGGCTCAAGCTTTTTCGGCGTTATGCATACATACATATGGTGGAGAGCCACTGATTAGCATGGGCTGGAGAATTGTTTTATATAGCTATGCTGCTGCGGAGAACTGTGTTTTTTTTTTTCATTTCTAGTTTCCACTTATTCCTGGATCACACAGTTTTAACTCCGTGTAAAGAGAAAAGTTGCTCTCATGTGTGAGTTTTTACAGAGTGCCGTAACATTGCCTACTAGACCTACTGAAACTGGGTAGCAGCTCTAGCCTGTTAGATTAGTATATACAGATGGATAATTTTTTTGTGGTATACAGACGATACACAGGCGACTTACGGACTTAGGCCATCCGTGTATAGGGGTGGTTCTAGCATTCCTCCTGGAACAACTTCATAGTGAGAAATAGAAAGAAGAAGAACGAGTAATGTATGGAACTGCTGTTTAAACATCACTGTCTTTTTTTTTGTGCATAATACGCGGCTAATAGTCACTTGCACTGAGTTCTTGATGGCGTAATATGCAGTTGACATATGGTCATCATAATGAGCCTGACTACGCCCACTGCAGGGCAAAGGCCTCTCCCATGTCTCTCCAATTAACCCTGTCCTTTGCCAGCTGCGGACACCGCATACCCGCAAACTTCTTAATCTAATCCGATCATCTAACTTTCTGCCACCCCCTGCTACGCTTGCCTTTTCTTCGAATCCACTCCGTCACCCGTATAAGGGCCAGCGGGTATCTTGCCATCGCATTACATGCCCTGCCCAAGCCCATTTCTTCCCCTTGATTTCGACTAGGATGTCATTGACCCGAGTTTGTTCCCTCACCCACTCCGGCCACTTCCGGTCTCTTAACGTTACACCTATCATTTTTCTTTCCATAGCTCGCTGCGTTGTTCTTAACTTAAGCTCAACCCTTTTCGCTAGTCTCCACGTTTTTCCCCATAGGTGAGTACCCGTAAGATACAGCTCTTGTATGCTTTTATCTTGAGGGATATTGGTAAACTGCCATTCATGATCTGAGAGAACCTGCCATATGCGCTGCACCCCATTCATATTCTTCTAATTATTTCCAAACAAAAATAGATAACCGTCAAGCTCTTTTTTATCTAAAACACAGTTTGGATCTGAATTCCGGCTACCCACCGGGGACAACAGAAAAAAAGGTGCTAGCATGCCTTTTGAATCTTATCGACAACGTTGCGATGAAGCTAGTGATGCGATCACATCAACCTTCCTGTAAATAGGCTTTCTTGGGAAAATTTTCCTTTTAGAACGACCACTTAGAACGAGTGACGCTCCTGACGGAGACCTCTAAGTCGCTGGCAGCTAGGCATGAGGATAGTAGGGCCAATCTCTACATCATTATCTCAGCAAGAGACTCTAATCACTGAATAAGCCGATATAGGGTAGCTTAGGTCAGAGATCGAGGCACAACACAGTAACCAAACTTTTACTATTGCCACTCGCAAGGATTACAACATGGGTAAGATGCGTGAGGTCATAAAGGACAGACACTTTGTATACAGACATGCAGCGATAACCATTCCACTGGGACCAACGCATATAGTCTTCTTTATATGTGCAAGGTTTTCTTATGATTTCTTACGTCTACCTCGACAAGTCACTTACAAAAACAGCCATGCGAACCGTTTCTGTATTTGCAAATATTTTGGTTATTATGGCAAACAGAGCTGTATTATAGGTGAAGTGAAATAACGTTTACCTTCAGTCTTATGAAATCATACGAGAGGTTAAGATCGAAATTGCTTTTTTCTCCTTGAAGCCCAAAGCATTAGGCGCGACACCTAACGTCACTTACAGATTTCGCGCGTAAAGCAACAGATTTCGTACACGCACGCAGGAAGTTACGCTAGGTAGATGCTTCAGGGCCTGGGACGGTGGCGCGACGTATCCCAGCAATGGATAAAAACGGTTCACTTACTCACTGTGTTGTATATCGCGTCGTAATTAACTTGTAGTGAGGAATAGGGGACATCGCTGAAATAAAAGAGTAAGGTAAATCACTGCGCTTATTCCCAATTTGCGTGACTCTTTACTATACAGCGAACGTATTTCGCCGCACCATAAAAGAGGTCTACCTCGAGCTCCGCCTCGACAAACGCCTTTACCCTCCCCCTCATCCATCACTCACAGTACCGGAGGCTCGCCTTCTTCGGCACATTAAAATGAATGCAATCATCACCCCGTCTCGCCTTTCTCTATCGCTATCGATCGGACCCTTCCTGTCCCAACTGCCCCTGTATCTATGCGGACCTTGCCCATTGCCTCTTCTATTGCCCGGCTGCTCAGCAGTCGGGTTCCTACCCCCCACCTTCTTTATCCATCACCACCTGGCTCGACTGGCTTGGCGCTGAAGGGGAGGAAGAACAGCGACTTCTGGTCGCCCAGGCGGTCGATATGCTCGGCCTGTAAATTTTGGCCGAATAAACGTCTTCTACTACTACTACTACTATTTCTCCAAGCTTTGCTCGCAGAAAATATCATAGATGTTTTTAGTTCTGAGGTAGTCGTAACGAAGTAAAGAGAAGGTAGACACAATTTTCGTTCTGTGCGGTCATCCCAGCTTACATACTATTAGTTGTTTTATGTGATAGCCCCAAAGCTGTGTCATTGATTACTTAATCAGCACATTACCAAAGTTTTTGTGTGCAGGGTAGAATTAACATTTATTGCGCGAATATGTGAAACATTGTGCCCGAGAAAACAAACTATACATTGTGCAGATGAGTCCTGGTTGATTGGTGAAGGAGGATACGCAATGTAAGTTTTTAAACTCCCAGGCACCATACGGCACCACTTCTTCACATTGTAGCATAAGCATGCAGGTAATCATTTAGAAGACGTTGTTTGATGCCTGTACCATAGGTTCTTTTTTTCCTGTGAAAGATTAATTTATCTTATGTAGCACAACTTATAGTTGTCGCCATAATGCATTCAGAACACTTCCTAAAACAAATAAAAAGTATCAGAAGGTCTACTTCGGGCGCTGTGGTTATGAAACAGACATTCGTAGAAATATGTTATACTCTATGTTATACTAAGCGTTTTGTCGAGTTTCGCAGCCCCTAAAGGGCCAGTCTGCTGAGTTTTATCTAACGATCTTTTTTTTTTTCAACGATCGAAAGATTTTTGCCCTAATAAACGAAAACCAGGCTGTAGCACTGAGAAACACAGAAAAAAGTTTAAAACCTTTTTTTCCCTATTGGTAGTATAGCTTTCTCATTGCAGTCGGCGTCTGCGAACTCTGATCACGACAACTAGAAATATAGTCAGCGTAGTGGCCTTACGAACACAATGTGTGCCGCCTCGCATAGAAGACCTACGGAGGCAGTAATGGTGGTACGACAAATAATATCAATAACAATGCTGGTGACATCTATCACAGATGGCAGCTATCACTTTTGCCGACACGATCGCTGCTGCTTGCGGCGCCACTGCAAGCGTAGCGTCGGCGTCTGTTGGGTATTTTCTTTCGAAGACGTTTTAAAAACTGTGAAGCAACCTTATACAATAAATTCCCTGTATTTTATTAAAACAGAGAAGAGTACCCAGCCTTAGGTTGATGGGAACTCTGTCTGGCGCTGGTTTGGTTTGGTTTATGGGGCTTAACGTCCCAAAGCGACTAAGGCTATGAGAGACGCCGTAGTGGAGGGCTCCGGAAATTTCGACCACCTGGGGAAGTGAAGTGAAATAACTAGAAAAATAAGAATGGAGTGGAGTGCATTTTGCAGGTTCTCTCAGATCATGAGTGGCAGTTTACCGATATACCTCAAGAGAAAACAGCTTTATCTTACCGGTACTCGCCTATCGGGAAAAAACGTGGAGACTAGCGAAAAAGGTTCAGCTTAATTTAGGGACAACACAGCGAGCTATGGAAAGAAAAAAAATAAGTGTAACGTGAAGAGACCGGAATCGGGCAGAGTGGGTGAGGGAACGAACGAAGGTTAATGACATCCTAGTCGAAATCAAGAGGAAGAAATGGACCTGGAAAGAAATGGAAAGAAATGTAATGCGAAAAGAAGATAACCGCTGTTCCTAAGGGTAAAGGACATGGGAGAGGCCTTTGCCCTACAGTGGGCGTAGTCAAGTTGTTGTTGATGATGATGACTCTTGGGCGTAGTCATGTAATGCAGTATGTTCACTACAGGCGTCTACAATCTTAGCCGCAATGACAGACCACAGCGTAGCGCTACCATTTACACATACCTGACTTCGTTTGCGAACTTAAAGGGATACTGAGGCGGTTTTCGAATCATCTAACCTTCTAGGGTTTTGAAGTACTGTCATTGCTGATCTCGTCTGTGAAAATATTTTTTCGATTTTGGCTAAAACAGTGGCGCAATCACCAATTAAAAATGCGATGTTTAAATTTCCCGCGCCCCGCGCGAGCGCAGGAGACGGGAACAGCGGAGAGGGAAACCTCGTCCATGTCGGCCAGCGTGACGTCATGTTGAGGAGCCGGGGATGCTTCGGCGCACCCGAGCGCGCTTTCAGCGCGCGTTGTTTCTCGTGCTGCATGCGTTGTTCCTCATACTGCGTGCGTTGTGACGTACAAAGCGTGTCAGCCAACCTTGATAATCAGATTCAACAGGTACTCCTCTGCGTTCGTGTCCACGAACAACTACGGCCGCGACTGTGTCGCCTTCCACTGATTTCCGCAAGATCACAAGCTCGCAGCCCAAACGCTCGCTGCTGTGACGAAGAATTCAAGCCGACTAAGGCAAGCTACTCTGCTCGAAACACTTTCGTAAGAGCGGCTACAGGCAGAGCTTGTCCTAGTGTGATCTCTGGAGATTTCTGTCGAAAAGCCGCGGCTGAACCATGACACAGTTCCATTGATTTCCTCGCGCATAAGAGGCGTGTCACCATTCCGAAGAAGCGCCTCTTTTAAAAGTAGAAACATGCTCACTTAGCCCCTGAAGAAACCTTATAGAGGCTTAAGTATGTGTCGCTCTCCTCAGCTTAGGTGCGGCCAGACCACCTGAGACGTGCTCAGCAAGGCTCGGTTAGTGATTTTATACTCGGTTCGACGTGTCCAAGCAAGCAAGCAAGCAAGCAAGCAAGCAGAGCAAAGCACAATAAAGCAAAGCAAGCAAGCATCGAAGCTCTTCATATGCGGCATCTCGTTTAATCCTAGCTAAGCAATTAAAATGAAAGCGTTCGACGTTGATTTCGGATGCAAATTTATGAGAGAAATGAATGCCAACCGAGTTTTTGCAAAAAAACACCGCAACCTTACTCGGTTTCTTCATCAAGTTGTGGCAGCGGGCGAGTTGCAGCTATAGCTTGGCTTTTAAACAAACATATAGTTGGCAACTACTTCACTGAACCTAAACTGCAAATCTAGGAAGAGCGAACGTTTCCGAGGCAGCGATTAATATTTTCTGGCATCTGCTGAACGCGCCAGGAGTGAAGCGTATTTGTGCGCGTATTTGGCTTGGTTTCCAGCGCACCATGATTGCGTCACTATCTTGTGGTCACATGTCTCGCAGTGCTTGGCCACTGCGCTTCGCTAATTTTGACACCAACTTTGTGCTCCTTCATCGTTTCCTTGAAATACTTTCTTGCCCCAACCTGCAACGCCGGGTACTGAGAACAGGATTTTTTGTACACAGTGCTTTGGGCCTTTTCTTTAGGATGACGCTCTTCCGGGCGAGCCAGGAGGCGTCCGGTGGTGGTAATTGACTTGAGTATTGTTCGCACCCCTTCCTTTCCGAGAATACGAGCCGATGTTGTGCTGGCACCTTTTACGCAAGGTCTGCATCGCGTCTTTGACGCTGGCGTATGCTTGTGCTAGGCATAGAATTTTTTGCTTGTGTCTTTTTTGGTTTCAGGCGATACGTGGAATGAGCAAACTGTAGTATCCTATTCTTCGGTGGTCAGTAAAAAAAAATGCTCGCCGTATTCGCTTTTACAACGACACGGAAAGCTGCGATCTGCCCTCAACGCAGCGCCGGATCCGCATCGGCAGCTTCTCCAGTCCTCAACGTGACGTCACGACCTCTCTTGACCAATCACGGGCGGCGGCGCGCCGCGCGGCGTGCCCCGCGGCACAGGCCGCATATTTCGGCTAAAAAAGGCAATTCGTGCTTGTTTTTGCCTTATTTGGATGCGATATTCCAGTATACAGCATGAAAAACTATAGGATGCCGCTGCCAGCCCGATTTTCAGAAAAAGTGCTTCAGTCTCCCTTTAAGAACTCCTGTCTAAACCATGAGTACTACCCTCGTTACTGCCTCCATGCGGCAAGGTCTATCAGCATATGCCGGCATGTTTATATGCTCATCTCGGACAGTATTTTGCCCATTTGAAGATCACTAGCGCATAACCGGGGCCTAAAGTAGAGACTAATACCCGTGCCACACGCGCACAAGAAATGGCAGTAAATGCTTAAGGCCTTAAGTTTGTTAATGCCATTATTTCCGGAGTTGGTGCTACACGTCCACATTTAATGCCATTATCGGAAGTGACGATGGCGATAACGCTTGCAATGTAGTTAAAAGTTTCATCTGAATATAGACATTCTTAATGAGCACAGTATATCGGGAATGTTGTTCAAATGTAATGTAAAAACGATTTTCCAGAAAATACGGCTGTTCCTGCTTTACAAGTCGAAAAAGTAGGCATAAACTCGCATGTCAGCACATAAGTCGAGAGTACCTGTCAATAAGGCTGTTTAAAATGGCGCTCTTCGCATCGAAAATGCGGTATAGATGCCTCATCTGACTGAAAGTTAAGAATTAACCATTTCCTACTGGTTAGGAAGTTGTTACTAACAAAGCTGCATGCTTTTCTGCGTGTGGAATGGGAACGAGAGTACACGTTGCACGGGCGAATGAGTTGTGGCGAACTCAGTAGGTCGCGAATGGCAGTACGGCTAATGCCATTAAATTTATGCGTGTGGCACCGCATGAATGCCATTAAAACTTAAGGCAGTAAGCACTTAATGGCATTAAGTCTGTCCGTGTGGCACGGGTATTATCCCCTTTATTACCCCTGTGGCCTTAAATCAGCGAAAAAGGAAACGAACTCCGCCGCTAACCTTTCATGGAAACTGTTCGGTACTTTCTACTGGTCATAAATGGACGTTCAGGTCTGTAATAGCCTGTCATATAGTGGTTCGTAACGTGCGCTGGTCAAAACAAACGTTCCCCGCGCCTTGATATTCAAGAGTGTCGTGCTCTTTTTTCGTGGACCACCGGATTCGCGGTTGTCCTCGACCGAGCACTCACTTGATGAACTCTGGCCGATTCCACGTGAGCTTCTGCCATTCGCGCTCTGCCTCGGAAACCATGAGCTTGACGACGAGGATGACGTACGTGTCCTGGTACTCGGTCTGCAGTGAAAAGAACGCAACCGAACCGCTACAGGACATCCACTCGATGCTCTGTTTCTTCCTTTCTCAGGCGAACATGGACGGTACGGTAATTCTTTTCGGCCGACTCTATTCCACTGTCATCTTGAACTTCTCCGGCTAGTTGATGCCGACAATAATAATAGCGTCGCGGTGCCTTATGGAACGCCCAAGAACCGAAAATAAAAGAAAGCTAATGGAATAGTTATATTGTCCCGCTACTGCTGTTACGAGTTAAGTGCACTGTTTTAGTGCCACTGCCTCAGATGACCGTCTAGTGAGTCTTCCACATCGTCACAGCGCTGGGAGGTTTCGGGAGAAGGCTGCATGGGTTTGAAGAGCCTGAGCTTTTCACGGGAACGGGACGCGTAGTGTGCAGCATAGATTCTCTTCTCGATTTATTCTTCTTCTGCTCCACAATCGCCTATTACGACAGGGGTGTTATTGCTAGCCCCAGTATCAAAGAAAAAGAATTGAAAATATAATAACGAAATATGGCTCTTGCACGCAATGGGCTTGTGTCTGTAGTTTATGGGGTCTAACGCCCCAAATCGTTTAAGGCTATGAGGAACGCCGCAGCGAAGGTATCCGGGTAATTTCGACCCCATGGGGTTCTGTAACATGTACTGACATCGCACAGTGCACGAGCCTCTAGACGCTATCGAAATTCGACCGCCGCGGCAGGGATCGAAGCCACGTATTTCGCGTCAGAAGAATAGCACCGTAACCACTGAGTCACCACGGCTGCTGGGTTTCTTGGCGGCGTGCACTTGGCCTACGAAACCTTCTCTTACTAAAGCATGGCCAGGCGGTCTCCGTTTGAGATTAAATTCTGCTGAAGTTTTGGGCAGCCGAAAAGTAAAAAGCGAGGGCAGAGGTTAAGATTACCTGTTTAATTTAACGGGATCCAGATTTCTCAAGAACCTTAACTAAGAAGGACTGTCGGCTAGTTTTTGTGACATAAAGTTCAGGCATCGTCAACAAAGAACTGGACGAGAACACCGATACACGCAAAAGGCGAATAGAAGTCTCAGCCAGCAGCCGCGGTCATTCTGCTGTGCCTAGCTTAAAAAGCTGCTTCTCGATCTGAGCGGACATGATCATGCACCCAAGCAGTAGGAAAGCGCGAGTGCATTGTTGTCTCTTTCATTTTTCTAAGCATGCATCTTTTGGTTTGCTCGAAGAAATTAATAAATTCAAGTTCAGGTTTCAATTTAATGAGTAGATAATATTTTATTTTTATTTTATTTATTTATTTCATACTGCAGATCATCTTACAGATCCAAGCAGAACAAATACATATTAGATAACACAGATACACGGCCAACAAGTAAAATAAAAAGAAAAACTAAGAATAAAAAGGCATGCAGGATGACTATGCGCTTACATTTTATCGGTACATATGTGGCGACACACTCTGCGCATATTTCCGCGCAGCCTCCGCTCTGTTACCATCCGGCCCAGCGTAACACGGCTACGACTGCATTACCGATAAAACACGATGCCACTGCTGCGTCAGCCGAGGCATGCGTCGCCGACAGTGGCTACAAAAACAGGCTGCCCGGCTGGGAAGGGGGGCTTTTTCCTTCCGCTACCGAGACGAGCGTAGCGTCTGTATGCTCGTCCGCTGCCAGCACTAATCGAATAAAGTTGTTACGTTTTTATGTTGGGATTCGTCCTTCAGCAGAAACGACATCCCATATGTACATATACAGTAAAAATAGAGGTCCCATAGTGAAACACTATACTGGGACCTCTCGAACTAAGTGAACTAAATTTAAAAAATGGCAGCAGCAATAACATATCATTTGTACGCAGAATTAAAGGAGATGAAATGACACGCGAACACGCTCTGTCCACACGCGAACACGCTCTGTCCACAAGAAAGTATTAGCACTCATACTTACAAACGGCAGCTCAATCGACATCACCTAGAATAAATATGCAATGAAGTCGGTTAATGTACGTCCACGAGAGCAGTTTATCGACACTGCCAAATATTAACGCGCTTATTTGCTGCGAAGAAAGGAAGAACTATTCGTTGAATGATCAGTCCACTCTGATTGTGGCGTATAAGGTTCTGAAAAAGGCTCCACTTGTCGGCCAAGGGCAGATTTAAAATCAGGGGAACGGAAGGCAAGCGACCGCCCTTCTCTTCCTTTTTCGAGCGAGGAATTTTGTAATAGGGATGCAAACTGACCCAACATTTTTACGGCGGGAAATAAGTTCCAGAAAATGCTATGAACAAACAGGTTTGCCCTACTTCCTCCCAAGGACTTACCCATCCCCCGCTTACACGAAATCTCAAGACTCTAAAAGGTTCCCACGGCAGTGCCGTTTTTACCAGGGAAAGTGGCATATATAACTACGTGAAGTATTAACGAACAACGGAAGCAGTCATCGTAGATAACTCACGTCTTCCACCAGCTCCTCGTTCTGTTCGCCGACAACGAACTTCATGCGCTGCACCTGCACAGAAAGTGCGGCAGGAACAGATCTTATATCGATAAATTTGCTGTATAGCCTTCCTCAAAAGGCGCACTGGCCTGGATACATCGCGTAACGAAGGGGCGGAGCTGGGCCGCATCTACTGCCGTCAAGGCAGTGGCGTGTCCTACGGGACCTGACACGATGACCCTGATATATGGCACGAGGCGCAAGCAACGCGCTGACCACGAATTGCATTATAGAAATGCCAAAATCATGTGCGAAAGAGGATTTTTTTCGGCACGCCAGCAGTTCATGCCGCTCAAGGACCGCTGAAGAAAGGTACAGTTTCTTTTTAGAAATTAATGGGCACGTGAAACGGTATTGGATAATAATCGTGGGTTTTTTGTAAGGAGGCAAACTTTCTCTTGCCAACATCACTGGGCTCTGGAAGGCTGTAAAGACTACAGCAGTGCCGAGGACAGGAAGAAGGGAAGACTATATAAATTGTAGTACTCGTGCCATCACAACATAGTGGCACCAAGAGACGGCGCAAGTCGGCAGTATTCCCAGACAGGCAACTTCTCCGTACGAATTATACCTCAAAGTAACCAGCTTTAACTTTTTCTTAACCAGCCAAACGCTAGGTTATTATGCGCACGCCTGCGCATATGTGATCTCGAAAAATGCCTGCCCCCGCATGAAGCCGAAAGACTAAGAGAATGACGCGATGCCAGGGAACGCGGCTGCAGTGGACACGTGAAGTCCTTCGCGTTCGGAGATATTCGAGTTTAAAAAATATCTGCCTCTCCCGTAACCGAGAGTAGAGTAAGCATGAAATGTTACGGGCATAACACATTGGTTGTAGATAGTACTAGTCAAAATCTTGAAATGGGTCTAGTGTTCAACGCACCACACCACACCATACATACTGTGCACTGTATGTAATACAGTGCACAGTATGTATGGTATGCATACAGTGTACATACAGTGCACTGTATTACATACAGTACATACTGTGCACTGTAAACGATTTTGTCCATGTGGACGCAATCGTTTCCTGTGAGTGTCTGGGGAATCTCTTCCGCCCTGCCTCGTCAGCTGTATCCGGTTTCTGTCAGGCTCCATTGCTTGGCTTAAGCAGCTGTGACGGTGGTGGCATTGAAATGCAGGACGATGCAGAAACTTGATTTGGTTAATGGGGTTTAACGTCCCAAAGCGACTAAGGCTATGAGAGACGCCGTAGTGGAGGGCTCTGGAAATTTCGACCACCTGGGGTTCTTTAACGTGCACTGACATCGTACAGTACACGGGCCTCTAGAATTTCTCCTCCAAAGAAATTCTAGCCGCCGCGGCCGGGATCGAACCCGCGTCTTTTGGGTCAGCAGTCGAGCACCATAACCATTGAGCCACCGCGGCGGCGGACACGACCTGTCCTCGTACGCTTCTGCATACGAGGACACGACGAGACGCAGGCCTGACAAGAATGTATATGCAGCGCGTTCGAATACTCCGCGAGTGTGTATACATCTGCCTGCCAAAGGGGGAAACGTCATGAGCTGAAGGCCCAGCGGCCGGTCTTTTACATGCGTGTGTGGGACCGCGGCGCCATCCTTGGGGACGGCGCGGAAGCTGTTTTTTCGCCCAAAGCCCTCCTCGCCCTGGAGCTCCCCTCTTGCTCTAAGCGGCCCTCTCTTAGAGAATCGCGTTAAATCTCGTACGGTGCCCGGATGCTCTCGTTTCAGCTCCCGGATGTGTGGAATTCAGTGCCCGGATGTGTGGAATACAGTGCACGGATGTTGGCTCTCGGTCTCGGCGTGACGTCACCACACTGCCGACAACGCGAGCTAAAAGCATTTCATGCTTAAAAAAAATATGCCTCCCATTCCCTCATCTACCCCACCGCCAGAGGGATTAACACAAACACCAAAGGTATCGCTCTGGACCTTCGAGCTTGGCAGGTTTAAGTACGTCCCAGTGTAGTCTTGTCGCACTCTTGAGAACAAGGCTTTGACCTGTCCACGCGCTTCGCTTTTTCATTGCTCCTGCCTACGCGAACAAGGTATTTAATTCATGAGAGCTTTTCTTGTTGTTTTCTCACATGTTTACATGTCGTGCAGTTGACTTTATTGGTGTAAAGGGAACAAATACAAGAGCGAATAAAGTGTAATACGTAATACATAAAAGATAGAAGTAAAAATAATATAGCGTCATTCATATTTGTCGCGCATGCTATGCTGAAGATTACGCTTTGTGGCTATGTTTGTTATGTCAGGAATATGCGCACGCACGCACGCACGCACGCACACACACACACACACACACACACACAAACACACACTGCGAGGGGCACCTTGGATATGGCGTGCTGCCTCGTGGACAGAGTCATCCACTCGTTGTAGTCCAGGTTGTGGGCCATCGTGGCCTTGAGTTCCTCGCACATGCGCTCCACTTGTTTCTGAGAAAAGAAGAAAAGAGCGAACAGGAGGACATCGTTGAGGCTGTATGGCAACATTTACAAGCATTCCTGGCGACCGTAAAAATTTCTGGCGACCTACACACTTGGTGTTTTCTCGCCGAAGCAATGT
Source organism: Amblyomma mixtum (assembly GCF_055824585.1). Classification (NCBI taxonomy): domain Eukaryota; kingdom Metazoa; phylum Arthropoda; class Arachnida; order Ixodida; family Ixodidae; genus Amblyomma; species Amblyomma mixtum. Next base: position 229,551,838 of record NC_143013.1, read on the forward strand.
CCCGTGCAGCTTGATGCATGGCCAATCCCTAATCAGTGCAAGTGGGACCTAGTAACACCAGTTTTTTTTTACTTGGAACGCAGAGGGGTCATGTAGCTATTGCTTCCGATTATTAGAGGGTTGGCGAAAAGTTTAATTTTGGTCCCTTAGTTGACCCCATTCCCAACCCCTCGGAGGAGCAGTGGGAGGCTTTTCTGCTCAGCGATGATCCTGACCGTCAGCACTGGCTGGTGGGGAGGGCCACCGCAGCAGCAGCAGCCAATGGACTACCGGACTAGGCGGCCCACCCACATGTTCTGAGAATATTGAACAAATAAAGATGTTTTTAATCAATCAATGGTCCCGCCGTGTCAGATTTTCCCGCGTGTTTCAGGTACACTAAGGAGTTTAGGCTATGATACAGGTGACGTCACCATTTATGCCAAAGTAAAAGTAACATATAAGCGACTGCTGCTATAAAAAGCTGTGTGTTCTGGGAAGAAAGAGCGGCGGCGCTCACCGCTGTTTCGCTTTTCACACGCGCGTTCGGGATTGGTTTGCGTGCGTGTGTGTGGGGACGGACGGACGGACGGACGGACGGACGGACGGACGGACGGACGGACGGACGGACGGACGGACGGACGGACGGACGGACGGACGGACGGACGGACGGACGGACGGACGGACGGACGGACGGACGGACGGACGGACGGACGGAAGGAAGGAAGGAAGGAAGGAAGGAAGGAAGGAAGGAAGGAAGGAAGGAAGGAAGGAAGGAAGGAAGGAAGGAAGGAAGGAAGGAAGGAAGGAAGGAAGGAAGGAAGGAAGGAAGGAAGGAAGGAAGGAAGGAAGGAAGGAAGGAAGGAAGGAAGGAAGGAAGGAAGGAAGGAAGGAAGGAAGGAAGGAAGGAAGGAAGGAAGGAAGGAAGGAAGGAAGGAAGGAAGGAAGGAAGGAAGGAAGGAAGGAAGGAAGGAAGGAAGGAAGGAAGGAAGGAAGGAAGGAAGGAAGGAAGGAAGGAAGGAAGGAAGGAAGGAAGGAAGGAAGGAAGGAAGGAAGGAAGGAAGGAAGGAAGGAAGGAAGGAAGGAAGGAAGGAAGGAAGGAAGGAAGGAAGGAAGGAAGGAAGGAAGGAAGGAAGGAAGGAAGGAAGGAAGGAAGGAAGGAAGGAAGGAAGGAAGGAAGGAAGGAAGGAAGGAAGGAAGGAAGGAAGGAAGGAAGGAAGGAAGGAAGGAAGGAAGGAAGGAAGGAAGGAAGGAAGGAAGGAAGGAAGGAAGGAAGGAAGGAAGGAAGGAAGGAAGGAAGGAAGGAAGGAAGGAAGGAAGGAAGGAAGGAAGGAAGGAAGGAAGGAAGGAAGGAAGGAAGGAAGGAAGGAAGGAAGGAAGGAAGGAAGGAAGGAAGGAAGGAAGGAAGGAAGGAAGGAAGGAAGGAAGGAAGGAAGGAAGGAAGGAAGGAAGGAAGGAAGGAAGGAAGGAAGGAAGGAAGGAAGGAAGGAAGGAAGGAAGGAAGGAAGGAAGGAAGGAAGGAAGGAAGGAAGGAAGGAAGGAAGGAAGGAAGGAAGGAAGGAAGGAAGGAAGGAAGGAAGGAAGGAAGGAAGGAAGGAAGGAAGGAAGGAAGGAAGGAAGGAAGGAAGGAAGGAAGGAAGGAAGGAAGGAAGGAAGGAAGGAAGGAAGGAAGGAAGGAAGGAAGGAAGGAAGGAAGGAAGGAAGGAAGGAAGGAAGGAAGGAAGGAAGGAAGGAAGGAAGGAAGGAAGGAAGGAAGGAAGGAAGGAAGGAAGGAAGGAAGGAAGGAAGGAAGGAAGGAAGGAAGGAAGGAAGGAAGGAAGGAAGGAAGGAAGGAAGGAAGGAAGGAAGGAAGGAAGGAAGGAAGGAAGGAAGGAAGGAAGGAAGGAAGGAAGGAAGGAAGGAAGGAAGGAAGGAAGGAAGGAAGGAAGGAAGGAAGGAAGGAAGGAAGGAGCGTCCCCTTTGAAACGGGGTGGTGTCAGTTGCCACCATGCTCGGATGTCTTTTCTTTGTTTAACTGTGCTGTAAGTTCTTATTAAAAGTCATCATTTTCTTTAAATACGTTTTCCCGCACTTCTGACCTTATGTCACCTCTCTGCTCTTCAACCACCAATCCCCCAATCGCTTTTTGCTAACTTCCACTGTAGATTTATTTACATGACCATTGTTATCTTTAAACCCTAGGGCCTCAGGAAGAGCGACTGTGCCTGCATCGACATCCGGATGGACACCGTCACATTTGAGCGTGACGTGTTCAATTGTTTCCCCAGATCTACCAAACACTGCACGTCTGTCATCATCTTCGTTTAATTTTTTTTTGTAGCTGCGCGTTCTAAGACACCCTCATCTAGATTCAAAGCGTAGGGCACTGCATCTTGAGTTATCATAGAAAATTTCTTTCCTGATCTGCCTTTTTCAGTATCGATATAGTTCTACACTATGCTTTTTTTTCATTTAATTAATCTAACTTTTAACTTCCGCGTTTTTAACCTGTCGTTTAATGCTCTTTCTTTCTCCGTCCTCATGACCGGCATTCTTACCGGTTAGTTTTCTAGTTCTTTTCCGCCACTGTGAGTCAACGCTCTTTCTGTATAAATATTTAAATTATTCGCGCAGTCGGGCGCCACCTGTGGGCTCCCAGGGGGGACCAACCTGGGCGCTGCGCAGCGACGTGGACTCGTTCCGCAGCAGCCACCCGACAGCGTGGGGCAGCGTGGCGAGCAGGTCGTGCAGGCAGTGCTCGGCCCGAGGCGCGTTCGAGGCGAGCCCGATGCGGCGCAGGAACTCCTGCCGGATGTCCAGGAACAGCTGACTCGTGTACGGACCCAGCTCTAGGATGACGCGCCACGTCATGTAGTTGATCAGGTGCCGCCTGCATTGTGGACATTATGAAGAAGCCTTCCAGAACAACAGTGACAGCCACTGATTCTGAACGTTAGATTCACATTAGGAGTACTATATACCTTCGATATTTCGTCTCGCTGGCTGCCGATATGGCTACTGCGCGAGGATAGGACAGTGACAAATTGATAATTGCAGCGCTTGCAATTTACAGTTAAACTGACAGTCAGTGGACACTAGACAACCCGAAACAAGATCTTGAGTCCTAGGCAGTAGCTCTCTCCCCCCCCTCCCTCTCCTTTATTTTATTTTGTACCTAATGTCACACTAGTATAATAAAGTGTTCTTTAAATCCGGCACACGATTGCATTCATACTATTATCTACTTGCATTTGTATCTACAGCCTTTGTCAAAAGTTTGGAGCCTAGGGGGTTTGCTTCTGAGTCACACTGTATGGTTCGATCGTAATGCATCTCCAGCGCTCCAAATTTCCTGAAGGTAAGATGATTTCTGGCCCTGCCTCCTCCAATGGGTAGGGCTGCCACGAATGCTTCAGGAGTCCCACTACAAGGCTTAGAAGCAAACCCCCTGGGCTCTAAACTTTTGACAAAGACTGTACTTCGCCTGTGGTAGCGATAACGGTCCTGTGCTTTAGAGCTAACCTCTCGGTGCCTACATTCCGTTTTGTGCAGCCTATTTGAACCTCGATAGTCATGTGTTGAAGTTAGCATCAGCCTTGGAGCATAATGAGCAGATATACGCTGTTCGCACCGGATGACGGGCTGGTGGAACAGGTGCGACAAGTACTGCAGGTACTCTTTGCTCCAAAGCACCACCTCCGGGGCGGCCCGGTGCCCGCCGGTCACACGTTCGGTCACCTTGGCGATGATCTCAGTGAACGGCGTCTGCGAATTAAAATGTCGCAAGGGCTTTGGTGGATTGGGCATAGCCGCAAATTGAGCATTGTTGGACACATCGTGCTTTCAAGTGCCAGACACTCAGCGTCTCATATCCAACAGTTCTGAACAAAAGAATTTCGGAACGGGAAAGAGTTTATGGATGCAATTTTGTCATATATTGTAAGATCTCATTATATCAATCAATATAAGCGCAGATCTCCCGTCGACAGGCTTGCATTTGATTTGCTATTAACGTTTTTGCAGTCGTCAAAAGTGTTCCCCATTGATTTTCTATGGCAGTCTCAACTGCTCAGTGCGAGTGATAGAAACACTACGCAAGAATGATTTTCCTATCAGAAGATTAGACCATTATCTTCAATATCCCCATATCAGTACATTACAGTTTTTCAATATGCGGAGTTTTTGTCAAAGTAAGTTGGACAATATATTAGAGACGACAAAATGAACGTGCGTAAGGAGTGCCGTCTTTACTACATGTCGCAATAAAACTGCACGCGTGAGTAAAAATTCTTTGCCGTTCCTTTCTTCCTCGTTCTCATTCTGTCATCTCTATCTTCCTACGGGCAAAAACAAAAATTGTTACATTAACAAGCTGAACTGAATGTTGCCTTTATTATACAGTCATCACTGAAGGGTTAACGCGGGCAATTTACGAATGTACATCTCTTATGGTTTCCAGCAATTAAACTAGCGCAGATAACCGGTTTGTAGTATTGTTTATGTAGGCCACCTCAACCAAATTAGTCAGGCTCTTGTAGTCTCCTACAAACACTTCTGTGAAAGGAAAAATAAAGCGGGGAAGTTACAAGCGTCAACAGGAGGTGTTTTGTTTTCTTCCCGTTCGGACCAATTTTCCCACAGTATTAGGTACCTTTAGCATAGCACGTGCGACTACCGCCACCTCTTACCGCATACCGTGCCCCTCCACTGCGTACGCACTGATTGGTCCCTACGCGACAGGCGGGCACGCTGCTGACGAGAGCGTTGCGCCATCTGGCGCCCTCAAGGCGATCTGCGAATGCGCAGTGGTGGGGCGCGGTACGCGGTATCGGTAGCCGTACGCGCTATGCTTAGGCATGCAGGAATAAAGATAGCCTGGAAGCCTCGCGATAAAAATTAAAAGGGAAAAAGTCGGTCCCCCCCCGTGATCACGCCACGTGATAGCGTGCAGTGATATCTTGCCTCGCTGGGCGCGCGCATGCGCAGACCAGCGCGGCAAACTCATTGTAAATCAACCTCCTTGGTGTAGACTCCCGCGCCACGGGCACCGCGTAGTCGCAGACATGCGCACTAAAGCATACCGACAGCAAAACATTAGGGACTGAGTGGGAAAGCGGAAAACGGGGGAGGGAGCGGCTTCACGAGCACTTGGCTTGCAAAGGCTGATCGCTTGCGTCGCGCTCCCTCAGCTTTTTTTTCCCTCCATGGCTGTAAGTATCGATTGAAATGAAAAATTCTGCCTTACTTTGACACGACACACATTTCCTTACGTTGCATCGCGAATCAGAGCTGTGCAGACCGTGTAGACTAATGGGGGCTGGAGTGCAGGAGCATTAGGACATATACTTGCCATGACTGTCTCGTTCAAGGCCGCGTGCTCAGTGACGACTCCGCTCCACAGAAAGGACTTCTCGCTGTAGACCGCCTCGACAGTCTGCAAGCAACCAGCCGAGTCGTTTGTGCACCGGTCTCCGGTAAGATAAGCTTGCATTTCGCCGGCTTTTCGCTGATAACTTTGTACTTTCCTGATATTGCCTGATAATTTTGTACTTTAACGACAGAGAATTGTACAGCAGCAGACACGTTAGAGTGCAGTGTTTGTAACAGAGGACTCCCTCAAGCTGGCATGTGCAGCTGTCCTGCAGTAAATACTTTCTTAAACTACAACTGGGCCTCAATGCCTCGCTGCAAACGCTACCACATGCGCAGATTCCATTCTTGCGCAACAGGACGTTAGTGCCCCAGAAACCCTCTGGAGTCCTGAAACCAGGACGCTAGTGGCCCAAGGTACCCTGTGCAGTCACTCAAATGACGTCGACGTACCATGGCCAGGTTCTCCTCGAACTCAACGATCTCCCTGGCAACGGTGGAGAGGCGCACGTCGGTGCGGAAGAAGCGCGCCACGAGCACGATGAAGTCGTGGTAGTGGTCCAGCACCGACGCCTTGGCCGAGTACTCGAAGCGCAGCAGGCCCTCGGGCAGACCGAACCGGGGGCTGTCGATCTGCGATGCCCCGCAGTAACCCTCGCTGTATTTCAGTGCACGTTTTCTTTCATGACAACTTTGAAGCGTATAGATACTGCTTGCCTAATGCCTTTCAAAAATGCTCCAGAATTTGCTCGGGCTCTCGAGCAGATTAGTGACTGTTGGCACTTGGTTCATTAATTTACGGGGAACTCCTAATTCGTCTACTTCTCATTCGCTAATGAAAGGCTGTAATGCATTCACGTGTCATGACCAGAGGTGTCGCTAGGGGGCGTGCGGACCGCATCGGGTGCAGCTGTGAGATGCGGTGCAAATGCAGCGTGCAGAAGAGCGGTGTTTGCGGTGACCATGCCAGCGCCGCTGACGAGAGCCTTCGTGTTTGAAAATGTACGTGGCGGCGGTAATGCGCTGGGTTCTCATCCTCCCGCCATTTGCAATCAGAACGTTCCTAAATACATCCATACGAGCTATTGCTACGCTTTGGATGCAGGCGTTTTTAGATGCTCACGCAAGTTTCCATTTCACTGCCAATTCATTTTTCTTAAAGTATACTGTCTTAATCTAGACAGAATTAGGTTCGCTAACAAAAATTTTGTCGTGTTTGTTTCTCATTTAGTGCTCTTTTTTTTAGATCACAGTCGCTTGCTTTTGGTGTTCCACTGTCTTGCTTTTGTGATCCACTGTCGCCACTGCAACGGCGGCCAACGCCGAAAAGGGTAGTGCGGGCATGCAAAATGGCGTACCAATATCACGGCACTTAGTCAACGTCTCGATGGCGTGAAAACGGCTGTGAGTAACAGCTCCGTATTTCTCTTGTGCCATTCGGCTAGATGAAACCCTTGTCTCGACAGCGTTTACATATGCTTCTCTGCTCGGAACGAGTTGAGTCAACCTATTCCTGCCGGCAATCGGGTCGACTCCGCCAGTCCTGACGGAGCACGACAAGCTAGCGTTTACATATACCCGAAAGGCAAATTTCAGGCCGACTTGTCCACTCGAACCAACCGGCGAAATAACATCGCCCCCAACGCCGGATAGTGTTGGGCAACATGGCGGCGCCTGGTGAAGCAGGGGCCGCTTGACTCACTATCAACGATTCGCCATCGCCGCTTCACTCTGTGTCTCGCGCTGGCTGCAAATTATCCTTTCATAAGTTGCGAGCTGTATGCATGTCTCATATACATGCAAATAGTAAAATAACACTCAGAATGACTCTACAAATTGAATGATACCACTTTTAATTCCGTTTCGTCCATTGGTTTTGTAAATAAAATGAGTACGCATTTGAACCAATGACTTCGTAAAAAGACCTAAAATTCGGTACGCATCCTTATCTCTGGCTACAACCCGTGGCTATTGCGATAAGCCCTGAAAGATTACAAGGGCAAGGCCGCGTGAAATGACGTTAAATGTTAGCGATGCAGCCGCCCTCTAGTACAACGTCTGGACCCACCGGGAGGTCAGCATCGCCCTTTGCCTTTTTGTGTCTTCCTTAGACGAAATACATGTGTACATCGAGTATACATATGTACACTATCGGTATGGAAAGAAACGCGAACACCTCGGCGCTTACGCGCTCCGCTGTTCTAATTTCTTTTCATCGCGCTTTTACCTGGTGGAAAGAAAAAGACGTTAGAGTCGCCCTAGAATGCATCATGGACTACTCTAGCGTCTTTTTTCTACCACCGAAATAAACGCGCGATGAAAAGAAATGCGAACAGCGGAGCGCTGAGGCTCCGTTTTGTTCGCGTTTCTTTCCATCGCCCCTGTAGGTTCCAACGAGCAACTCTAGTATAGTGTGCATTGCAGAGGGCATACGGCGCTTACGTTGAGCACGAAGTGTGACCGGTTCCTCAGGCTCCTCTGCACGCGCAGCGAGACGAACACGTCGAGGCGCAGGCGCAGCAGGAGCCTCAGCAGGATGCGCGGGGCGTTGTAATCCTCGCCGTACACGTCCAGCAGGGGCCAGTAGCGCACCGACAGGTTGCTCAGCACGTCGCGCAGGGGCTCCAGACCCACGGAGTTGCGGAGAGCTGCGCATTAGATGAAGTTCCATTGGGCGTATGTAGGAATATGTCTGCTGCGAATTCCGGCTCGGACCTTCATGGGCAGCCTGTTTGTCGGGAGGAGGCAGTGCTGTCTTAACCACGAACGACGAAACGGACTTACTTAGGCAAACAAAAAAATTGAGGGGACACTTAAACTACGCCTAACGCGAAATCGTATTGGGTTAATTCCTTCATATGTACAAGGTCATTCTCTGCTTTACGTTCATAGATCCCTAGTAGTCCTCATACTCTTGTCTCAGTGGTGCAGAGGTTAAGCGCTGAGCCAGTGCCCTGCGATGGCAGGTGTTCCCAGCGGTGGGTCTTCAGCGGCCCAGGTTGCTCTTCCCGAGCGGCCAATCATTAATTTAACGGCCACCTGCTATGGTGGGAAGTTTGCTCACCATCCGGTGGGCAGGTTGTGAAGATGCCGCAAGGTCACGTGACCTAGGTGGCGCCACCTGCCTCCTATGTTGTTCTCTGGGCACCACTTGCCAGAGTCATGCTCGTGATTTCTCGCTCACAATGACGCAAACGCTGACACCGGATTTTCTGGAGAACGGGGCCTTTAACACTGTAGCATTAAAAATGCAGCTGTGAAAAACTGCGAGTATACCTGTGAGATATCAAGGATGATTTTTTTTCTAGAGTAGGGAAGGGTGGAAGGGGTTGGAAATAAAAGAAGCTGTAACTGTGTCACTTTCGGAGGACACTTCTACCGCACCGTCACCGTATCAGTTGGTAAAAGGTTGCAAGACTTCGGCATCAATAACCGAACGGTTACTGATGCCAAGTTAGTTCTGTCACAGTCGCTAATGGTCTTGAAGCGTTTTTACTATGGTGCATGCGATAAATCGAACGTGAAATGCAAGATATCGTGATTGCTCAGGCCGGCCATATGTATTGCGTGTGACATAGTATCTTCAGATGAAGTTATTAGTACAGGATGTAGACAGGCAGAGAAGCTACATACTAAAGGAACCGCCTTTTCAATAATGGGTCCGCGAGCCATGGTCTCGCCTGACGAGTGACAAATGCAGTCTTATAAAAACACCGGTCTATTCCGGATACACAAAAGGCACTTTGCAAAGACATTACGTTGGAGGACAACATTACAATTTTCATATATATGCATATTTTAATCTCTTCGTGCCTAATGGACCATGCAACCATTCTCACAGCAAGCTAACAATTTAAAATTTAAAGAAGGAATATGAGCTCTTCATGCATCTTTTAAAAAGATAAACGAAGGCACGAACAGGAATCAAAGAGCAGAAGTTGTAATGGCGAAGCGGCAACACAGGGAATTGAGGGCCGATTATATGGGAGGGACTAATTTGGGCTCGTGGACACTGGCAGCTTGAAGAACGCTAGCGTATTTTACTATTATGAATTTCAGTGCCCTTCACATTATACAAAGGCTACCGCACAATCCAGAATGTGTTTCTTCGCATAGTAGACTTCTGAATAAAGTCGTCCGCGATGTCACTGAGATTTATTTTGCGGGCGAGCTCTTCGTGCCCATGGAGAAGAGCTATGTGATTTAATCCAGCTTGTCCCATTATTCTCCTGAGATACGTATTGATGCGACGGAGGCACGAAAACGGTCTCTCAGATGTTCATGACGTGACTGGAATAGTCAAAGCAATTTTTACATCGTTAATTTTTTAACCATTATAATTAGGGTCCTTAATTACTGAAAGGCGTGTAGCCTACCGTAAGTATTATCCATATCAATTTCTAGAATTTCGAAAACGCTCTTACGTTCAGCGCTTTGGCCCAACAATTTTTGCCTACATTGCGCCAAAACACACGCGCTTTGGAGAAGCTTGCAGGCAAAGCAACTTCTCCAGTGTGCGCAACTCGTCGAAAAAGCCAAAATTTGTTGGACCGCAGCCCCTTGGGTAAGCGCGTTTTCAAAATTATAGAAATTGATATGGATATTAATTACGGTAGACTGCACACCTCTAAATTTTTAGAGCCTAAGAGCAATAGTTAGAAAGTTAACTATTAATTATTAGTCAACCATCCGGCTACTTCGCCCACCTTAGCTGTACTTCACCGCAGAAAATGCTGTGCCCAAAAAACCACTGTTCTAATTCAAAAATCCTATTTTTTAAAATTGTGTAAACTCTTAGGTGAAGCACCCTGTATGTAGGTTACGCTGTGAATTCTCCTTGCAGGAGTAGTTTTTTCTTTCTTTTTTTTTGGGGGGGGGGGGGGGGGGAATGGTTCGTTAGACATTCGTATGCATGGATCGCCACTAGGAATTCACCTACACGTAGTGAAAATTTTTAATTAATTTTTTCTCACATCAGGTTTTCACAGTCGAACGCAGGCTATCAGGTACGAGATAACTTGAGGTCAAGTGACAGACATGCGAAGAATAGCGATATAATTAAGAAACGTAAAAGTCTGGGCAAGTTGATGACACATGCTTTGTGAAGACTGGCGCAACAGAATTTGACAAAGACGAGAAGAGATGCACACGACCGCCTTGTGGATATCCTCTTTTCGTCCGGTTTGGAGTGCATTAAAATGAAGAAGTGTACGATTATAATAGAATGAATAACACGACGAGGCAGAGATTTTAATGTAAATATTGCATGCTTCACTTGACCTCACGTGACTTTAACTTGACCTTACTTGACCTCACGTCTCCAGCCACCGCTGGACTGTCGAAACCTGGACCAAAACAACCCGAGGAAGGGTGATTGTTTGGGCAAGTGGGTAATTCACATGAGGTTTCATAGCGCGAATAGGAGGGAGAAAAAAAATCAATTTTATATCCCCTACCAGTCGTTGCCCCACTACTAAGCGGAAATTGATGTTTACTAATGCCTTGCGCATCTTTCCAACCAGCATTTAGTGTCTTACTCCTTGCCCACACAGGTGCCCACAGGCACAGCTGCTGTTGTCATGGTGACTCACTCCAGTTAGTGCACGACTCGTAGAACTGAACCACCGTCTCCTGCACGGGTGCCAGCCTGGAGCCTTCGTTGCGCTCCTTCACCAAGTTGTTCACGGTGCCTGAAGAAAAAGCAAAGGCGGGAAAATTAAGGCACGTAATTTATTTGACACTGCGGCGACCACTGTTTTATGATGTTGCATGGCATATTCCTCGCGCACGTGGACATCTGCTGCTTACCGGTCATCTTTGTGGCCTGTGTTATTCCACCGAAATCGGACTAGCGAAAGTCTCTAGTTTTCATTTTTCATTTTTCTTTTTTATTTTTTTTTTACAAATAGTGCTGGGAAGGCAACCCGCGGAGGAGTGTTCCACGAAAGCTTCCACTTCACGCCGGCCAGACGAGCGGCAGGTTCTTCTTTCTCGTCCTTTAAAACTCTACCGGCTATATAGCAACGCTGAGGTACGGTGCTATTGCACTCATGACCATACTAACATGACACCCTAACCCCTGCTCTCCAACAGGAGGTTGAACGAGTGGTCTCCGCATTGCAGCCTTCCATCGTTTTCCTCCGCTTGGTCCCTGGGCATTCAGGGATTGACGGCAATGAGCTGGCCCATCAGCTCGCCCGCTACACACTTTTTCGGGCACCGTTGATCCCCTGGCTCAAGCCCTCGGAGGACGGTGGGAGACTCACCCTTCGCCGCACCATAAAAGAGGTCTACCTCGAGCTCCGCCTCGACGAACGCCTTTACTCCCCCCCCCCCCCCCTTACATCACTCACGGGGCCAGAGGCTCGCCTTCTTCGGCACATCCAAATGAATGCAGTCATCCCCTGTCTCGCCTCTTTCTCTGTCGCTATCGATCGGACCCTTCCTGCCTAACTGCCCCTGTATATCTATGCGGACCTGGCCCATTGCCTCTTCTATTGACCGGCTGCTCAGCAGTCGGGTTCCTACTAGGGGTGGGCGAATATCAAATTTTACGAATACGAATCGGATACGAATACTTGGTTCCGAATATCGAATCGAATATCGAATAATCAAGGACAGACGCATTTAACCATTACAAAACACTTATTTTAGCACCCAAGATCATCACAGTTCAACTATCAATGATTAAATGAGCACAAAAGGTGTGTGTGGCCGCACAAAAAGTATCAGTGTCGAACATTACTCTTAGAAGAGTGGAAATATCAGAAAAGATGGCTAGTACACAGCATTGATTAAGGCTAGCTTGCCATAAGCACGAAAGCGCGTTGCTGGGATGAACATAAAAGGTTATCGTAAAGGAAAACCAGCTGCTCCACATGGTCAGGCAGAAGTCGTTCCCTTCTAGCTGAAACGACTTCTCCATCCACAGAAAACGCCCTCTCACTTGGCACTGAACTGGCACGTACTGCGAGGTATTTCGTGCACAGCTGTGACTATAGCAGCTTCGCAGGTATACCCACAAAGAAACTCACCAGCGCAGTCAGCTACGTCATGGACCAACGTTACGCATTGCTCTGGGCGCCGCCATGTTGTTATTTCTCTGTCGATAAGACTTGCGGACCGAAATGAACACCAGTGCTCGCAATAGAATATTCGGCTAGATACTAATATTCGAGTCGGATCGAATATTCGAAACAACACGAATACTTGGATTTCGAATCGAATACGAATACTAAAAATATAATATTCGAAATCTATTCGAAAATTTCGAATATTCGCACACCCCTAGTTCCTACCCCCCATCATCTTTATCCATCACCCCCTGGCTC